>NC_056524.1:60506588-60554798 GCF_019175285.1 Sceloporus undulatus | reverse complement strand
TTTGGGACACTTGGAGGGCAGAAAGGGTAAGTGGGGAGGAAGGGAGCTGGGCAGGCCCCCTGCCTCCCTCCCCACCGACCTTCCCCTGCCCTCCAAATGCCCTGTTTGGGACACTTGGAGGGCAGAAAGGGTAAGTGGGGAGGAAGGGAGCTGGGCACGCCCCCTGCCTCCCTCCCCACAGACCTGTCCCTATTTCCAGCTGTCTCTCCTGAGACAGTTGGAGACCGGCAAAGGTCCCTGGGGAGGAGCAAGTGGCATGCATCAGTCGCTCCTCCTCTCCCTGCCCTTTCCCCAGCCTCTAGCTCTCTTGAAGAGGCAGCTGAAGGCCAGGAGAAGGCTGTGAGGAGGAACCAAAGGTGTGCTACTCTGGCTCCTTCTCCAGAGCACCCTTTTCTGTCTTCCAGCTGTCTCGGAGAGGCAGCTGGAGGCCAGGAAAAGGTAGGGAGGAGGAGGAACGGGCACCTTCTTCACCTTGTCTTCTTCAGACTAAATATACCCAACTCCCTAAGTCACTCCTTATAGGGCATGGTTTCCAGATCTTTCAGCAGACCTTTCACCAATGCAGTATGAGCCAGATATGGATTTCCCCACCTTGTGGGGGGGGGGTCTCCATATGGTATATGGTATATAGGGGGCATTGACAATTGGCTAAACAGTATTGGTAGGTAGGCTGTTGATGACAATTAGTGGGGGGAGAATATATGTTTTGTGTATACTTTGGAATGCTTGGAATGCTTTTAGTAAAAAAAAAAAAGGGGGGGGGGTCTTCTACCAGTTCTGGAACCCAGGGGTGGTGTCAAAGGAGTCTGCCCATGAGGCTGACCTGGGTATTTGTTCTCCCTCATAGAGTCATGAGACTTGGGTGGAAGTGCTCCAGGTTTACCTTCCATTAAATGGTGGGCTGGGGAACAATGCAAGTGTTGGACTGCACTCAAAGCTTAGTTCTTTTCACCCAAGGGGAGGCTGAAGGGGTAGTAAAGTTGCATCAGGTTGCTCCCCCTCTTGCTCTTTTCCAGGTTCAAAGTAAATTAAATAGGTTATAGGTCAAATATAGGATATATATATATATATATATATATATATATATGAATGACATAGGTCAAATAAAGGTAAACTCTCAGCATCGACTGATATACCAGCTATGCCCCTACCTAGAGTTGGAGGACCTAAAGATGTTAATGCATGCACTGATAACCTCAACGTTGGACTTCTGCAGTGTGTTGTACATTGGACTATCTCTGTACCAAGTTAGGAAACTTAAGTTAGTTCAAAACAGGGCAGCCACAGTGATTACTGGGACATCTAGGAGTGATCACCTTAAACCAATATTAAAATCACTCCACTGGCTGTCAATTGGTTTCTGGGCAAGGTACAAAGTAATGGTTATTATCTTTAAAGCCCTGGGACTAGGTTACCTACAGCATCACCTCCTCCTATATCATCCACTCTGATCCTCTAGCAGATATTTACTCCAGTCAACCAAGACCAGTTAGGCTACTGTCAGCCAGATGACTTTTTCTTCAGCCATCCCTAGACTGTAGAATGACCTGCCAAGAGAGATTTAACAGCTGAATATGCTGTCTGAGTTTAAAAGAACATTAAAGACCAGTCTCTTCTGGAAGGTTTATCCAGATGATTTTTAAATTCTAAATTTTAATTAATAAATTTTAATTATGGCTTTTTTAATATGCATGTATCTTATTTATCCTTTTAAACTGATGTGTATTTTAACTGATGAGTTGTTGTTCCCCACCTCAATCCATAGGGTGAGTTCAGTAGGAAATTATCCCAGCTTCCTGTGTTTTGTCTTGTTATTCTGTGGCTGGTCATCTGTCAGACAAATTTAAAAATGCTGCATCAGTTTCATGTATCCCCCACCCCAAGCTCTTTGGGGACAGTAGAGTCAACTGGGGAACTTGTCGTACAGGCCCTGGGGAATGGGCCCGGCACAGAATGGAAGGAAGCTGGAATGGAACAGAATGGGGATATCACCCATTTTACTGCACGGGAGAACACTGCCGACGCTGCCAAAAGTTCCCATTCCATTCCCCATCCATCCCACAGGAGGCAATTTTCAAGAACTGCTCTGAAGAGTTTCATAGGGCCCATGTGATACGTTCTCGGGTCAGGTGAGACAAAGAAGAGTCTACAATGCCCATTCTTTCTAGCTGAATGTCTGTCTTGTGGATACGAATGGTGCACAGCAGGTCAAATATTCTGAAGTTGAATATTGCCTTTTACTTTATTTACATATTTTGTTAAAATAATTATTATTCCTTACACTATCTGTACACCAGATCCCCACAGAACTGTTTTTAACTCTGGCACTGGATTCAATCTCAGCAGCTCTCTCCCCTACTCTGAAAGCAGAAGTGTAATACTTGTCCTTTGTCCCAGTCTACAAGTGTGCTAGAGTGAAATAATTCAAAACAGCTTGAGAAAGACACTTTGCCATCTACTGGAAACCTGCTATACATTTTCATTTTGGAGACAGATCTTTATCATTGGCTGAGTGATCTTCAGTCTCCTTAGGCTAGCTAGCACTGCATTGCTTTGAACACAATTTTCATATTGCATAAGGGAAGAAATTCTAGGTCTTAATGTAGTTTCATGTTTCCCCAAATGAAAACAAATGTGAAATTATAGAAAAGCAATAATCTTCAACCACATCCTGTTATGTAATTCACAAGGAGGTAACTGTCACCTCAAGACCATCTTGTTGGTAATATAGAGGCAAAAGGAAAAAAAAATGCATCAAGGAAATGTGCCAATTGTTATTATTATTCTATTTCTGTTTTAAAACAAAGGTAATTTTAACTTAGGTATATGCATGCACACTTACATAAATACAACTACTGTTCAGCATCAGAAGAATAGGATAATTTTAAAGTGATATAGTCCTAAAATGTTAAGATATTAATCTGTGACAGTCCCCAAATAGCCCAGATTTTTAAAATTAAAAAACGGTCACCCGACTCGGCGGGCAGACTGTTTTGCCGCTAGAAGCAGCTGAAACTACAAGCCCCAGTGTGCACTGGGGCTTGCTCCGGCTCCCTATTGGTGCCCGGAGCAGATGGGGCGGTCCCATTGCTCCGCGACGCTCTGGGAGCCAGGCTCGTTGATGCGGAGCTTCCGGTCCTCCAGGGCTGCCCATTGGTTGGGTGGCCTTGGAGGAGTGGCTCCACACAGCATGCAATATGGGCAGGGCCTAGGCCTATTTTAAGCCACGTTGCCGGCCCCAGCCCTCAGTTGGCACTTCGCTTCGAGCAGAGCGGAGCCAAGCTGAGGAAGGGAGAAAGACTTTGAGCTTCTCCCACCCGCCCACCGCTGTTTTGTGGGTGTTTTTTCATCACAACTTTGGCGGCAGCATAGGCCAGGATCTGCACGTTGTTGTACCAGGGCTATGGAGCTCTGGTTTGGGAGTCAATAGGTACCCGGGGGTGAATAGGGCAGGCATTTGGCCATTGCGGGGGCCAGAACGCGGGAGCGCCTCCTGGTGACTAGGGGCTTAGTGAATTTGTGAACGCAAGACAATGTTTGCGGTCAAGTTGTGTTCCTTAGCCCCTAGGTCATCCCAAGCACCTGGTGGGTGCCAGGTTTGGATAATCAGACAACATCGGGTTGTTTGATTTCACAGATCCTGACCTTATGCCTTGTGCCAACCCTACCAATTGTTTGCAAATAAACTTGTGGCCTTACTTCCAACCTGTTGTATTGTGGTTATTTGACAGCAACATCTGAGGCAAATTGTACATTTAGGGATGTGAAGTCAAATATTGCAATCTCAATTGCTTATTACAGAGCTGGAAAAGAAAATACCATTTCCAGTGCACATTTCTTGGGCAAATAAAAATGCATATAGTATTTAAAATGAAATCACATTTTAAAGCAATAATTATCCAGTCTGTTTTCTGTTTGTTCAACTTTGTAATATATCAGAAAATCAAACTTTTTAAAATATTTTCAGCCCAGTTATAGAAAAGTTTGAAGAAATGTTGAACAACACTGAAGAGCATATAACAGCTGCAATAAAAAGAAAAGGAAGAGAATGAAGTACAATAAACTAATTCTATAATACACTATATGATCCTCTTCATTGCAAACTGCAGTGTCACCAATATATCCAAATATAGGAGAAAGTAATAGAATCATAGTGGCAGATTCCACCCTGAAGTCATCTCTTCACAAATAGCTTTACATTTGGGCTGGATTCACATTGCAGAAATAATCCAGCCTGTTATCACTATAGTGGCCATGGCTCAGTGCTGTCCAGTTCTGGGGTCTGTAGATTGTTATGGCACCAGAGCTTTCTAACAGAAAAGACTAAATGTGTCACAAAACTACAATTCCTAGAATCCCACAGTACTGAGGCACAGCAGTTAAAGTGAGGTCAAACTGGATTATTTCTACAGTGTGGTTGCAGCCTTGGAAAGCTATGTCTGGGTAACCAGCAATCTTGATTCTTAGATATAGAGAGACAGAGAGTCTTACATTTGGAGGCTTTTTTTTTAGAGCATCAAAGAATGGATGTAGCTGAGGGTAGCCCTTTTGTACCTATTCTATCCTATTCCTGCACCTCCACATATATTCAAAGATATCTAAAATACATAATAGGCACTTTAAAGTGGAAAGCAGAAAATTCCCCCATAAATGATTGAAATGGGGATTAAAGTCCCTCTCTTGAAGCAAATGACATGGGTTAACCATTGCTACCATATTTAAGATGTTATGTTTGCTTTCCCCAAAGCTTCTTCTTTCTTAATTCTGAATA
Source organism: Sceloporus undulatus (assembly GCF_019175285.1). NCBI lineage: Eukaryota > Metazoa > Chordata > Lepidosauria > Squamata > Phrynosomatidae > Sceloporus > Sceloporus undulatus. The sequence goes on along the minus strand of NC_056524.1, from coordinate 60,550,027 downwards.
TTAAAAGGACAACAAGCATAGCTACTTTGTAATTGCACCACATGTTATAAGTTTCACTTCGAATAAAATAAGTTTCCAAAGGTAACTGTGTAGCAATTCAACTTAGGTCAAATGAGATATGGAAGAAAAGCATGGATTATTATGGAAATGGAAGGGATCATAGCCCTTGGTTGTTCTCTAAATATGGCAAGTGCCCATGTCTGTAAATCTGCTCCGTAAACAATATGGTGGATTTTGCCCCAAACCAACATAGAATCAAGTACAGAACCCACCAGATAAACAGCTCTATTAGTCTAGAATATCAGTAGGCAAAGGGATCTTCTAACACTTTTGAGACTAATGGTGTGAAACAAGTTGTAGTATGAGTTTCAAAGGTTCCAGTTTCCAGAAAATTGATGTTGCAGTGGCCACACTTATTTACAGATGAGTTTCTGTTTCTCTGCGTCACAGCTGGGTTTTAATATGATTTTTTTAAATAGATTGTTTTAGTTAGATGTCTAATACTATGCTCTCCACATATATAATATTACAGAACATATGGAAAGGGTAAAAATAAGTCAGTATTTGAATCTTACACTGTTTTTGAAAAAAATCAATTATATTTTCTCAAGCAAGTTCAGCAAATCAATGTTCTTTGGGGCAAGGCTCATGAGACATCTTGGACAATCTAATACAGGTCATAACTGCTGACTGTATAGTGGGTTGACAGCAACATACATCATTGCAATGCCTGATGTAGTAATTTCATTCATTTTGCAGGGCTGCATTGTTTGGGGAGTAGCAGCATTTGGGTAAAATCCTGATAAATTGTTCAGCACATGCTGTAGTCCTATTGAGGTTAAATAATTTCTCATAGGAAATATGTAGGTGAAACTGAAGAAAGTACTTCTGTATAATGGGATTTAGATTGATCCATTAGATTTATTTTACCAGAAAGCTTTTATTTCAATTCAGTACACATCTTGGGCTGGACCACTTTGTCTTCAGTGTAAAATGTAAATATCTGACATTTAACAATGAAGTACAGAGAATGGTTGTGAGGCACCTTAATTTACAAACAAGCATAAGGTCTTAGCCTGATTTCTTTCAAGCCTGCAAAAATATGAAAAGTCAGCATTTGTCCTGCATTGTCCTTGGCATAATCCATCCAAGGTCTAAAAACATTATTGAAGAAAGAGTATTTACTTAAAGGATTGGTTCTCCAGATTGCAATGATTTATTCTTGACATCAAACAATAATTTCATTTTATCTCATTTCCTTAGTATTCGAGGTTGTACTTACTTAGATTATGTAGACCCTATTTGACTTACAGCATACTGGGAAAAATATCATTACTAAGACTGTAGTTATGAAACCACATGCTCTGGAAAAATGACACCGAACTCTGCATTTTTTCCAACATGTGTTGTTGGAAATTTGCATTATAAACTCTGATGTTAAATCAGTAGTGTTGACATGGTATGGACCATGCTGAAGCTGTAATTCTATAATTACTTTCTGGTAGTATGGCCATAAAATATCAAAAGTCTTCTGAGTAAGCCAGGAATGAGCAAAGCGCATCACTGTAACTGCATCCATTTTCCTCTCCCCACCCCTATTTGTTCTTTTGTGGCTCAGTCCCTCTTGACTATAATTTTCCTGGCCAAAGAAAGGGTGATTTGTGTATATTTTTTGAAAATTCCAAAGGAGGCAATCCATCCTTTAAATTGGTTGCATAAGATCTTGCACTGTTGAGAATTTTTTTTAAAAAAAAAGGGGGGGTATTTCTTTCAAGCCAAAAATGAATACCCCCCCCCCACTTATTTCCAGCCACTTCCATTTATTTTGACTTGTGGGGGATCACAAGAGTAGAAAACTGCATCAGCTGCAGTAGCCTATCACTTTTTCAAAATTAAACATTGGGATTTTCATTTGCATTAAATGATAACACTAATGCATAATTTGTGGGGACTGTTGGTTTACTGGAACAGAAGCACCTCTGCTTACACTTCACTTATTCCAAGGTAATAAATTCATTTATTAGCAAGCTTCCAATCACTATAGTATAGGATTATTTTTGAAACCTCAGTCACACCTTGTTTGGCATCCTGTTAATGACATGGCTGGTATACATTGTTTTACACATGCAAAGTGAGTTTTGTGTGCATGCGTGTGTGACAATATGCAACAACCATTTCCAGCTGACAATGATGTAAATAGAGTTGTATATGTGGGAATGTGATGCACGTAAATGTGCATTGTCTCTATGCCTTTGCCTTTGCATATTGAGCACTGTAATTGCCCAATGGGTTTTCAGCTACACACTTGATCATTGATCCACATACATTGCACAATACCAGTATTCAAGATAGGAGTTAAATAATCTAATTCTGCCAACAGATACTTAAACTAGATGGAAGCAATCAAAGCTCTTGGCTCCTGTTATCTCTCTTCCAAAGCAAAGGTTATATGCCCAGAAATAAACTAGTAACCTGTGAAGCTGAGTTATATGCTCCCTGCAAATGGCCGCAGTCAGCATTCCAGCTCCAGTATTTTGAAAGCACTGAAGTTTTTGATTGGTTTCCAAAGGCAGTCCCACATAGAGTGTGTTTCAGTAGTCCAAACAGGATGTTATCAAGACATATGTTACTATAGCTAGATCTGAGAGGGGACTGGGAAAAATGTGGGGCCCTGATTTACATGAGTAGAAACACTAGTCTAAATCCTGTTTAAGGTGGGGGGGGGGGGCAGTGCACTATCCCACAGCTTTTCTGGTTTTTGTGATTGCCATGAACTTCTTTTTGAGGTCCCAAGACATCCTTTTGATTGTGTTAACTTCCCCTTTATTCATAATCTAAGCTCAACATTAATGGTGCTACTGGAATTATACCATTATAGAATGGCTACTTTGAAACCACCACTGGATAAAATCCATGTTTTTTGGGAAGATTTCCATCATCACGATCTTGGGCATCTTCACTTAGATGTAAATCTGACAGATTTTAGTGGTAGCTGCAAGACTGTAGCCTCTATCAAAGAAGTTGCAGGACGTTAAAAATTTATGTTATTATGTTATCATTAGGTTGAAGAAGTAAAATCAAGTATTACTGGGCACTTTTGGCAGGAGCATTATATTGTGTAGATAACATTTATTCCTGTGTTTGTTCTCATTGGGGAGGAAAGATCAAAATCAATGGTAAAATGAATTCAGGTACAGTATCCGTACATGTCCCGACAGAATTGGGAGCATACTTATCAAATTTGCAGATGACACCAAATTAGGGGGAATAGCTAATACCCCAGAGGACAGGATCAAGATTCAAAATGACCTGAATAGACTAGAAAGCTGGGCCAAAGCTAACAAAATGAAATTCAACACGGAGAAATGTAAGGTATTGCACTTAGGGCGGAAAAATAAAATGCACAGATATAGGATGGGTGACACCTGGCTGAATGAAACTACGTGTGAAAGGGATCTAGGAGTCCAAGTCGACTACAAGTTGAACATGAGTGAACAGTGTGATGCGGCAGCTAAAAAGGCCAATGCTATTTTAGGCTGCATCAATAGAAATATAGTGTCTAGATCAAGAGAAGTAATAGTGCCACTGTATTCTGCTCTGGTCAGGCCCCACCTAGAATATTGTGTCCAGTTCTGGGCACCACAATTCAGAAAGGACATTGAGAAACTGGAGCGTGTCCAAAGGAGGGCGACAAAAATGGTGAAGGGTCTGGAAACCATGCCCTATGAGGAACGACTTAGGGAGCTGGGGATGTTTAGCCTGGAGAAAAGAAGGTTAAGAGGCGATATGATAGCCCTGTTTAAATATTTGAAAGGATGTCATGTTGAGGAGGGAGAAAACTTGTTTTCTCCTGCTCCAGAGACTAGGACCCGGAGCAATGGATGCAAGCTACAGGAAAAGAGATTCCATCTGAACATTAGGAGGAACTTCCTGACAGTAAGGGCTGTTCGACAGTGGAATGCACTTCCTCGGAAGGTGATAGAGTCTCCTTCCTTGGAGGTCTTTAAACAGAGGCTGGATGGCCATCTGTCAGGGATGCTTTGATCTGGATTTCCTGCATGGCAGGGGGTTGGACTGGATGGCCCTAGTGGTCTCTTCCAACTCTACGATTCTATGATTCTATGATTCTATGTGTTAATATATCTCAGATATTCCTGACTTGCCTCAGGATTCAGAGAAACACAGACATTTGTTTCCTTTTCAGATAGGTTAAATTTGTGGCAGATGGGAGAAGGACCATGCCCTTTATATGTACATTTGATGAGTTATCTGAAATGGAAGACTTTCGCTATGTGTGTTCACAGAGTACTGTGTGCGAGAGTACCCTGCTAGTGCAGCGATGCCACACACATAAAGAGCTTGTTAGTGGACAACTGTGTACAAATCTGTCACCTTCAGCTATCTTATCAACACACAAAATGTTGATGATTGACCAAAAGGGAACAATGACATTAGGGGCAACCCTAGCAACCACAGTAGTGTTCCCTACACTTTATATTTTACTTTCAAATAGAAGAAGGTAAAAGGCCCAAGCTCACAAGCATGCAAAATACTTTACTAGTATATAGGGGGTTGTCTATTTCTGTTTTTGTTTTTGTTTCCTTCCAGCACCTAATTCTTATTCCTTGAGTAAAAGTTGCCAGCTCTCTGGGCCCCAGTTCATATATAAAAAGAATAAACAATTGCTTTCTGAATGATAAAATCTATTTAAATTGACAAATATGTGTGTTCTTGTAATGGCCTAAGGTGGAAACAGGAAAGGAAAAGGAAATTTGATTGAGTGAAAAAGTTATTCACTTCATGATGTCAAATACAAGCATGGTATAACATTCTTTATGAGCAGCTGTAATCTATGTGAGTAGATGTTTGTGTAGTGTGGCTTAAACAGAAATGGAACAATGAAAAGCTTTAGATAATTTCATTAGATCATTTCTGAAATGTGTGTGGGGGGATCTTTTAGTGAAAATCAACTTGTAGATTAATAATATGCAAATGTCTGTGTCCACCAGTCAGCATAGGCACAAACTAAAGACCATGCAGTCAAAATGGCTTCATTAAATGCAAGACAATGCAGTCAAAATGGCTGGGGGAGGAAAGCAATAAGAATCGTTTCTAGAAATCGCCCCTTGGGGAACACATCCGGAACGGGATGGGGATGATTGGCAGTGGTGGCAGCATTCTCGCTGTGCGATAAAATGCGTTCCCCACCACCGAGCATCCCCAAAACGTTCCGTTTTGGAATGCTACAGGCCTGTTCCAGGGCCAATGCAGTAAAGTTCTATGTTAAACTGGATCACTTTGAGTTTGTAAATACCGATGAAGCAGACAAGCTTCTTGGAAATGTAAGGAGGACAACATGCCCCCTCGATCCCTGCCCATCATGGTTGACCGCCCAGGGAGGTGATGCAGTGAAGACACTACTATGATCTCTAATTATTGTTCCTTTAGGGAGGGTAAATTTCCAGAGCAACTAAAACAAACGGTGTTCAAACCGCTTTTGAAAAAACCCTCCCTAGATCCCTTGGTAAGAAATAATTACAGACCAGTCTCTCTTTTACCATTCTTGGGCAAGGTGATCGAGAGGGCAGTTGCTTTCCAACTCTAAATTGTCTTAGAGGAAGCCGATTATCTGGACCCATTTCAAACTGGCTTTAGGGCGGGATACGGAGTTGAGACTGCCTTGGTCGCCTTAATCGATGATCTCCGTCATGGCATCAACAGGGAAAGTGTGACCCTGTTGGTGCTCTTGGACATCTCAGTGGCCTTCGATACCATCGACCATAGTTTCCTTCTGGAACTCCTGAGGGAGTTAGGTATTGGAGGCACTGCACTTTAGTGGCTCCATTCCTACCTCTCAGGCACATTCTAGATGGTGATGCTGGAGGACAGCTGCTCTTCTAAAAGAGAGCTGACATCTGGCATCCCTCAGGGTGCCATCCTGTCCCCCCATGCTGTTTAACATTTACATGAACCCGTTCGGCGAGATCATCCAGAGACATGGGACACGGTGTTATCAGTACGCTGATTACACCCAAATTTATTTCTCTATGTCTCCTATTGGTGCAGTGACTAAGGATGGCATCTCTTCTCTGGATTACCTTGAGTAGGTAATGGGCTGGATGAGGGGAAACAAACTCAAGCTGAATCCAGAGAAAACGGAGGTACTTGTGATAGGTACTTTAAGTCCGGGGATGGAAATTTGTCAACCAGTCCTGGACAGGGTCACACTTCCCCTAAAGGAAGAAGTTCGCAGTTTGGGAGTACTCCTGGACTTGTCGCTACAATTGTCATCTCAAGTGGCTGCGACGGCCAGGAGTGCTTGGTACCAACTTCGGTTGATACGCCAACTGCGTCCCTACCTGAACCAAAAGAACCTTGAAGCAGTGGTACATGCACTGGTAATCTCTCATTTTGATTTCTGTAATATGCTCTACATGGGGCTACCTCTGTACAAAGTTTGGAAGCTTCAGATGGTTCAAAATGCAGCAGCCAGATTGGTCCCCGGAACACCTAGGTCTGGCCATATAACACCAGTACTAAAATATCTTCATTGGCTGCCAATTACCTTCCGAGCGCAGTACAAAGTGTTAGTCATTACCTTTAAAGCTCTACATGGCTTGGGCCCGAGTTACTTGAGGGAACGCCTCTCCCTACATAATCTGCCCGGCACTCTCACAGTATCTGGGAAGCAACTATTGGAATATGCTATGACCAGGTTAATAACAACTTCCCACAGGGCATTTACTGCCATAGCCCCCAAGCTGTGGAATGACTTGTTGGAGGAGATCCGTCTTATTACCACCTTAGATGCCTTTAAGAAGGCACTTAAGATAGATCTCTTCTGGCAGGCCTATTCACCCAATCTGTTATAAGAGAGTTAGAAATATTCCACCTCTATTTGTAATGATATGTATTTTAAATGACAATTTAGTCAATACATTGTATTCGTAATGGTACCTTGTTTTATTGAGTGTATTTTATATGACATTATAGTTTTAATCTTGTAATTGTTGTTTTTATTGTTGTAATCCTGCCGAGATCCGCAGGGAGAGGCGGGAAATATAAATTATTATTATTATTATTATTATTATTATTATTATAGTTTTATATTTGTACCAAACTGTGCCCACTTCCATTAACAATATAACAGAAAATACTAGAATATATATATATATATATATATATATATATATATATATATATATATATAAAACAGACGGTAGTGATCATTGCTATTGCATTTTATTAATAATAACAGAAGGGGTATTGCTTAGGAAATTAAGGGGGAAGGAATGGGGCTCTTGACTTGTAGCTATTTTATGACATGTTCAGTTATGCCAGATCCACTGACTTACTAACAAATGTATTTGCTGTCCTCGGGCTATGCTGGAGTTAAAGAAACAATGGAAAGGTTTGTTGTTCTATTGTTCACATGTTCTTTTCTTTTTGGTATTCTTTTTGGTAATTCAGGACCCATACAGACAGACCAAAATAATAAAGCTGCTTCAGGTCACTTTGGAGGTATGCTTTTTAAATGATGCATGCATGATTCATAAGAGGCCAGAAGCTGCATCAAATCTGCACACAAGTCCTTAGAACTGTAGTGTGGCTTTGGTGCGGCTTCCGGAGTCTTAGGACACATGCATAATTTTAAAAGCACACTTCCAAAATGATTCAAAGCAGCTTTATTTTGGCCTGTCTGTATGGTCCCTCAGTTTTTAGACCTACTCTTAATGTATGGTTAGTTGCAGGAATATGCAACCTATCCTTTTTAAAGCTGGTGAGTGCCTAAACAAGTACAAGGGATAGTTGAGCTAGAACCAAGCCTTACATGGGGTGAGAGGCAGGACCATGGTCCACGTTCAAGGGAAGAATCAACACTGAAAACAGTTCAAAGCCAAGAAAGGCTTTGCATTTTCTACTGATTTTCCTATCTGTGCCTTAGGTTATCTGAAAGATTATTAACTATGTCATATAATCACATTCCACCATGCACCACTTTATATAATAGTAATACACAAGTGTTCTTATGCTATATTCTTACCTAATCTAATATTATTTCAGACACTAATGTTGAGGTTAATTTTAATTTTGTACACACTTGTACAATATCCGTCCAGAAAAAAATGCAAAAGCTCTGTCAGATTCTATCAAAAATGAATGGTGTCGAGGTTGCAAAATTCCAGATTCTGAAGTATCCTCTTAGCAATGAACTTCCAGCTCAAGAAACTGCAGGTATCATCTCATATCTATCATAAAATGATTTGAAAGATTTAATGTAAAGTCATCATTAAACCACATCCCTAGAGAGCTATATAAAATAATCATAATATTAGAATAGTTCAGTGTGAAGTCTCACATGTGAAATCTGCCAAGAGTCTCAAGAAATGTGACTCAAATTAATTTACGGTTATCTTAAATATATTTCACAGCAGAAGTCACCATTTAAGGGCTTGTCTAAAAATCTCTCTTGGTGTCAAATTATTATAATTATCCTGCTTATAAAATGAAAGCTGTTTTTGCCATGGTGAAGCATAATGAACATTTTTATTTGGCCATGCTTTTGGCCATATATTGCAATATCAGGTATTTACACCAAGAAGCACATTATCTTCATTAGCAATGTCAGGATACCATACCCTCCAACATTTCACAAATAAAAACAAGACACATGCGGCTAACCAACATCAGAGTGTGGTCAAGATGGCAAAAGTTATCCATGAGGAAGGACACACAAGTTAGGAGAAGCTGAAGAAATTGACAGGGACAAAATTCCTGGGTGAATGCAACATGCATTATAAGGAGCTCAAAAACCATATGAATAGATGTAACTGATTGTCTAACTGTTCTAAAGATGCAACAACTACCCTGATCTCCAGAGTTGTAATCCAAGACTCAAACCGCTACACCATGCTGGCTTTCTTACTAACACATTGCATATCTACAAGGAATCCTTTTCATGCATGTAAATAATAATAATAATAATAATAATAATAATAATAATAATAATAATAATAATAATATATTTATATTTTCCTGCCTCTCGCTGGGGATCGAGGCGGGATTACAACAGAGATAAAATACAATTGAACAAAGATGATACAATAAAATAATAATAACTGATAATCCCCTAAACCTCACCCATTTTAAGTTAATAAAATTCACAATTAAAATTCTAATCAATTATAATTAAATGGAGTAGCCATCTAAACGGATGGGAGATTCACCATAGGGATCAAGGTGGGAATGTCCGCTGGAAGATATCTGTATTAACTGCCTTCTTAAAGGCATCTAAAGTGGTAATAAGATGGATCTCCTCCAGAAGGCCATTCCATAGGAACCTCTGGGAGGTTGTTGTCAATCTGGTATTTTGCGATTGTAAGAGATTCCTCCCAAAACTTGTGAAAGAGCAGGACAGATTATGTAAGGAGAGGCGCTCCTGCTAGTATCCTGGGCCCAAGCCATGTAGTGCTTAAAAGGTAATAACCAACACCTTGTACTCTGCCTGGAAGCTAATTGGCAGCCAGTGAAGATCTTTTAGAACACGTGTAATGTGGTCAAACCTGGATTTGCCAGTGACCAATGTGGCTGCCATATTTAGGACCAGTTGAAGCTTCTGAACTTGGCACAAGGGTAGCCCAATGTAGAGCGTGTATGTACACTTTGTATGCTGCAAGACTCACCTTTGGTTCAGCTACAGTAGTGTGTGAAACATCTTTACTAATACTGAAAAGTGTGCTGACACCTTAGAGATGTTCAATGCTTTATCAGAGGAAAGCAATTTAGTAATCATAGGCCCGTTACAGACGGGCATAAAGTACAGACTGGGTCCGTATTAGGGTTAGAAAGGGGCGTCCCTTCCGGACGCCCCTAACCCTAATACAGACCGAGTCCGTACAAAATGACGGCGCCCATTCCACACAGGGCCCGTCATCTTTACGTAGCAGACGCGCTGAGTCCACACGTCACGCAGCACATAAAATGCTGCAAGCGTGCCATTGGCGCCTCACGGCATCATATCCACGCTGCAAAGAGAAGCTCCATTTTGACGCTTCTTATTTGCAGCGTGGAGGAGTCGCGCAGTTTGGCTGCTGCGACTCCTCCGCGCTGCAACCGGCAGCAGCGCGAGACTGCCCGTTTTGGGCGATCTGTAACACGCCTTGGCTTTTCAAAATAACACATTTGAAGCTATTTCAAGTGAAGAGTTTCTTCAAGTTTTTAGAAAATTCTTTTTTTTTAATTTTATTTTTTATTTTAACCAATATATAGACACTTACATATTTCATGTCATTTATAACATATCTTAACAAACATAACCCTCCCTTTCCCCCCCTCTTCCCCTCCCCCCATACCCGATGTAAATACATTTCTCTCTCTCCACTTCATTCTTCATAGTACATTAACAGACATAAACCTGGGTACTTTCTCTCTTTCCCTTCATGATTCACTCCGATTCTATACTTTTCCAATATTGTATAACTATGTTTCAGTCTACTTCTTCTTCTTCTTCTTCCTCCTCCTCCTCCCTTTCTTCTTTCAACTTTCTGGATGATTTATCTGATTCTCTCATAGCCAATACTCTTTTAAACCATTCTTCCATTGTGGGCATCTGGTTCACCTTCCATCTTTGGGCATATAGCACTCTAGCTGTTGTGATCATGTATAGCATTATTTTCCAGTATTTCTTTTCAATTTCACTTTCTATTTTACATGTCATGTTTAACAAGTACAATTCTGGTTTCTTTGGAAAGTTCGTTCCTAAAATTTCCATTATAACAGAGTGTATTTTATCCCAGAATTGCTTCGCCTTCCTGCAAGACCACCACATATGGTAAAATGTTCCTTCTGCCTTCCCACATTTCCAACATGTTTTATTTACATCCTTATATATTTTTGATAATTTAACCGGGGTCAAATACCATAAATAAAACATTTAATAATAATTCTCCTTTAAGGTTTGTGCCAGTGTGAATTTATTAGTTTTTAACCACGATTTCTCTCATTCTTCCAAACTTATATTATGTCCTATCACCTGGCTCCATTTAATCATATTATCCTTTATACCTTCTTCTTCCAAATCCCTTTTTAACAACTCTTTATAATATTTTGATATCTTCTTCTTTTTCTGTTTTTCACAAATTAAAATGTCCCATTTATTTTTTCCTCTTTCTATTCCTTCTTCTGTCCAATCTTTCTTAAACCTTTCCTCTAGTTGTTTGTATGGGAACCAGTCTATTTTTATCCTCTCTTTTTCTAATTTCTCTCTAGATTTCATTTTCAGAGTTGCTCCCTCTCCTTCTTCCAAGATCTTTTCATATGTAATCCATTGTTCTTGTGTCTTTTTAAATCTTCCAAAGTGTGCCTCCTGTGGTGAAGTCCACTTTGGTATTTTATTGTAAAAAATTTTCTTACCATGCTCCCAGATTCTCAACAAACCTTTTCTTACTACATGATTTTTAAACTCCTTGTCCCCTTTCCATTTTTTATATAATAAATATGCATGCCACCCGTGCTTAATGTTATGACCCTCCAAATTCAACAGTCTCCCATTTTTCAAGTTTTTAGAAAATTCATGATGCATTAGACCTGGTTAACAGTTCAGATTATTATAGTAGGGTGATTTTCACTTTATTTTATTTACTTTCTGGCCATTGTTATTTAGTTCACACAACAATTTTATATGTGAAAAATAGTGTCTTTAAAACTGATTTGCTTTTTTGAAAGCTTTACAATATACTAATGATGACATTTTTGTCATTACCTATAAAAACTTTTTGTCCATAGTCGATGATATCCAAACCCTTCTGCCTTTGTTTTCATTTCTCCCCCACCTCCTTGATGCACTCTGTCTGTATGATTCCTCCCAGGTTTTGCCCTCAGCTGCCTCTACTAAGGGAATGATAAAGGGAGGAAGACTGCCTCTCCTGCTCAATTGCAGGAAGGAAAAAGCACACACTATGTCCTGTGCTTCCCTCCCTAAACTGGGTTTTCTCTCTGGCTTGCTCTGATTCCCTTCTCCTCATTCTCTCTTTCTCTTCTTCTTCTTCTTCTTCTTCTTCTTCTCTCTCTCTCTCTCTCTCTCTCTCTCTCTCTCTTTTTCTTTCCTATTAGCTGCTGTTTTTCCTTGCAAAGCCTGAAAGAGGAATCCTTCCTCCCCCCGCCCTGCTCTTTTAGCTTTTAAATGACTGAAAGCATGTTTTGCAGCATGAAGAAGAAACCAGATTTAGAACTGCATCTCTTTTCCTCAGTTCCAGCTCCTGCCTGACATTAAGGAGATGAACCTAGGCACTAGATCAAGAGAGTGGCATTGCAGGGTCAGGGAAGGAATATGTTTATTTCCCAAGAGGTCTTTACACTATTGATTTCCTTCCCTGCCCCCCTGCCCCATTTACAATGCACCTTTTTACTTTCTCCCTTCTGGCATGCTGATGGAGAAATGAGAACCTCATGGTTGCCTCCATTTTACTTCAAGCTTTTCTTGAAGCAGGCTTCCTACATAGAGCTGCCATCTCAGGCTTATGCTGAAAGGGAAACTCAGGCCGGTTACAGACCGGCACTTGGGACGTCCGCAGGACGTCCCATTTTTAAAAAGGGGGCGTCTCTTCTAGACGCCCCTGGCTCTAATACGGACTCTGTCCGTACAATATGGTGCCGGCCGTTCCACACGGCCGGCGCCATTTTTACGTATCGGACGCATAGCATCCAGACGTGTCGCGGCGCTAATGACGTTGCAAGTGCGCCAGCGGCGCCTCGCGACGTCATTAGGGCACTGCAGAAAGAAGCTCCATTTTGGAGCTTCTTTTTTGCTCCGCAAGGGAGCCGCGCGGTGTGGCTGCGACGGCTCCCTTACGGAGCAAACGGCGGCGGCGGCAGACCACCTCGAAGCGGCAGTCTATAACCTGCCTCAGATAGGCCAACAGGTGGGAAAGCAAAGTGTATGTAAGTAGTTGCCACTCTGAGAAGCATGCTTAGTTCCACACACCTCTCGAAGAGTCTGAAATGAAATGGAGACTGCCACAACTCAGGCCAGCCAGCAGGACAGGCTGGGGTGGGGCAGCTAGCCCATCATTCATGTCCCCCTCCTCTGTGCTGCATGTGTCTCCTGGGCAAAAGCCCTGTAGGATAACATGTGAGTTTGGGAAATATGCTCAGTCCCCAACCACCAGAGCAGGAGCAGCAGCAGCCCCAGTGAAGTGGTTGTGAGAGGATGGGGGGGGGTGATGTCAGTGCCTGAACCATTGTCCAAGATGGATAGCACTGACTGTCCCTCTGAGTGTTCAAACTCCACTTGGTTGTCAGCTTGTGTAGTACACATCTTCAATCTACAAGACCATTGCAATGCTCTTTTAGAATTCTATACCTGTTTTTCTATGTTATATGCTCATCTAATACCAAATTTTCTGTTAAAGTAGTAATGCTCTGAAACACAACTACTTTGTTATCTAAGGTATACCTATACTAAGCCAATTTCAAAAGGAACCACTTCAGCTTCCTAAAGACCTCATAATGTTAAATATCTGATATGAAAGGAGTAAACAAATAAATATTTCAATAAAAGATGATTTCAAGGACATTTCAATAAATTTCAATAAAGAGTGAAAGAGTAACATCATCACTCAGTGATCCCATCATCTATGAGATATAAAAGCAGTCAGATTTAACCAATCAGTTAAATATTTTTAAAGTTCAATTTTTATAGGACATTTTTATAGCAAGCCAATTTATGCATTACAAAAATATCTAACATAAGATGAAAGATAAAACAACAGTGAAAATTGTGAACAACTGGATGGAGATCCAGTACCCCACAACACAGAGCTAGCCTTCTGGAGCCCATAGAAAAATGTGGCAACTGAACACTAGCAGCAACTGTGGCATGAAACAGACTGATAACCAGAAGGCAAGATTGCAACTGTACAATATTGTAGACTTAATGGAAACACAAGAAAGACTTTTCAGTGGCCACTTCTAGGCTAGTTAAGACCTTGCACCACAAACTTGGGAGAGAGGTTTAAATATTTAATTTAAAATAATTTATCTCCAAAGCCGAGGATGCTGCTAGCTTCTCCATTCAGACTATTCAACACCTTACAGATCGCTCAGTGCCCCAATATTTTCATTGGCCCCATTTCTCCCCAAAGTGGTATCATTTTGGCACAACTAGATGCCATTCTTGGTCTTTGAAGCAATTTAAATCAAAATAGCATGTGGCTAAATCTGAGAATGATTCGGTCACTCCAACACTTTCCACAGATAGCTTCTTTGCTTCAATCAGTATTTGCCAGGAAAACAACTTGAGCCCAACACTAGCACAGAGCTCATCTCAGGGAGGGGGGAATATAAGAAAACAGGAAAGCAATAGCAGTAGCTTTAAAAGAGTGGGACCCCTGCTGAGTTTTCTTTGGGTTCTTCTGAAGTCTGATCGTGCCTCTGGGGAAGATTGTGTGCACAATTGTCTTCTCCTGTGGGGATCTTATTCCACTGTGAATCCCCAACCTACTTTTATCCCATGCCATTCATCTTGGTTCTGTGCCACTCAAGGGCAGATTTTTTGGGAGATCTAGTGAAGGACAAAGAAAGTAAAGACTCCACCAAATAAGTGGAACTCTGCTTGTGCTTCTCTATACCAACCTGGTCACATTAGGTCCAGAAGTCAAGTGGTGTTTATGAAGGTGGCTGAATTTTTAAGCCATTTTTCAAAAAACTCTCTCACCCACATCAGTATGTTATCACAAGGAGTTTACAAACTGGTTTTTTGTTCAGAAAGTTTCACTTATATAAAGAAATGTTATTTTCTGTGCGGAAAGGAAGTTACCTGAACAGAATTTTTTTTCCAAAGAAAACATTTTTGAACAGGAAACAATGTTTTTTCTCTGAGTAAGAATACCAGAGGTTCCTTAATAAATCTTGAACTGCAAGATTAGTCCTCAAAAATATTTCAGTCTTTTCTGTTGTGGAAAAAAATGGTTAAATTATTTTTTCTTGCCCATAAGAATGAATTTACCAAGATTTGCATCTCTACCCCTAAGTACCTCAATAATTGCAAACGTCCTAGGAAGAGGGAGCCTTTTCACTCATCACTAGCTATTCAGCACTGTTAGCAGCTTCTGGAGAGGCAGATGGAGAGAGAACATATACTAGCCTATTATAAATTGCTAAGTTTTCAATCCATAGAACAGGGATAAGCAAAATGATACTTTCCAGAAGTTGTTGAACTGCCAGCATTTTTCACCACTGATGGTTGACTAGCACCACTGGGATCTGGTCCAGCAAGATCAGGAGAGCAAGCACACCCCTACCATAGAGAAAAGCAGTATGGGAGACAAGTCTGGTAGGGTGTTTACACCTTTTCAATATAAGTGCACTGTTCTTATATTTCTAACCCTATTATCTCAGATATTTCTCTTCATATTCCTATTTCTACACTATATTTGTCAGACTGGTGACTTCTAAAGGCCTGTGCTCTGCTGTGAAAAAAAAATGTATTACTTAAAATCAATTTATTGTGCATATTTTATGGAATGAAATCATCTTTCATTCACCTATTTAATTAACTTCTCCATGATCAAATTCGCATTTCATATCCTACAATTCCCAAAACAATGTATTTATAGACTATTTTAAAAATTAATCTGCTAAATTCTTTGTTGAAAGCCTAATCATGTGACCTAATGCACTGGAGCCATGGGTCACTGTAAATAACATACATAGCACCAGCATTGACCCAATAAATATTTAAAGCAAGTTCTAAAATACTAATTTTTATTTTATCTTATTCATTTATTTCCTTTCCACAGAAATGATCTCTAGCCATGTCTTAATGAGTGTCTGATAAAATGCCTACCAGATGCAAAATAAATATGTTTCTCCAATAGTCTCTGTAGCTCCAAAGGCTGTAACATTGCAGACGCATTTTTTCTGCAGGATATTGACATGATGTCTCTTCATAGGTTTTAGTTTTCCTCTAGGTCCAGAAATATGAATGGGCTTTTTTCCAGGCCTAGAATTAGCAGCAGCTCAATTCACCCACTGTCTTTTCAAAATCACCAGAATCACAGACACCACTGAATTCCTTTTCTACTACTCAATACAAAAATATACAGCTCTACTGCATTTTTCATCAAGAAGGCCGGATAACCACTAAAGCCCTGGTGGTGAAGTGGTTAAATGGCTATACTGCAGCTACTCACTCACAAACGATAAGGTTGTGAGTTTAGTACCAGTCGGGCTCAGGCTTGACTCAGGCTTGCATTCTTCTGAGATCGCTAATGAGTACCCAGCTTGTTGGGAGCAATTGTAAACTGCTTAGAACTGCTTAGGCAGTACAAATATATATACATATATATATATATATATATGAGAGAATCTGCTGCAGCCTCCATCTGGGGCAGAAAGGGGTGGCAAATCCAAAACCATTAGCAGAGGTATGAACAAGACAATACTTCCCTGTATCAATACAAGAATCTTTGTTACTGCACATTAACCAAAGGGAGATTCTCAAAGAAGGCCTTGAACCTAAGGAAACAGACTTTTAGTATGCAAATGTACTATTTTCACACATCAGAACTAACTAACCACTCTGAAAGACCTGTATCACCTTACACAATCCTTTGAAAATTTAGGGCAAGGGTCATGGTTTGCATCTAGTAGCACTCCATTTTCTTTAAAGGTGCTCCATAGCTTTTCATGATCTATGCAATCGAAGGCCTTGCTCCACTGCTTTTTTCATGAGAAGCATTTCATCTTAAGTAACTGTATGGCAGACAATTATGAGATCATCTTCTTCATATAGGTAATAGTTATACCTGTTGAGTTTTGATGTGTGAAAGCAGTACATCTGCATACTAAAAGTCTGTTTCATTAGGTTCAAGACCTTTTCTGAGAAGCTCCCTTTGGTTAATGTGCAGTACCAAAGATTCTTGTATTAATACAGGGAGGTATTGTCTCGTTCATACCTCTGCTAATGAATTTGTATTTGTGAATACAGTGCACCCACGTTATAGGCGGGCGTGCTTTATGCAGACTTGGACATACGCGCTTAAGCCGTGGGGAGCGTGCATGGCGCAAGGGGTGGCGTGTCCCATTCCAATGAATGGGGTGCATGCCCGTGGTGTTCCGCGCACTCCCAAGCCGCTACGCTGCTGCGCACGAGCCCCATTCAAATGAATGGGGCTCCAGCATAGGCAGAATTCACCTTATGTGGAGGATCCGGAACGGATAATTCAATGCAACTGTTTCTCCTTTTAGTCTTTGGGGGGGGGGGAATACAGATGGGCAGAAAGAGGTGGCCAGATGCTGCCCCTTTCTGCTCCATATGGAGGCTGCAGCAGCCAAATGCTGCAGCCTCCAAGAGGCTTAAAAAGAAACAACTCCTGGTGGGATCTTTTTCCAATGCGCTAGGGGTGCCATTGGCGCACTTGTACACAATGATGATGTCCATGTAGTGCTGCACTGTTTGGGTGCTGTGCCTTGCAGACGTCATTGTTGCACACCCTGCGTAAACAGCGTCATGTCAAAATGGTGCCTGTGGTGCACAATAGGGTTCGGGAGCGTGTGGACACTCTTTGACCTCTATATTTCTTTTCCTCCATCATGTATATAAAAATATATGCAAACTTTAAAATGATTCCTTTAAAAAAAACCTAACCAAACAATATTCTTCAGTTCAGGCATATTTAACCACCACTCTTTCATAAACTCCCCCTGATTTTAGCTACTTACTTTCCCCAACAACAATATATTGTGATGTCTTCCTATTATGACATAAAATATTGGGAAGGGGAGCTTGGTCTTGAATGGGTAGTCAAGACCTGTTGGCTTTACAAAAGAGCTCTTCTTTGTGGGGTAACATGCTAGAAATGTTTTCTTGATGTGAAATACAGCTGTCTGCATTTTTGGAATCTCCTTGGGGACATAGCTATGGGGATTGTTATGATAAACCCCTACACTTCAAACTTTGCCACTGCAGCACTGATATGAACTAACCTACCCTGTAAAAAGCAGGATATAGAAAATTATGGCATTTGGAGGCAAAAACTTCCAAGTATGATTCATAATTCAATTTCCTTCTTAGTTATATACTGTCAAACCTGCTTAGTCTGCAATCAGGATTCAATCTCAATTGCCCCTGGCTTGGCAAGGTATATATGGCATCACCTTGCTGTAAAATAGATACAATTCACCAAGGTTTTTGACCCCATTTTCCTGGCAAGGATTCTTTGCTCTGAATCTTGATAAGCTTTTACCCTAGAGTTTTTGCTGTTCTGGGTAGCACTTTCCATCAATGTTAATGAATATTTTTACAACACTACTTCCACCGAAGTGCTCCAATCCATTAAATTAGACAAGTGAGAATGTTACCATCATCTTGAAGAAGAGACCATTCAGCTGTTTCTAATCACTAGATGAAGCTTATATTCTCAGTAAATATGACTGAAAACACACACACACACATGTTTACGGGGAGCAACCTTTTAACATACAACAGCAGATGTTGACAGAAATGTTTGAGTAAGTACATAAAGTATAAGATATTATTATATAGGTTTATTTTGGAACCATATGGCTCAGGTCTGAGTTACCGTCTCTCTCACGGCATCACTTCCGGGACGCAGAAAGAAGTGCCATTTTGGTGCTTCTTTCGGCTGCGTCCAGAAACCACATGGTTTGGCCGCTGCGGTTCACGGACGCAGCAACCGGCAGTGGCGGCAGAGCACCCTTCTTGGGCGCTCTGAAACACGCCGTAGTAAAGATTTAAATGGCTGGTTCATAAGAGATGAAGATGCAAGGCTTCTAGAGATGGATTGGAAACAGTAGCTGCCTGATAGGGCAGAGCCTGGCACAGGTCAAACCATGTTATATTCTGCCTCCAAAATTTAGTAAACCCACACTTCATACCTATAAAAGTAACTTTAAAAGTTGCACTGCAAGCTCAGGGAGATAGGATGCGATGTTGAAGCATTTTCCAGCATTTTATTAGAAGATATATGGCTGACCCTGAATGAATGGTTTTCTATGGACAGATTTGGAGTCCTCCTTGCAAGTTAATGAGGACATTATTTTTAAAAATGGTCCCCTCACTTAGAGATGTGCAAGAGATGGAAAAGGAGGAAGGGCGTGGAACAAAGCAATTTAAGATTATAATTTCACAATGAGTTTTTGATGGAGTCTCATTGCAATCACAGGATTGCTCTCCAACAGTCATTTAATGCTGTTAGGCAAATTTAGGTAACATCTCAATAAAACTCTGGTCACATTGCTGAATTAAGATAAATACTGATACAGATATGGTAAAAATATTACAAAGTTTTTTTTTAAAGGAAAGAGAGACAGACAGAGACAGAGAGAAAGAGAGAGAAAAGGAAGGAAGAAATAACCTTTGGTGTCAAAGATCTGAACATTGTGGTGTTTTAACAGGGCGTTGTGAGAGTTTTCTTTGAGTCAACTCTAGTTTTGTCATATACCTTTGAGACATCAGGCTATCATGCACAAACTAAAGAAGATGATTTCCATGGGCATAAAAGATTCATTGTTTTAGTATCTTTGGTAGCATAAATCAAAACACACTGATTTGTAGTTTGCTTATTAATCACATATGTGAAACCCATGCTGTTTTCATTTTGTTAGACAGGCAAACCTTTTTTTCTGAAAAAAGTAGACAGGGGCTAAAGTAGGAAAACAATGAGAGCAACAAAATACCTGTGGGAGACTAGACATGATAAAATTGCTCAGGAATTTGTCCTTTCATTGCCATCTCTCCTGGGATTAGTAAGCATCAAAATGAAGCTTGTAAAGAACTCTGTGCAACAAAAGGCAAGACATTTTTCTTCTGCTATAGCTTTCACTTTAAATGTATATTAATTCAGTTTGGTTACTATATAAAAATGTCAGAATAATTTAATGAGCAAACTGTGCTTGACCAATGGGTATACAGGCTGGGTAGCAATATCTTCACCCCTTCCTCAGGTTCCTACCATGTTTTGTGGAAATTGCTGCTCAATTTCAAAAGGATGTGCCTTAGCAGAAGCTCAATAGGAGCTCTAGACCAGGTGGAATACCACCCTCTCTATGCTTGAATGACTCTCTGTGTGAAAAAGTCATTAATCAGGATGGTGATGGGAGTTAAGGGGGCACTTAATGTCTGACACCTGCTCAGATGAGTCTTACATTTAGAGTGTTTATATCCGGAGACCTTTTGAGGAGGTTAACAGAAGTAGCAAAAAGCAATTATGTTAATTTTGGCTTCAGCTGGGTGAAAAGTTTTACTTGTCAAGTAGAAAGGTAAGCACTTCTTTGCGATAAACTGTTTGTGAAATGGAAAACAGGATAGACTGGCCATGCTCTATGAAAAGTATTCATTGGGTCATTTGGTTCATTTAGAAGGGGAAATGTCCTAGGCTATATATTTATCATTATATGAATTTTAACATCATATCTACTAGTTTAACTAGATCGTACAATCTTAATAAACACGCAGTCATCATCACCCTGTATAAGAAAAAAGAAGCAAAATCTGATTGCTCAAACTATCGAGGTATAACATTGCTCTCCATCACTAGAAAAATCCTTGCAAGGATACTCCTGAACACATTGGTTCCTGTTATTGCAGAAGAACTTCTCCCTGAAAGCCAATGTGGCTTTAGAGCTAATAGGAACACTACAGATATGGTATTTGCCCTTAGACAACTGCAAGAGAAATGTAGAGAGCAGAACAAAGGACTTTATGTAACATTTGTCGACCTCACCAAAGCCTTCGACACTGTGAGTAGAAAAGGTCTGTGGCAGATCCTGGAACGATTAGGATCCCCCCCTCCCCAAATTCCTCAAAATGATTATCCTGCTATCTGAAGGCCAGCAAGGTCAAGCCAGATATGGCGACACTCTCTTGGAGCCTTTCTAATAACTAATGGTGTGAAACAAAGTTGTGTTCTCACTCCAACTCTATTTACAGTCTTCTTCAGTATGATGCTCCAAAGGGCTATGGCAGATCTCGAAGAAGAAGAAGACAGCATTTATATAAACAAACAAACAAGCTTCATTTATATAAATGCTGTCTTCTTCGAGATCTGCCATAGCCCTTTGGAGCAGATATACGCTACCATACTGATGATAGCCTGTTTAACTTAAGCCATCAGAGGACTCGCACTAAGATTCTAAACTATCTAGTCCATGAGCTGCTTTTTGCTGATGATGCAGCCCTCGTTGCCCATATGGAAGCAGCTCTGCAGTGCCTAACATCTTATTTTGTAACAGCTACAGAGCTCTTTGGGCTGAAACTCAGTCTGAAGAAAACGGAAGTTCTCTACCAGCCGGCACCACAGGAAGAACACTACCATCCCCATGTCAGTATTGGCAAATCTGTGCTTAAGTCTGTTCAGTCCTGTTCACCTGGCTGAATGAAACTACATGTGAAAGGGATCTGGGAGTCCAAGTAGACCACAAGTTGAACAAGAGTCAACAGTGTGATGCGGCAGCTAAAAAGGCCAATGCAATTTTAGGCTGTATCAATAAAAGTATAGTGTCTAGATCAAGAGAAGTAATAGTGCCACTGTATTCTGCTCTGGTCAGGCCCCACCTGGAATATTGTGTCCAGTTCTGGGTTCCGCAATTCAAAAAGGACATTGAGAAACTGGAGCGTGTCCAGAGGAGGGCGACTAAAATGGTGAAAGGTCTGGAAACCTTGCCCTATGAGGAACGACTCAGGGAGCTGGAGAAGAGAAGGTTAAGAGGTGATATGATAGTCCTGTTTAAATATTTGAAAGGATGTCATATTGAGGAGGGAGCAAGCTTGTTTTCTGCTGCTCCAGAGACCAGGACCCGGAACAATGGATGCAAGCTACAGGAAAAGAGATTCCACTTCAACATTAGGAAGAACTTCCTGACAGTAAGGGCCGTTTGACAGTGGAACACACTCCCTCAGAGTGTAGTGGAATCTCATTCCTTGGAGGTCTTTAAGCAGAGGCTGGATGGCCATCTGTTGGGGATGCTTTGATTGGATTTCCTGCATGGCAGGGGGTTGGACTGGATGGTTCGTGTGGTCTCTTCCAACTCTATGATTCTATGATTCTATCTCCTCAGATGCCAAGTTTGATAAAGAGATCGATCACAGATTAGCAAAGGCAGAAGGCTTTTCAAAAGAGTTTGGAGTAACAAACACCTGAGGTGAAGCACAAAAATCAGTGTGTATAGAGTCATTGTACTGTCTATTCTCTTTTATGGGTCTGAAACATGTCTCACCTATCGCCAACACCTACTACTCCTCGAACGCTTTCATCAGCGCTGTTTATGCACAATTCTAAATATACACTGGACTGACTATGATGTTGCTGTTCTTGAGCAAGCAGGGATCACCAGCATTGAGGCCATGCTATTTAGGACGCAGCTGCGCTGGGCAGGACATGTTTCCAGGATGAAGGACCATCACCTCCCAAAAATAATACTCTATAGTGAATTCGCCATGGGTCAGGGTAAGAGGGGCACTCCAAAGAAGAGATACAAGGACTCTCTGAAACAACATCTCAGGCTCGGCCAAATTGATAACCAACAATGGTCCGCCCTGGCCTTGCATCGGGAGACATGGAGACACACTATCCACAATGCTGCAACCATTTTTGAAAACTCACGCCGAACGAGTCTCGAAGAGAAACGACAACGCAGAAAGAACCACAATCCAGAAGCATCACCCAAGGAGACTTTCTGCTGTGCTTTCTGCATCTGGACTTGTTTATCTCAGATTGGCCTTTTTCGTCATCAACGTGCTTGTAGAAAGCACGGGATGAGTCCTTTCTGAATCTTCGTTCACGAAGAAAAGCCAGAGACAATCTTAATACACACACACACACACACACACACACACACACCTAATCTGAAAGTATATTTCAACCAAAATATGGAAGTCTCATATCACATCCACTTTGGACTTCAAGTGAGCTGAACCAGGATTTGCAGATTTAAAGGCAAGAGATTGGTCAAAGGTAGAAGGAACCAAGGTCAGGAACAATTACTTACCAAAAACAAGTGGAGATGGCCACAACTTTATTGTCATTACAGCTATATAGATTGGTCTGTCATGAGTCACAGTTCCCAAGATCTAACCCAGAGATCAATGACCCAGAGCATTCATCTCAACCCAGCTTCCTGACCCCAAAGCAGGAGACAATGAATGGTGACCAAGGAAGCCATTGAGGTGTACCACTACTGTATGGTTCCTTACTAGCGAGGGTAAGGCAGGTCATGCCCTGAGCTGGGCATTTCCCAACATGCCTCTTTTGTAATGTCCCAGAAGGGACCCTCCCATGGAGAATGAAAGTTTTAAGGCTCATCTCTTTCTCACAGTTTGAGTCTTGCACCATGGCACACCACGTAAAGTTGTGGCAAAATATGACATTAAAGGAAAAACAAGGCTTAATCCAATAGAAACAAAATACCAGTGAAACCAATCCTGACAGGACCAACAGCTGTGAATGGGTGAGCAAGAATGCAGTTCAAGCCAGAATGCCATGCCAAGCAATGCTTATGTACATTTATACTTCCCAGTTAGACCCTAAATTCTGAAGCTTTAAGGTCTCGTACCTAGAAGCATGGCCTGATGCAGCTTCCAACTGGCAATTTCTTCCTAGATCTAGGAAACACATCAAGGGGACTTGGGAAGAAAATGATGGCTCTGTTCTTGCTAGTGCCTGCTGCTGAAAACCACACATCTTTCCAAGATAAGTCTGCAGCTTATGCCATAATACATGCAAGTTCTGAAAATAACTAACTCTTGGTACAGACTGGCATAAAAGGCCAGCTTCCAGCCAGCTTGGACCATGGCGTATGCCCAATGCATGTCCCCATTACACCTGGAAGCTGGCTTCATACCGCCTGGCTGCCCATATGGCAGCCAGCTTCCAGGTGCTCCAGTAGCATGGCATTTAGACACCGCACACTGCAGGAGCACCAGGAAGCCACTGCGGAGCAGAAAAAGCCGGCTGTTTGCTAGTGCACAAAGGAGCAGAAATTTGTGGCTTCTTTCTGTATTGGCAAAAAGGTAGATTGGGGCTGCAGCATGTGGTTGCCACAGCCCCAATCTGGCTTTCTCAGGGGCAGATTCAAGCCACCCCTTTGGCACAATGTGTTCCACCCCTAACTCTTTTTCATTAAGAAACATCCCCTCATTCTCAGCATCTCATATATATCATAGTGTTTGCCTTTAAAAATAAAGTGTGGAAATTTAACTTTCTTCTGCAGGCAGCCCCTGAGCAGTTTCTAGTGATGACTCATTTCCCCATGAGGTATTAAATGAAGGAAAAGAGTCAAGCAGATTCTGAAATAAAACCCTCTGGAGAGGCAGTTAGGTCAACAAAACACATTGGAAATAAAAGTTGCCAACACAGAAAAAAGCAAAATGGGAAGTTTTCTGGTAATTAAGCCAATAAGTCTGAATGGAACAGTTAGAATTCTCTCATGTATAAATAAATATATGATAAATATAATAAATGTACTGTACTCCTTCCACAGAGTACAGTTTTTGGGTGTGTGAGTCAGAACATTCTGGAGACTGTTCTTTATTTGGGGGGGGGGGGGTTTGAATTCAAAAATATATTTAATTAGATAGGTATTATTTCTTTATGTGGTCATAAATTACACCTAAAGTGAACTTAAAACATTTAAAAAGGGCCATACAGTAAGGCTATAAATTCTTCCTGTGTTGACCATGGTTGCTAAACAGCCAGTGGCCTGGTACAGGAATCAAAGCAATACTGTATAATCAGGAGTGCATGCTATCTTGGACTGTAACACTGTAAAATGCAGGTGTTTGAATGCTAGATATTTTGGGAACATTAATATAAACCCAGTATATCAAGAAGAAAACTTGTCTTCCTACATTCAGTATATAGCACTGAATGAACAATGAGTTTAGTTTTATTAATAAGAGTATTTGGATCACCTCCCATGCTGTGCAGCATCTCAGGCAGGGAGATGTCATTGCTAGCCTCCAGTAGAGAAGAGGCCAGTGTAAATGCCACACAATATGACAGAGGTGGAGTTAAAGGATTTATTAGTTCCTGCTGCCCCTTTCTCTCCCTCTTTGGCTGGACTTGTTGAGAAGGCCAGTTGAGGATTCAGAGTTTAAGCAATGGTGAGAGAGTGTGGAGTAGTGGTAGAACCAGACTTTCCAAGTGGTGGATAGTCTACAGGTAGTCCTTAGTAATCTGAGTGGTGGCTAGAGTGGATAGGTCACAGTTGAGCCTCCAGATTTAACAGCTCTAGGACTGTGATTAGGCCAAAAAGCCTTGGTGGGTGGTTGGGCCCTTTGCCCTGTGAGTAGGCCATTAGGCATTAGTTAAGATGGGTGGGAGGTGGCCTCTATAGCCTTAGTATTCAGTTAGAGCCTGTCAGGACACCACATAGTTTTACAGATGTTCAGATCCCTGTGAAGCCAATATACTGTAGTCAGACCACCACACTTCCCACTGAGGCTCAGTAGGCCTGTGGGCTGCATAGGGGTCTTGTGCTAGGCCTGTGAGCTTTGTTGGGCCTATCAACCCTGGTGATCAATCCTGTAGTCATTTGCTGTGCCTGTAGGCTGTTGTTGGGCAGGCCACCGTGTGGTCTGCAGGTCATGGTTAGGGTTTTAGGCTTCTATTAGGCCAATAGGACCCTCCTGTTTTGCTCCTCCTGGTCAGCCTGTTCACCTTTGTAAAAGTGTGCCAGGTCTGTAGGCCTTTGATAAGACTTGGTGGGCTATAGATCCCAGCTGGGCCATGTGTAGCCCCACAAGCCTAAACTGAGCTTTGGTTCAGACTCCAGTTTGACCTGTAAACCACATTAGGTTTGGTTAGGCCCAATGTATAATAAATCTTTAGAGATTAATACTCATACTGTAGATATGTAAAACCTGCAGGTATTAATTGGCAACCTGTTGAAAGTTGCCAGTATTGTTGACATTCATGTTGGGTATTTAAGCAAAGCAGTTTAGATTTATTAAAATGTATTCTAATATCTGCATAGTTACCAAATTTTTATAACAAAAATTTAAGAACAGGGAGGGAGTACTTCAGGCATGATAAGAAAATATGCACATAATCTGCATAGAGGGTCACTTTACATCCAAGCTTTTTACAGACTATCCTTTTTATATTTTGGTTTTGTCTAATACAATTGGCCAGGGGTTCAATAGCAACAGCAAATAATAGGGGCGACAAAAGACATCCTTGTTTAGTTCCTCTGTAAATATGAACGGGGAAGAAAAACATCTATTATTTGAATTACTGCTTGAGAATCACTATACAGAGATTATAAATAAATGCTGCAAATTTAGCTCCAAACTTTATTTTTTTTAACAAACAAAATAGGTAAAGCCATTCAATATGATCAAATGCTTTAAGTACATCTAAAGAAAAAAAGCCAAAGGGATGTGACCATTATTAGAAACATGTATTATATTGAACACTTTCCTTATGGCAGCTGAAAGTCTTCTTTTTGGCATAAAGCCAACTTGATCCGGATGGATATATTGCACTATAAAGGAATTTATTCTTGGAGCTAAGATGGAGGTCATTAATTTCAAGTCCTCATTAGTAAGGGCTATGGACCAAAAATCTCCTGTTTTGGGGTTATCTCTGTTTTGGGAATTGGAACAATCATCAAGAACTTCCAACTAAAAGGAAGAGCAAGGCCATTAAGAGAATCTTTAAAAAGTGTAACTAGATCAGGAGTCAGATCATCCATTACCACTTTATAGAATTCTGCAGTATATCCTTCCCAAGTTTTAAATTTCTTATAGCCACTTTGACTTCTGACTCAGTAATTGGACTGTTTAGTAAAGAATGATGATCAGCAATTGAAAGTTTAAGAATTAATAAATGTTTTCAGATTATCATCTTCTATTTTATCAGAAGTGTAGAGATCCATATAGAAGGCATTACATTCATGTAAAATTTCAGTGATCTTTGACTTGACTTGATTATCTCTACCATTTATCATCCTTTTTGAGCCTTAATCTTGACCAAAATTTGCTAATAATTTAGATTTTTTATTAAATTTATCATAATAATGGACCTGGGTGTAAATCATGGAAGTGTGCATTTTATGAAGTTCTAATTCTTCCAGTTCAGATTTTAATTTATTTAGCTGCAAGAGGGTATTTGGATCACAATTTGCTTGATATGATTGTGTTAAATCTGTAATTTTTAATAAAAGTTTTGATCATTTAGAATTCCTTTCTCTTTTTAAATGGGCCCCCTCCATCCTCACCTTTGTGTCTCCTCATTCTTTTAGACCCCAATTGCCAGTTCTGGCTCTTTGGGTTAAGGCACAGGGTTCCAGGAATAACAGGTAACTTTCATATTCACAAGGTTCTGGAAGGTGGTTTTGTGAGAGAGGTATGAAGGAGGATAATGTGAAACCTTTGTCACCTGATATTCTTAAGGTTTGGGGGGACTTTGGGACTGTACAGACCAGAAAAAAGGGCTGGCATCGGTGTGGAGTTGGGGCTTGGTGACTGCAGTCCCAAAGTGGCATCATGATGCCTACCCAACCAGATGATGGGTGACATCACAACGTTTTTTTCATGCAGCATTTAGACATGTTGCACTGAAGGAATGGGGAAGAGTCACATGGTGGTGGCAAGGGCACCCTTTTTCTGGGCCAAAAAGAAGCAGCATTTTGTCACTTCTTTTTGGCCCTGAAAAATGCCAGATTAGAGTCACAGCGTGTAGTTGCCGCAGCCTCCATCAGGCACTCAAAGCGATGGTGGCAGGCACTCCTTCAGGGTGGTTTATTCCACCCCTTAGTAATATATTTGCACCTCACTATATGAAATCTTTTAACTGTACACAGCTGCCTTTTTGATAGTTTGAGAATAAGTGAGATGGTGGTTCAGCAAAGGTTAGCAGGTTAAGAAAGGCTTTGGAGTTCTAGGATCTTTGACTGGAAATGCAGCATATGATGCTCAATGTTCATTAATCTAAAAGGAATTATCACAGGGCTGTGTTTTGCTTAGGAATTCAGAGTTGCAACAACCAGTCACTGTTTCCAGTTCATGCCTAGCTGGACTATGTTGAAGTTAGAGGGTCTCAGCCTGGCCCCTTGTTTTACCATGCTGATTTTTCACCCTTGACTAAATATCAAGTCTGATCTGTCATGTCCATGGTCTTATCCTTGCTGGGTGTTAAAGGGGTCAGATTTGGTACCCACTTGTTCCAGAATGGGTCTGCTTCAACTGGATCAACAATGAGCATATGTCCACAACATATTCACAATGCTGGGCACTGGAAGTCTATGGATACTTGAAATATGTTTATCCCTTTCAATATTAATATGGTTTGCTGTTGCTTTTGTTATTTTTCAGATTCTAGGTTATGGCCAGTGAGTCATCAGTCCTGATATGTGGCCATAGTATGATCTATTGAGTGGCACGCTAGGCCTGCAATTGGCATTTTGGAGCACACCTGGAACTGAGTGATCTGGCTAAAAAGGAGATGCCTTGGATGGCATGACCTGATGCCAGTGTTGTTTGCAGAGCATCAGGGGCCTCTGCCACACCTTTTGGTCATTCATCTGGGAGTGAGGATTAATTACATGGGGCAACCCTTATACCAAACTCGGAAGCTGCAAATGGTGCAGAATATGGCAGCCCGGCTGGTCACTGGTGCTCCCAGGGCCAGCCATATAACACCGGTTTTAAAAGATCTCCATTGGCTGCCCATCCGCTTCCGAGCTCAATATAAGGTGTTGGTAATTACCTATAAAGCCCTAAATGGCTTGGGCCCAGGATACCTAAAGGACCGCCTCTCCCCGTACATTCCGCCTCGCACCCTCAGAACGTCTGGGCAGCAGCTACTGAAGGTGCCTGGGGCTAGATTAGCCTCCACTTCACGGAGGACATTCTCCATAGCTGCCCCAGCCCTTTGGAACGCGCTGCCCACAGAGCTCCGCTCGTCTACTACCCTGGCCCAATTTAGGAAGGACCTTAAAAACTTCCTATTCCAACAGGCATTCCCCGAATAAAAATCCTGTGGGCCTCCCTCCTCTTTCCGTGGCCAAGAGGTTGGGCTATGGGGCTTTTTTGCTTGTTTGCTTGATTTTATTGTTGTGTATTTTAATTCTGATTGTTATCTGTGTTTTAATCTGTTGTAAGCCGCCCTGATCGTAGGAAGGGCGGCATATAAATAAAATTTTTATTATTTATTATTTATTATTACTTAGGTTTTTTGAAGAGCAAGGTTTTCATTGTTCAAGCCATTCATTATATGAGGATCATGCAGTATAATTGGTAAGGGGTGCCCTAATGTGGCTTGCCATTTTTCACCAAAAGGTATGGCAGGAAAAAGGGGCCCCTCAGTGCCTTGACAAAGCCAGAGAAGGGTGAATAGGAAAACTTGAACTGTTTTAGCAAAGGGGTTGGACTATTTTTTGTCACATTCTCAGATATTTATTTATAGCACACTCTTCAGCCACAAAGGCTCTCGGAGTGGCTTACAGATTGTTAATTTGTCAGTTTCTTGCCCTCAGGTTTATAATCTAAAAAGACAGTAGCAGCTGCAATGCAGAGAGGATCTTTCAACTTCCTCTGGGCCTAGGCATGGTGAAGCTGTGCCTGCCTCTCCTTTTCTCCCTCCAAGACCAGGATGGTAGCAGTTAGGATGGATTGACATGCCCAATTTCCTCTGGGCCTAGGCTAGATAATTTTTCAGAAGCCCAAGATCTACAGAGCCAGTGATGATCACTTATTAGAGGGAGGTAATATGTTATTGTTGGGAGATCTGCAACAGGAGTGAGGGCCCTATTGGTCATACCTGCCCCTTATCTGTGGCAGGTAGTAGGGGAAGAAAGATAGGATTTTAGTAAACACGTATGGTACCCATTTGGTGAAGGGGAGACTTTGGAATTGCCTCTTTAGATTTTGGGACTAAGGGAACGAGGAAGAAGATTTCTTTTGGGGCTGCGCACTTAAAATTGTGCAACTTTGAGGAGGGCCCCAGGACTAGTCATATAACACCTGTTCTACAAGATCTACATTGACTGCCCATTCACTTCCGGGCGCAATACAAGGTGTTGGTTATTACCTATAAAGCCCTAAATGGCTTGGGCCCAGGGTACTTGGAGGACCGCATATAATCCCCATATCCCCATATAATCCGCCCCGCGCTCTCAGGTCGACTGGGAAGCAACTGTTGAGGGTTCCAGATACGAAATATTCTGTGACTGCACAGAGGGCATTTTCCAGCTCAGCCCCGCAGCTTTGGAACTCTCTTCCCGGTGAGCTCCACTCAGTTACCTCCCTTGACTTATTTAGGAAGAGGTTAAAAACCTTCCTCTTCCAACAGGCTTTCCCCCAGACAATGTAATACCTGCTTTCTCCCCGCTGTACCGTTGCACCTGCACTTTAGGCTAGCTATTGTTGTGATTTTAATCTGTAAGTTTCTATCTTGTTTTTAATTGTATTATTGTATTGTTCGGGTTTTTATATGATACTGTTTGTAAAATTGTACATCGCTGTACTTCTGTGTAACCCGCTTTGATCTATTAAGGAAAAGCGGGCTATAAACAGTTTATTTATTTTATTTATTATTATTTCTATCTTCAGTTTCATTCATGAGTAGTCTTTTCTACCTTATTTTACCTCACAGAATTTCGTACACCTCCTTGTATGAGGATGAAATATATTCCCCTGCTCCACTTAAAATGTTACAGCATTCATAATTTATATCAATAGTACTTTCCCTTTTCAGTATTTTCCAATTTTTAAAAACAAAAATGCTGCATATTCTAAACTCTTCAACAGCTACTGTAATTCCTGCAAAGCTTCTTTGTTAAAACAATGCTTTTATGCTTTCATTTAAACAGCTATTTCTGCATTTTAAATGTTAGTGTCATTTTCCCACATATGAAATAAAACACTTTTACCAAATTGTCTTCTGGAGTGGATGCTTGAGTCAGTCTTTATATATGCTAAGCCTCTTCCTTTCTAATACTTGGATTTCCTAATACTTGGGTTTCTTAAATACTTGGGATTCTAATATTGGGTTTTGTATCAGAATCCACAGGTACATGCAGAGTGGATTTGTTTTCCTATGTAGAATAGAAACATTATTGTTGTCTGAAATATCTGCACAAAAATAACTTTTAAAAGCCTTCTCTGATTTCTAAGCCAATCAAAAGTAAACCTTAGAATATTGCCACTATGAAAAATGAAAAATGCAAGAATTCCGAAAGCGATATTAAATGCATGGCCCCTAGATGTTTTTGGATTGCAACTGCTATCTTCCCTTGCCAGCATATCCAAGAAATTATGTGAGTTGTAGTCTAACAACATTGGAGGGCCACACTGCCCTATGATTTCTCGATCACTTTTATCCAATATTGTTAAGTGAATTGTATGCTATTCTAATGTTTGATTTTCCTATGACCCCAATTCATTTATTAACCATGTTACATCTATTCAACATATGAAGGGGACAGTGTGCTAGCCTCACATCCTTCCCCTCTGACACTGTCACCCTACTACTTGTGGATGACAATAGTCTGAATTGTATCACTATTCATGGACATTATACTTATAAGTTTGGATTCTGATTTTCTAGTTTCCAACTTATGTTGAGAGCCGCCACCAAAATGGAGCATAAAGGATGATGGAAATGTCAGTGCAGAACTTGGGATTACAGTAGAAAAAGTGGAAACTGTTCAAAAGATTTGCTTAAATAATGAATACATAGGGTTACAGGTTAGTTGCAGACTCCCTGGCCCAGTTTAGGAAGGACTTAAAAACCTTCCTATTTCAGGTAGCATTCCCCGAATAAAGTCCTAGTTAGTTCTCCCTCCTTGACAGCAATGGTGGCTGGCTAATGGGGGTTTTTAGTATTATTTTTAATGGTAGTGAGCTGTATATTTTAATGTATGTTTTATGTCATATTGTATTGTTGTTATTATATGCTGTTCACCGCCCTGATCGTTGGAAGGGCGGTATACAAATAAAATTTTTATTTATTTATTTATTTATTATTATTATGGATGTACATAAACTGTTCACCTATACAAGAGGGTGATATCAGTAAGCTGGAGGAAGAGGGACACCACAATAATTGTAGCATAATCTTTAGGAGGATAAAAGAGTGAGATGGCAAGGAACCAGTACAGAACAATGAGGCCTGAGCATACACCTTCCAAAACGATTGATTTCAGTGGGAAAGGGAAAACAAGATTAAGCAGACATAAAGCTGAAAGGGCATCATATATATATATATATATATATATATATATATATATATATATTGCTTACAACGTCATGCTATTCATGCTAAAGCCTCTTACTAGAGTACCAAAGATTGTCTAAATGTGATCTATTGTAAAATGGACCCATGCATATGCCATCTGAAAAATTCCTCACCCATAATTATATGGATCATCAGATTTTGGAAAGTGTGGAAAATAGATTCATGTGTCTCATCTTCCTTCTCCTTCAAAACTGTTAGGCTGTCAAAGCTGGTCATGCCCATCTGTAAGCAGCTATTCATTCATAGTTGTTTGACATGCAGACCATTGCTTTGGAGGAGTTTCTGAACCAAAGCCATTACATTTGTTATTCAAACATCTGCTGTAACTGGAAATTCCTTTGCAATGAACACACAGAAAATAATTGGCAATAAACAACCTCTGCATCACACAAGAAACAATATAAATAGTTTGGAAGTACATAAATATATCTGACAAAGAGGTAAAGTCTGAGAGTTTCCAGAAGTATACAAGTAGATAAATGAAGCAGTAAGGAAGACAACCTAGGCTGGCTGTTACACAAACACTGGCTTTAGATCAGATAGACATTCCAGATGTTAATTGATACAGGCAAAATTCCTCTGAGTTTTCCAATAAAAACTTATAGTTGCATAGACTGAGTGCCAACCCAGTCAATTCTGCATAAGTAGGAGAGTGAGCTGCATTAGAATCTCATTTAAACTTTTTCCCTTCTCTCCTTAAAACTGATCTTTCCATCAATCTGTTCAAGCATAAGAGGCAATTTTTAATTCCCCTCTAGTAGATGGTGAATGTGCAGGTGTTATTTTGCATTCAAATCTCTGTTGCCTGCCAAAATGGGATCAGAAAGGCACAAATCATGTCTAATATCACCTAACAGGCTCATATCTGAACTCATTTTTACATACCTTTGAAGTGTATGTGCTGAGCTTTGATGTCAACATAACAGCTGCTAGTTCACTCACATTCCAATTTTCTCCTCTAATTAAGCTTTGTATTGATTTTCAGGATAAATTTATAGCTCTTCAGAGAGATAGAAGAAGAGCAATTTTAATATCTGGAAGAAATATTATTTACCATTATTATACTGAAGAAGGTGAGTTTTTTTCTAGTTTCAGAAGATAACCTCAGGACATATATATCTAAGTAAGAATGGGGAAAATAAATAAGTAAAAATTGCATTAGAAATGCTAATTTAAGTTAATGTTGTAAAAATAGTATTTTAACTGGATTGATGGTTTAATTTCTCTTTTTTTTTTTAAAAAAAAGTTGTATTCCATATTGTTTTAGCTGTTTTGTTTTAACTTATATTATAAGCCTCTTTGAGTCCTATTTTGACAGACAGTTGGGACACAAATTAAATCAAAACAAAACAATTAGTCAGTTAAACCTGGCTGTATATTGTATATACAGTGTGTGTACTAATAATACTAATTACTGATTAGTAAAACTCCCTTCCGCAACTTTCAGCATATGTTGAAGCCGTGGCACTATGTAATAAATGACACCTCTGTGCACACCACTGTCCACGAAAATAAACTCCAAAGCCAACTGAGCCAGCAGCAGCATAAGAAATCTGCAACGTAGCCTCCAACTTTTTCTCTTCCCTCCAAAATGAGACACCATTAAAATTTTCAAAAATGTGAACCAAACATCCAAATCTTGGCAGATGCCTTTTGTCAATCTAATCCTATGGTGAGCTTGTGAAACATTGCCAATGGCGTCACATAGTCACCTTTAAAAAACCCTGCCTGGGGCCACCACCCTTTGTGCAAAATTTAGGTGGCCTATAATCTCCTGAAACTCCCTTAGAGTTGCCTTTCTAAGAGAAGAAAAATTGCGGACACCGAGACTTAGGTCAAGTAGTTTGTCATCTGGGAGCCTACAACATTGATTGACCATGTCAATCAGGATGCCCAAAAAAGTGCATGGACCCTCTGTCTTTTCTCATGCTAAGGGAACACTCAGCCCACCTGCTAATGTTTCAAAACACTGAAGTAATTGGAGACATTTACCAGAACCATAATCTCCAGTAAAAAGGAAGTCATCTAAATAATGTATTACCCCGTTTAATCCTGACTTATACTTAACTGACCATTCCAAGACTGTTCCAGTGACTAAGGATGGCATCTCTCCTCTAGAAGCCTTCCTTGAGTTGGTAATGGACTGGATGAGGCAAAACAAACTCAGGCTGAATCCAGAGAAAACAGAGGTACTCACAATAGGTACCCTAAGTCCAGGGACAGAGATTTGTCAACCAGTCCTGGATGGGGTTACATTCCCCCTAAAGGACAAAGTTTGCAGTTTGAGATTACTCCTTGATCCATCCCTTCAGTTGTCATCTCATATAGATGTGACTGCCAGGAGTGCTTGGTATCAACTTCGGTTGGTACACCAACTGTGTCCCTACCTGGACTGAAAAGACCTTGAAGCAGTGGAACTTGCACTGCTAATCTCTCGTTTAGAGTTCGGTAATGTGATCTACTTGGGGCTACCCTTGTACCAAGTCCGGAAGCTTCAGTTGGTACAAAATGAGGCAGCCAGATTGGTCACCGGTACATCTAGGTTTGACTATATAACACCAGTATTAAAATCTCTCCACTGGCTGCCAATTACCTTCCGGGCACAAGACAAGGCATTGGTGATTACCTTTAAAGCCCTACATGGCTCAGGCCCGAGTTACTTGTGGGAACGCCTCTGCCTACACAATCCACCCCGCACTCTCAGAACATCAGGGAAGTACTTATTGGAACATCATGGTACCAGGTTAATAACAACTTCCCACAGGGTGTTTACAGCAGCATTCCCAAAATTATGGAATGGCCTGTCGGAAGAGATCCGTTGCATTACCACCCTAAAGGCCTTTAAGAAAGCACTCAAAACAGATGGGTTTATCCACCAGATTCTATATAAAAGTCGATGACAATAGCCCACTCTCTACTTCGACCACTGATTACTGATAAATTGATTTTAGAGTACTAATAGGAATTCCTAAATTCAATATTAGTGTTTTATTGATTGTGTTAACATTCTGTACTATTGTGTATTACTCTGTATTATTTTATTGCTGTAATCCCGCCTCGATCTTTGGAGAGGCGGGAAATACAAATATACATTATTATTATTATTATTATTATTATTATTATTATTATTATTATTATTAACCTACATAAATAGTAGAATTTAGAAATATTATTAAACAGGTATGATTAAAAGAAAGAGAGCACAAGAGACTGAAGAACTATAGGACAATAGCACTTATCTCCCATGCAATCAAAATCATGCTCAGGATTGTGCAACATAGGCTACAACCATACATGGAAAGAGAAATCCCAGAGGTTCAATTGGGGTTCAGGAAAGGAAGAGGCACTAGGGACCACATTGCAAACATACGATGGCTAATGGAGCACACCAGGGAATTAAAAAAAATCTGCATGTGCTTTATAGACTATAGCAAAGCCTTTGACTGCATAGATCATGAAAGGCTATGGAATGTCCTTAAAGACATGAGAGTGCCAACACATCTGATAGTCCGGATGAGGAATCTGCACTCAAGACAAGAGGCTACTGTCGGAATAGAACACGGAGAAACAGAATGGTTCCCAATTGACAAAGGAGTCAGACAAGGCTGTATCCTTTCACCCTATCTGTTCAACTTGTTTGCAGAACATATTATAAGAAAGCAGACTTGGACACAGAAGAATGAGGAATAAAAATAGGAAGAAGTAATATCAACAATTAAACATGCAGATGACACCACAGTGCTAGCGGACAACCTCACAGACCTGGAACACCTACTAAGGAAGATCAAAGAAGAAAATGCAAAGGCAGCCTTAATGTTGAACATAAAACAAAAATAATGACCACCGAGGACCTTCACAAGTTCAGATTAGACAATGAAGAAATAGAAATAGTAAAAGAATGCCCTTACCTGGGATCAAACATTTATAGAAATAGGGACTGCAGTCAGGAAATCAGAAGAAGATTAAGAATGGGGAGGGTGGCTATGAAAGAACTAGAAAAGATTCTTAAAAGCAAAGATATACAACTCAGCACAAAAGTTAGAATCATACATGCCATTGTATCCCCCATTACAATGTATGGATGTGAGAGCTGGACAATTAAGAAAGAAGCTAGGAAGAAGATTAATTCATTGGAGATGTAGTGCTGGAGAAGAGTGCTGAGGATTCCACGGACAGCCAAAAGGACAAATAGGCCCTAGAGCAGATCAAGCCAGAAGCTTCCCTGGAAGCAAAGGTGCGTTACAGACTGCCCAAAACGGGCGATCTGCTGCCACCGTCATTTGCAGTGCGGAGGAGCCCCAGCGACCAAACCGCACAGCTCCTCCGCACTGCAAATAAGAAGCTCCAAAATGGCACTTCTCTTTGCGGTGCAATTATGACGTCGCGAGGCGACAATGGCACACTCGCGGCGTCATATGCACCGTGCAACGTGCGGATGCTCGTGGAACGTCATTTTTGTACAGACTCGGTCCATATTAGGGTTAGGACCCTAATATGCACCGAGTCAACCCTACTATGCCGCTTTGGCGCGTCTGTAACGCGTCCAAGATAACCAAACTGAGGCTATCATACTTTGGACACATCATGAGAAGGATGGACTCATTGGAAAAGGCAATAATGCTGGGAAAGGTGGAGGGAAGCTGGAAGAGAGGAAGCCCACATGCCAGATGGATGGAGTCTATTAAGGAGGTCATGGGTATGGGATTGCAGGAATTAAGCAGTGGAGGGCAGAGGGTCTTGGAGATGTCTCATCCATAGGGTTGCCATGAGACAAGATAGACTTGAGGGTAGTTATCAACAACAAATGATTAAAAGACTACATACACATACCCAAGCAATTTTATGTTTGTGGAATAAAGGAGAAATCTGTTATCTTTCTCCCAGTATTTGCCCATATCTTAGATCACCTATATTATGATTATATTATGATTATGATGATTATGATTATTTTCTTATATCCTGCCTTATATCCCGTCTCTCCCAATATAGGGACTCAAGGTGGTGAACAAGTATAAAACAAGACAAAATATTAAAATACATAAATATAAAATTAAAAAAAACAATTTAACAATTTTAAGGATTTAAACAGTTATAAATTAAAATTTAATATATTAAAATACAAACCATTAAAACTTGGGTAGCCTTTCTCTGCTTAATAGGCCTGATTGCATAGCAACGTGTTTACCTGGCATCAGAAGAATAGTAAGGATGATGCCATCCTGGCCTCTCTAGGGAGGGAGTTCCAAAGCTTGGGAGCAGCTACTGAGAAAGCCCTCTCTTTTGTTTCCACCAAACGTGGGATAGAGAGAAGGGCCTCTGTCAAAGATCTCAATGCTCTGGAGGGTTGTACAGGGAGATCTGGTTGTTCAAATAGCCTGGACCCAAGCCATATTCTTTACACATTCGTAGCTGTGCCCCAAGAGGGCATAGGAAGGTGATGTTTCCAGCCCAGTCCCACCAGCGAGTGAGATTGTGATGAAGAATTGTGACAGGAGTCTTGCCACTGTCTCACTTGTTGGTAGGAAGAGAATAGAAATGTCATCCTTCTGCACCCTCATAGACAAATGAACATATGTCCATCACTCAGTGTAGTTGCTTGATGTTAATGAGGTGGGAGCAGCATTTATGATCATGGCTTTACTGTGACTGTGAATATGTAATCTTACTGAGAGCCAGTGTGATATACTGGTTTGAGCATTTGACTACAATTCAGGAATGACTATGGACATCAGGGTTTGGATTCCTGGCAAAGGAAGGGGGGGACCCTTTGAACACATCTTGCCAAGAAAACCCTGTGACAAGTTCACCTTAGGGCCACCATAAGTCACAAGCAACTTGAAGGCACACCACAAACAACAACAATTGTTGAATACAGAGAAGTTATGGATCAACAGTGTAAGTTTACAAATGCTTAACTGCAATACAGAATGTCAGTCATTGAATTTAATATGTATGCATGTTTTTGTACATTACAGTGTGCCTGAGATTGAAATCCTTACCAATTGGTGGCTAGTTTTTCTTTGGCAAAATACATTTATAGTTATCAGACCACAGTTTGGAGAACATAGTGCTCCTTGAAAATGCAAGTATTAGCCAAACTACCCACAGATCAATGAATGGAACAAACCAAAACTGTTTGTACTTGAAGCCTACATCTTGTATCTTATCAGGCTCTCTTGTTTCTCTTGCCAAAAATGTATCCTGTCCCATTATTGTGCAAGGACCAGTTTCACTTACACAGTCACTCTGCTTCTTGATTATATAGCAAAAAGTTTTGGAGCACCTTAAGATTCACAGATGTATTGTGGTTTAAACTTTCAAGAACTAGAGTCTATTTCACCAGCTATCTGAAGAAGTGAAACAGAAGAAGTCTGAGAGATGAGGTAGCATCTTGGCGATTTGAACTATCATGATATTTGCTGGAAGTTAACTCTGCCAAAAATTTAAGGTCCAATAAATTCTTCACTTACCTTGTAGACAATTTTATTGCCACAAGCTGGAAGAGGCAACAAGACGATTAGCAATTTTAGATCTTATCCTAACCAAAAGTGATGATATGATTATTAGGATAGGAGTGATAGCATTCTTATGCAGGAGTGACTATGATGTTTATCACACTATGCTCTTAAAGAGGTACTATTCCAGTGTGACTCCTCTAGCTGCCTCCTGTTGCATGCTGGGATTGGCAGTTTTAAGGAGGGGTATTTAGAATTCTCAGGCAGAGAAGTTCAGCTCCTTAAAACTGCCAATCCCAGCATGCAACAGGAGGCTGCTAGAGGAGTCACACTGGAATAGTAGCTCTTTAAGAGCATAGTGTGATAAACATCTACGTTATCCTGGAATTTGTTATACAGAAGAAAGGGGATGCAAAGCATAGTCAGACATACATTCTACACTTTAAGAAAGCTGATTTCAGTAAACTTAGAGAAATACTGGCAGTGATGTCATAATCAGAAATACTAATAAAGAAGTGGGTTTCTAAAATGAGGCACAGGAGTTTCTAAAATGTGAGAAATTAAAAGCACAATTTCAGACAATTCCAATGAGGAGGGAAAATGGAAAGTGTCTCAAGAAACCAGGATGATATGATATAGAAGTTTATTGTTAAAAGCTAAAAGCCGTCACAATATAAAATAGATCCAAACAGTAAGGAAACCAGGATGAATGTCTAAAGAACCAAATCAACAATAAATACAGGCAATAATCCAGGTAAGGCTCCTTCTACCCTATATTCTTATAGGAAGATGCAGTAGTGGTGGCATCAGGGACACGCCATCCTGTTTCCCCCATGCTGCTCAGCATGGGGAAAAGGAAATGGTGTGATGTTTGGCATGCAAATACTGGTTAATTTGAACTGGGTCTGTGTAATGGAGAGCACTCCCAGCTGTCCAATCAGAAGGCAGCTGAGGGCCAGCCAATAGCCTGTGGGCTGGAACTTTTGAAGATTCCAAACTGACAGTTGGGGAGTCAGTTGGAACTGGGACAGTTTAGAATGGCAGTTAGGGTTTAGAATCTTGGGGAGAGAGGACTGAGGTCCAGGAGTTCCTGCGGGAATGTATTAGTTAGGGGCTGGAATCCCGAGAGGGAGGGTTCCAGGGCTCGAGAAGGACGGTTAGGGGTAGAGTCTGTGTAGAAAGGGCTCCCTACCGTTGCACTGCCAGACCTCTAGGAGAGGGAGGGACTGATACAGGGGAAGGCGAGATCGATGCTTAATATCTATCTCTCCTTTCTGTCCCTCTCCTAACCAAAGGGACCTGAGGGTCATTCCAACCATACCACAAACCCTGTCTCTGCTCCTGTGCAATGCCAGGTCTATTAAGAACAAGTCCCACATTATTTACGACCTGTTCGAGGATAACAACTGCGACCTGGCTTGCATTACTGAGACCTGGCTTGGGCCTGAAGGGGAAGCTGTGTGGGCTCAGGCCCTACCTGCCGGGTACTCAGCGAAGGACCAGACCAGGTTAAGTGGGTGGGGGGGGTGTTACCTTGGTGCATAAGAACACCTTGTCTTTAACCAGGAACCATGTTCGTCAAACTTCCTATATCGAGTGTATTTACCTGACCCTGAGGGCCAAAGACAGTCTAGGGATTCTGTTGGTCTATCGGCCACCCCGTGCGCTAACAGACTCCCTTAACGAGCTGACACAGTTGGTCTCGGAGCTGATGCTGGAGTCTGCCAGGCTTCTGGTCCTGGGAGATTTCAACATCCCCTTCGTGGCCAACTATGTTCCATCCAGTGCGGCTCAGGAATTCATGGATACCATGACAGCCATGGGCCTGTCTCAATTGGTCTCGGGTCCGACGCATTCTGCGGGCAATACACTTGATTTGGTCTTTTGTACGGGCATGGAAATTCCGTGGGAGGAAATTACTAATATTTCCTCTCTGTCATGGACGGATCATTTCCTGGTGGAGGCAAAAATCAGGGCATCTACCCAGATCCCTCCCGGGGGTGGCGGACCTATTAGAATGGTCCACCCTCGAAGGCTGATGGAACCCGAAAGGTTCCAGGAAGCCCTAGAGGGGTATATGGTTGGAAATGACGGCGATACTGTTGATGCCCTGACCAACATCTGGGACATTGTTATCTCCAGGGCTATACACAGCATCGCTCCCAAGCGTCCTCTCAGGCCTGCTTACAAAAAGAAGCCCTGGTATACGGAAAATCTCCGGGCAAGGAAGCGGGTGCTGCGACGGCTAGAGCACATCTGGAGGAAACACCAGCGCTTACCCGACAAGGTTCTCCTAGACCATCTTTTGGAGGACTACGGAGAGGCGATACGTGCAACTAAGAATTCGTTCTATGCTGCACGTGTCGCGTCTGTGGAGTCGCGTCCAGCAGAGTTGTTCAGGGTTGTGAGGGAGCTAACTCAGCTCCCTCCTGCCCCGAACCAGATCCTTGAACCTTCTAAGGCCTGCTGTGACCAATTTAACAACTTCTTCGTGGATAAAACCTCTCGGATAAGTGAAGGTCTTGATACCAGCATTAGAGCAGAGTCCAGAGGAGAGGCATCCAGAGCTTCCGTGGACTCGATTGTACTGGATCAGTTTGAGCCTGTTAGTATCGAGGATGTGGACAAGATCCTTAGAAGTGTTAGGAAGACAACCTGCTCACTCGATCCCTGTCCCTCGTGGTTAGCAGCTCAGGGGGGACCGGTAGTAACTGCAATGTTACACCGGATTATTAATACATCCTTGAGGGAAGGGCAATTTCCAGCTAGTTTTAAATTGGCTGTCGTAAAACCTTTGTTAAAAAAGCCCTCCCTCAACCCCCTGTTGTACAACAATTATCGGCCAGTCTTGCTGCTACCATTTTTGGGGAAGGTGATCGAGAGGGCGGTTGCAATCCAGCTTCAATCGATCTTGGATGAAACGGATTATCTAGACCCATTTCAAACCGGTTTTCAGGTGGGTTACAGGGTTGAGACTGCCATGGTCACCTTGGTCAATGATCTCCGTCTGAGCATAGACAGGGGTAGCGCGTCTCTGTTAGTGCTCTTGGACATCTCAGCGGCTTTTGATACCATAGACCATGGTATCCTTCTGGAGCGCCTGGTAGAGGTGGGAATCGGGGGCACTGCGCTCCAGTGGTTCCGATCCTACCTCTCCGGGAGGTTCCAGATGGTGCAGCTGGGGACGTGTGCACCGACAAGAGGGCCCTTACATCTGGGGTTCCTCAAGGAGCCATTCTGTCTCCCATGCTTTTTAACATTTACATGAAACCGCTGGGAGAGATCATCCGGAGTCATGGGGCGCGAGGTTATCAGTACACTGATGACACCCAAATAATTTTCTCTATGTCTCCGACTGATGCAGTGACCAGGGATGGCATCTCTCCTGTCGTGACTTGTCTGGAATCGGTAATGGGCTGGATGAGGGAAAACAGACTCAGCCTGAATCCAGAGAAAACGGAAGTGCTCGCGATAGGTTCTCCTGGCCCGGGGATGGCGGTAGTTCCACCTGTCCTGAACGGGATCACACTTCCTGTGAAGGACTCAGTACGCAGTCTGGGGGTGCTCCTTGACTCGTCACTCCACCTTACATCTCAGGTGGATGCGACGGTCAGGAGCATCTGTCATCAGCTTCGGCTGATACGCAAGTTGCGTCCCTACCTGGACCGGAGGGACCTTGAAACTGTAGTACACGCTTTGGTAACCTCTCGATTGGACTTTTGCAACGCGCTCTACATGGGGCAACCCTTGTACCATACCCGGAAGCTGCAATTAGTGCAGAATATGGCAGCATGACTGGTCACCGGTACTTCCAGGGCCAGTCACAAAACACCTGCGCTTAAAGACCTTTATTGGCTGCCTATTCGCTTCCCGGCGCAATACAAGGTGTTGGTTATTACCTATAAAGCCCTAAATGGCTTGGGCCCAGGGTACTTGGAGGACCGCCTCTCTTCGTACAATCCGCCCCGCACACTCAGATCAACTGGGCAGCAATTATTAAGAGTTCCAGAGGTCAGATTAGTTACTACCACCAGGAGGGCCTTTACCACCTCGGCCCCCAACCTCTGGAACTCGCTGCCCACCGAGCTCTGCTCGGCCACCTCCCTGGCCCAATTTAAGAAGGGGTTGAAGACATATCTTTTCGAGCGGGCCTACCCCTGATTCTACCCCCCAGTATACTCTCTCTCCCCTCCTTCGTCAGCTGGTTGAGCTGGCATGAGTTTGCTTGTTTTTATTGTAATGTTTTTAATGTATTTTAATATGTTTGATTGTATGGATTGCTTGTTGTACACCGCCCTGATTTCTAGAAGTGCGGTATAGAAATAAAATTTTATTATTATTATTATGGAGTGTAATATCCTGCGGGATATGGTTGGCCTTGATGGCTGAGTTCAGAGAATGAACTGTCTAAAGAGGAAAGTCTTTAGGTGATAGTGTAACAGAAATTTCAGGAAACTTAAAAATCTAGGACTGACAGAGCAAAAGAATTGGCAAGAGGACCTAGTAATTGAAAATCCATAAGTTTATTTCCAATTGTCGACAAAGGAAAACATTGAACTCAGTGGAATTCAAGTTCCAAAAAGCTGAGGCCCCGAACAAGACAAAATGACTCTTTTTATATTATTGAAGACAAAGAAGCTTCTTCAATACACCTGATTGGCTAATTACAATTTAAACATACAGCATTCTTACAATCAGAACAGAAATACATGCATACATTAAAACT
>NC_056524.1:60485402-60506488 GCF_019175285.1 Sceloporus undulatus | reverse complement strand
GTGGAATTCAAGTTCCAAAAAGCTGAGGCCCCGAACAAGACAAAATGACTCTTTTTATATTATTGAAGACAAAGAAGCTTCTTCAATACACCTGATTGGCTAATTACAATTTAAACATACAGAATTCTTACAATCAGAACAGAAATACATGCATACATTAAAACTGCATCATCACTCCTTACCCCCTCCTTTAGCCTTCCTTCTAACCTTGCTTCTGAATATCAACAATGTATCCTTATCTCAGTAGTTTATGTTATGTCTTTTTTACTGGTGCCAGCTTCCATCCAGGTCAAGATGCACTCATTATTCCTTTGCTCTAGTTTTTCTAAACTCCAAGCCTTTATTTCAAAAACCATCTCTTTGGCTGACAAAGGTGACTCCATCTTTCTATAGCTTTTTTATTTCAACAAGGAATTTCCACCACAATAGAGGGATATCTAGGGAAAAGTAAAGTGACAGTAGCCGAGTCAAATAATACAAGTTTAACTAAGTAACCTGTGCCTGAACTAGCAGTTACATAATATCATTCAGTTCAAGAAAGAGATGTTCAACCATTCTGTTTAATAAAGTTTATATTTTGGTTTACATAAAAGCTTGTCAGTCATACATATCAGCTCCACGCTACTATATTAA
This sequence comes from Sceloporus undulatus, assembly GCF_019175285.1. NCBI lineage: Eukaryota > Metazoa > Chordata > Lepidosauria > Squamata > Phrynosomatidae > Sceloporus > Sceloporus undulatus. Next base: position 60,505,855 of record NC_056524.1, on the reverse strand, counting down.
ATAAGGTGAACCTGCCAGAGGGAAGGGGTTCATATTACATAATTGGGTGGCAGCGGTGGGATAACAGAAGTCCCAGGTGCTTGCCATAAAAAAAGAAGGCTTGTGGTTTGGACATCCGGTACATAAATGGTGGCAGCGTAATTAGGTGGCAGCGATGGGATAAGTAAAACCCAAGCACCTGCCATCTTTAAGAGGGGGTCCGTTACAGTCTGCTTCGGCTGTTAGGATTCTATAAAACTCCACATTAACCCTGGGGTTTGGGGAAAACATCAAGGCTTTCTGCAACTGGGGCAAAGTTGTGTTAATCACATAAACCCATGGTATTTCACCAGAAGTCACCATGCAACTTGGAACAGGAACAGTCAGGTTGAGCACAGGGTTTTAATCCTATGCAGAGAAGGTTTATGCTCACAATTTTCTCTCAAGTTGCCCTTTAAGCCTACATGTGACATAAGAGTGATGTCATAATAGTGGTTTGTCCTGTCTGTACATAGGATAGGATGTTGCCTGTTTGATCACCTCAGGATTATTAATAAAATGATGTGATTGGCAGCTTTGGTTTCAGACCAACCATGTACGGATATGACAAAAGGTCATTCACTGCCAAGTTAATTCTAGCCTATTTTCATATCATTCATTCACTCATGATCAGAAGTGCCCCATTGGCTAACATTTTATTTTGTTAGAATAAGGTCTAGAAATTGTGAACTTCCAGGACACTAGAATAAATGGCAGCCACTACAAAAGAGCAACTTTGTCTACTACAGTGCTTTGTCTACTACATGTGGCACCAAGAGAAATAGCAAAACAAAACAGAAGAAATTAAAGAATCAGTAATAAAATGAATGTGATTTTAAATGATTAATAACAAACCAAATTATGTATTTAACAAAAATGATTGCAATTATGAAACAAACAAGCAAATAATATGCTAGTATGCCCCTTTGTTTCAGATTCCATGGTTAGTGTATCCAAGAGAAGAGTCACTAAGCAAATATTTAGATAGTATGCATTCATTATGAGAAGAAGCTAATGGAAATTACAAGAAAGGAGCATCTTGTTTTGCTCCCATTTTATATGAGCACATTACAAAAAAAATTAATAACACTGCTGAATGGTGCCTTGATTTTGAATAGATTTGTAGTACTTATACAGTATAAATAATGTATAATAATGTAAATTATAAGTGTTAATTATTGTAGATGATTGCAACATATTGATATTAAGTCAAAAAGATTAATCATGCACTGGTATATTGGAATGCTTCTGAAGTTGCCCCGTTTCTATCATTTTTTAATTCAAAGGTCACAAATATAACCCAGAAGCATGGTGGGTACTACATGGTGGGTAGTATAGCAGAATTAATGACAACAATGTGCATTCTAAAAAATGGGAGCTATCTGAAAAATAGGTATGTTTTGGTGCCTATCAGGTCTCCCAACATCTGTTATTGCTGATTTTTTTCTCATCATTTGTTACTGTTTCATTGTTAATATGGCTAATATGGCTAATCCTTAACTCCCAACATGATCAATTTGCAGCTTAACCAGTAGTTTGCATTTATTTCAGTAAGAACTATTTCATATCCATAGGCTACCATGGCTGGTGTTACATCCAGTTGACCTTACGTTTCCCCTCCCCCCACCCCATTATTTTAAATCAGTGATTCTCAAAGTGGGTGGTAGTCCCCCCCCCCCAGGTAATGGTGGAAAGATCTAGGTGTGTTGTAAGGGAGAAAGGGGAAGCAGGGGGGTAATGAGAGGGGGTGGCAGACAGGGTCTTTAAAGTATTGGTGCACAAGAAAGAACCATCAGCCTTTAGGATCACGGTGGGGAAGAGGGTGGCATGAAACTTCTTTCCAGAGTCCCTTAATACCACTGCACAGCCTCACTGATTGCTTCATGTAGTGGTGTCTCCTGCTCTTCATCTGCATGCTTAAGCTCACTCCCTTAGCCACATCTTTTGCTAGTAGTGGCAGTAGCAGTTGGGAAACTTGAACGGTTGGGCACAGAGCATTGCTTCTGTGGCCTAGAGCGGTGCCATTTGGGGAAAACTGATTGATTGGAGCAAGGAATTAGAGCATATGGTGGCATGGGAAAAGCTGTGGCAAAAATAAGCTTTCAAATTTGGGACCTTGTTTAAATTTTGTGAGCATTGCTGGGACTTGGATGGCAAGTTGGAGCTGCATTTCTTTCATCAGACAGGCTGAGAGAAGAGGTAGCAGAAGAAATAATATTGGTGTATGTGGGGAACACTTGGAACTGTGTGGAGAAGACAGGTCTCTGGGGAAGGAGGAGGAATATGTGGGGTCAATTCTTAGAATTCTTGGAGTGGCTCCTGTCGTTAAAATCTCTCCCTTCCCACATCCATTCCAGTCTTCAATCCAGAGTATGTGGCATCTGTAAACCCCCTTATACTATGCTCCTCTATGCCCCAATGAAGGACTGAAAGTCCTTCCTCACTAGGGAGAAACATATCCCTTTGCACCCAGTCACCTTGGGAACAACAACTGAGCAGTTGGCTGAGCAGTGACCAAGAGACCACTTGCCCACACTGGTCTTTTCTTGAAAGGCAGCATGGGCAAGAGGCTTTTCAGTTGCTGGGCAGCTAGTTGCTTGGTTGCTGCTCCCTGGGTGACCAGATGCAGCAATTGAGCATCTGCATGCACAGCAACCAAGAAGCCTCTTGACTGGGCTGGCCTTTGCTACAAGACTGGCATAGGCAAGAGGCTTCTCAGTCACTGCTCATGCAGATGCTCAGTTGCTGCTTCCAGGGTAACTGGGTGCAAAGTGAACATATGCTTTGATCTGTTATTTTGAATTTGCAGTGTAACGGTAACCCTAATATCAAGAAATGTTTGTGCACAGAGGATGGGGGGCGGCAGCTAGGGATCTCGCCCAAGATGAAAGGTGGTGGTAGTTAGAAAAAGTTTGGAGACCACTGTTTTAAATGAATATTAATCCTTTATTTGATATCCTGTTTTTTTTTTCTTTACCAAAAACTGTCAGAGATCACTGAAGTAAACAACTAGGGATAGAAAAAAATATTTGGAAATATTTGAAAATGGTTTTTAAAAAAGTTGTTTTTTGTGTGTAAAAAAAACCCTTATGAGAAGAATTTAATCAAGAATCTTTGCAGTTTGGGACTTAGTCTATATAAAATTTGCATGTGATTGTTTTATATTATGATCACATAATGCAAGCAGCATTCGCATAATGACACAGCATTTTCTGCTTGAAAAATAATATTACAATACGGTAATATTAATTTAGAAAATGTTACTTTCTGTAGAGAAGAAAGTTGAAATTTGGGATTTATTTTGTGTAAAAGGGAGCCCTGGCAGCACAGTGGTTAAATGCCAGTACTTTTTTATTATTATTTTATTTTTATTTTTGGCAGACAATATAACATAAAAGACAAACGATACATAATAAATTGAAAAGAAATAACAAATGATATCTTGATACACAATGACTAACATAACAAAGCTTAAACAAAAACAGAACAAAATGTCCCTTCTATGTCCGCTCCCTCCTTAAATGCCAGTACTGAAGCCACAAAGTTGTGAGTTCAATCCCAGCCAGGGCTCCAGGGTCCATTCAGCCTTCCATCGTTTTGTAGGTCGGTAAAATGAGTACTCAGCTTGTTGGGGCAATTGGCTTACACATTATGAACTGCTTAGAGAGTGTTAGTTCACTGATAAGTGGTATAGAAATGTACTTGCTATTACTATTGCTATATAAAAATCTCACATGGTTGATTTGCATAGAAAACAATATTTTCTGCAGAGAAAACAGCATTTTCTGTTGTTTAATATTAAAATCTAATTTTCCAATGCTGTTTCATCCATAGAAAATGCTGCTTTGTGTGCAAAACAACCATATGAAAATTTTGCACAGAATAAATTCCAAATTGTGAATACTATTTGAAAATAGTGTGATTTTCAAAGACTTTCTCACAGCAGGAAGAAAATTGCTGAAATTACTTATTGCCACCTCAGAAAACAACCTTAGTGATGAATAGCATCCCCAGAAACCACATTTTATTTCCAGGTATTCCAAATCCCCTGAGAGGATCATGTTCATCTGTTACTTTTCACAGATTACTCCAAGAATTGCAGTCCACTTCCTGCACATGCTTTGGAATCCATTATGTTTAGAATGCTGAACATTTTATAACATGATCTTATGGCCTGTCTACTGAAAAATAAGTCCCATTGAGTTTTGTGGGTTTTATTCATGGGTGACTGTGTGCATTATACTTTCCTAAATATCAACCATATAAATTGTGTTTTAGCCTCTGCATCAGATGCTAAGATGCATACAGTAACTTTAGGAAGATGGAGTTAGATCACTTACATAATGCACAATAATTCTAGAAAATTGTGACAAGGCACAATGGGGAACTGCATAAGATATCCGTTGCACAAGTTCTCTCTCTGTGCATTGCAACATATTGTTCATTGGCCATGCTGTTGTCTTTTCCTGTGCAATGGTCCCAATGGCATAGCTATGTTTCTACTCCCCTCCTGAGAATATGAACATTTTGCAATGGCTTTACAAAATCATAAGTTGGTTCACAATGACTTAATTTTGCAACAGGATGCCAGCCTGTATATATGAATGTACCCTCAGTATCAGTTGCCTCAGAAGTATTGTCTCAATTGTGGTGCATTTTTGTGTCATGGAGAATTGAATGAAAGGATTGTATTCTTTTTTCTTTTTTTTAATTGATTAAAAACTAAAACACTCATCCAGTCCTCCCTCTTGTTAAGTAATTCTACCACCCCTGCAACAGAGTGAATAATCTCATGGGGAAATAAAATAAATAAAGTAACCTTCTCCATATCTTTTCTATGGAAAAAGCTGAGTTGTTCTTTTCTTTGTAGTTGCTTTAAAAGCCATCGTTAAACTTTGCTGCAGCCTGAGCTTATTTTCTGTTTGTTCAGAAGTTTACCCCTCTAGAACACACACTTTGTAGAATTCAAAAATTATATGAAGAAAGAATACAACACACACACACACACAAAAACATTACCATCATTGCATGGCCTACGGAACACAGCACAGATGGTCTTTCTTTGAATTTTCTTCGTAGTTTAGAGTTCTTTTGCTACTATTGAGTATTTTCCCCTTTTCTCTTTTGCATAAGGTTTGTTGAATAATGCTCATATCTCGACACCCTCAACAAATGTACTTGAATGGCACCTAGATTTAAAAATACTTGTTTCTTGCATTTCTACTGATACCAAAAATATAGTTGGGTGTATACTAAAAATCATATGTAGTTAATCTGGGATCATTTGTTTTTGTTGTTTTCTTTCCTTTGTATTTGAGTGCTGTCAATGTGCTCCATAATAATAGATAGTTGCAGGCATGCATTAGGAAGGGGGGCAGAAATCACTTTAAAAAAATCATGCTTCCAATTTGTGGTGTAAGTGTCCATCTGTGAATATTTTGTGGCCTTCCATTGTTAGGTAAATGTGGCAAGATTCAGATTCTTTGATTGGAAATCATGCCAAAAAGTTTTAACATGAGTGAACTTGTTGAATAAGTTGTTGAAAACTGAGTCAATACATAGGTAAATCCAACTGATACTTTGTCCATACTCCAGTTGGTCTGACAATTAGATTTAGGTCTGTATTTGCATGCAAACACTCTTAAGCAATGGGGGAAAGGAGTGCATTAGTACAGGTGATGTGAAACACTGAGACTAAGAGATTTTCAAAATCCTAGTAGACCTGTGCTCAGTTCTAATTGCATTGCTCTTAAGAATTAAAAATCATTTTTCTTCAAGGCATAAGTCACTACCAATTTTTATGTTAAACTATCTTTCAGGTAGAAATACACTTTGCTGCTTGCTGCTCATTTGCTCCTAGTCCTTATCTTTAAAGTCTTTTTCAACTTGGGCATCTAGTATTAAAAATGTGGTTGTTTTAAAAACCCCATTACATAGAAATCAGCCCCACAGACTCAAGTTTCATGGAAAGGAAATATATCTGATTGCACCAGACTCAGTTTGGTCCAGTGTCTAAAAATGTAATGCTATTATGAGATTAAATATATGAGAAAATATTTAATACAAACAGATTGAATGACTTTTTAATGATCACCTATTAAATATTTAAGCATAATCTTGTAGCATTTTAAATTGTTATTATTCTCAGTGTGATCTTCAAAACATAATAAAAATTTTCAGGTAAGAGTGTTATTATGCATAATACCTAGCAAGTGTTTCCCTTTATAATGCTTCCAATAATTTTATTATTGTTATGCACTTAAGTAAAATAGTAAGCTTTAGAAATGAATGTTTTCTTGCTGCTCCTACTTGGAAAGTAATTTGCCTTTCCTATTTAATCTATTGTGGTTCACAGCAGCAATTACTACTGCTGAATTATGCAATGGAAAATGGATCTATCCATGAGACAGTGATGTGGTCCTTTTCTTTGTGTTAAAATACTCCACTGTTTCTTGATCTTATATAAATTCCTTAGCTGCACTGGGAGAACATGAGATGTTTCATTAAGAGGAATCACTGGGTTAATTTCAACTTTTTACTTTAGGAAGAATACAGTAATAACCTAATGCTATTTAAGATTCAACCTCTTGAGAATTCAATAAATCTCTGACACACCCACTCTGACATATAGTCATTAGCAAATCTGAGAATGTACATTACCAATTAAGAATATGAGTTAGTGCAATTAGAGTTTTAATTTATATTAAGAGCAATACCTCATTTATGCTGTTTCCTATTATTTCAGATTAGGTGTATATGCTGATATCCTACAGTGGCTAAATAGTTACGACTGTAGAACTAAATACTATCTCCTGGCCCGAATGGCCAACTTGAATTTAATAACCAGCAAGCCATTGAGCAAAGCTGCTGACTGGGACACAAGGAGGTGACATTTCAAGCCCACTCCTATCAGCAAGTGAGGCTGCAGTGAAGAATTGCAGCTGGAATCCAGCTTCTAACTGGTGCAGTCTTCTTCATTGGCAGGGAGGGATAGGAAGTGTCATCCTCCTTTCACTCTCACTAGCTGCTCAAGAAATCTCTTTCATCTGATGCATCTGTTTCCAGTGGTGGAGGGTTTGGGAGGTATTTATAATATTGGCAATTGCAGCATGATCATATAGTGTTACTGAATATGGAGCAGTTATACATCCATAACTCTAGGTTACAAATCCATAACAGAATGCCAACCATAATTGACACTCAGGAAACACATTTTTAACACACACACACATTCATTCTTTCTGTCTCTACTGCAGATAATTGAAAATTACTGGTATCTGTAAATATTCCTCATCTTCATTACTATCTTTATCTAGGATAGAAAATTTTGTGTAGTTTAATACTATTGATAAAATCACATTTTAAAAATTATTCCCAAGCCACCTTGTGAGAAGAAATGCCCCTCACCTCAAGACTCCATTCATCTGAGAGTTGTATGAGGCATTTTGGAGAATAAGATGCTGATAAAACTTTGCATTTTTTAAAAAAGTGAATGTATAAAATATGAATACACCCAAATATGCTTTAATCAGTGCAAATTTTATAACATGCATAAACTAGTTAAAATGCATAGGCAAATACAGATATTAGGGGGACACGTGCTCAGATGCATGTGCATTTCAATATGGGAAGAAAAAAAAGTTTCAAAGCTCAGTTTGAAACAAGTCCATGAAGAAAATGGAGGTGAAGTGCAAAGAAAAAACAATAAATCAGCAATGTGAGATTATTAATTTCATTTCTATGCCACATTTCTCCCAGAAAAGGACCCAGATGGTTCACAGATAAAATAGTTTAAAAAGTATACAATAAAAAAATGATTAAAAGGTTTATTAAGGTAGACAGGAATGTCTGGTACTCGTATGCACTTTGGAAATAGAATAAGTGTGCATTTGAAGTATATTTGTTTATAGAATACATTTATGCTGATGGGATACAAAAAGAATCATAGAGTCATAGAGTTGGAAGAGAACACAAGGGCCAAAGGGTAACGAAATCTTAAGCATTCTTCAAAAGTCCTATTCTAGCATTTTAAAGACATTTTCCATTTTAAATGGGGAAAAATATTGGTCTAACTGTGTAATCTTGCACATATCAGTTCAGAAATAAATTCCTCTGAGTTTAATGGGAGATACTACCATGTGAGTAGATATAGGAAATTGTTTAAAGACTGCAGTCCTATTTACATTTTGTGTGGTGGTAAGCCATACTGAAAACTGAAACCACAGTAAACTTTATCATTGATACCTACAATCCATAAAATGTTTTGGATAAATAGTCATTAAATAGAGAAAGCTCATTGTCTTACTAAGATGGGAGAAAAAACAGACAATGGAATAGATGAGTCCAATTTCTAATGAAGACAGAAATATTTCATCCTTGTTAATAATGATAAACAAAATAATATTACTGTGCAAGTTCATAGAATCATTGAATCATAGAGTTGGAAGAGACCACAAGGACCATCCAGTCCTACCCCCTGCCATGCAGGAACTCATAATCAAAGCATCCCCAACAGATGGCCATCCAGCTTCTTTTAAAGACCTCCAAAGAAGAAGACTCCACCACACTCCAAGGGAGTGTATTCTACTGCCAAACAGCTCTTACTGTCAGGAAGTTCCTCCTAATGTTAAGGTGGAATCTCTTTTTCTATAGCTTGCATCCATTGTTCCGGGTCCTGGTCTCTGGAGCAGCAGAAAACAAGCTTGCTCCATCTCCAATTTGACACCCCTACAAATACTTCTAACAATAAATACTTCTAACAAAGTTAGAAGTATTTCTAAAAAAATACGTCTACCCAAGTTCTCTCTTTGTTAGTTTCCAGCCTGAAACTGCTGCTTGCCATGGAAATTCAGAAATGAAATTTCAGTTCTCTTATCACATTTCTTGACTTGTGCAAATAGATTAGAATATTCAGGAGTCTACATACAGAATTATTTTTTAAAGCAGATATGATAATTTTTTTAAAGAAATAAAAATAAAATCAAACCACTTCATTTACCAAACACATATTCAGCCCAAAACTTGCATCTCACATTTTAATTAGACAATCCAGTTTTTTTAAGGTTACAGGAAACTAATTTCATAAAAGAAACTGAGTATCTTGCTGTGGCCTGCCCTTATCATCTATATTGTGATTCGTTTGCTCATGAATCTATTTCTTGTCTCCAGACCTTATTATAGAAAGTTCTAATTAATGTCTTATAATATCCATAAACAATCATATTACACTGTGCTTGGCATGCTAAAATGACAAATTTCTCCTCCCCTTTTAGACAATAGATTATCTCAGCACTTGAACCTACCATTAATTAAGAAATAAACCTCATGCATAACTCTGTGGGGCTATTAACTGAATTTCTTTATGGAAGACAGTATTCTATAGATGTTCTGTATCATTTTGGTTTCTGTGAATGTGGCTTTCCATATCTTTTCCCCCTAATTTGAGGCTATGAGTAAAAGAGAACACCATCTTTATGGACTCTTTAAAGTACTAACCTTCACTATTATCCTCACACATAAGGGACATACTGTTGGTGAGCTGAAGTTTTACTTTAAGCACTGGAGGAGAGAATGATATGCCTTTGAAAGGGTTGGAATGTTTTATTAAGTCCTCATTCCTTGTCTTTGGGTGAAACAAGGTCACAGTATGCTTTTTATTTTGCATTTGTATTAATCATTGTTGAGCTGCCTTGAAAAGTCTGTTTAGCTGAAATACAGCATATAAATAAACAATAACACAGCAACATCTAACTCTTTTGTGACAACCAGAAGAAGATCCTAGTTGTAATTTCTCCTCACACTACAGATTGCTGGAGGGAGAAAGTAGTATTCTGATTGACAGGAAAACAGTCCCCAGTTGCTCCCATTGGCTGCTTCCTGATAAATCTAAGAAAACAATCCTTGCCTACTCCCTACACCAGGGGTTGGCAACCCCCGGCCCGTGGGCCACATCCGGCCCGGCGAGGCCTTGGGACCGGCCTGAGCCTGGTCCTGCCACCGATTGCCAAAGGCCCTGCACCGGTGGCAATCAGCGGCAGGACTGGATCTCTCATGTGGGGCCTTTGGCCTCTCACGTGAGAAGTCAAAGGCCCTGTGCCCTCATGTGAGAGGTCAAAGGCCTCGCGTGAGGGCATGGGGCCTTTGGCCTCTCTCGCAAGTGGCCCTCAGCCGGCGGACAGGCAGGGTCCAGGAGCCTCACTTCAGCGAGGCTACTTTGCCCTGCCTGTTCCCCTCCAGGCAGGGCAGGAAGGGGGCGGGGGTCCTCCTCCTCCCCCCCTCCCTTCCCGCAGCTGTCTGGCAGCTGCGGGCAGGGAAGAAAGGGGGTGGGAGAAGAGGAGGAGTAAGAGGAGCAGGAGGGGGAGGGAGGAAGGAAGGAAGGAGGGAGGAGACAGAAGGAAGGAAGGAAGGAGGAAGGGAGGGAGGAAGGAGGAGGAAGGAGGAAGAGGAGGAGGAAGAAGGAGGAGGGAGGAAGGAAGGAAGGAAGGAAGGAGCAGCAGGAGGAGGAGGATGAAGAAGAAGAGGAGGAGGAGGAGGATTTCCATTCCATTTCTACAGGTCTGCTTTGTTTTAACAATGATAGTGGTGGTGGTGGTGGTGGTGATGATGATGATGATATCAGTCAGTTTCTGAGACATGCACTCACTCTTTCTGAACGTGAGACAGTGTGACTTTCCAAAGTGCATTTCTGTGTATTTTCGGTGCTTTTAATGCTAAAAGGTCTGCTTTAACAATGATGATGATGGTGGTGGTGGTGGTGGTGATGGTGATATTGATATCAGCCAGCTTTTGAGGCCCAAATGTCCTCCATTTTGATCACGCCTAACAAACATGCATTTATATTAACTTTTTTAAAAAATCATCATTTTTTTTTCGCATGTCCTCCATTTTTAAAAAATGTGTCCTACATTTGAAAATGTCCTATATTATTTAATTATTTATTTTTTTGCTTCGGCCCCCCAGTTGTCTGAGGGACAGCAACCTGGCCCCTGGCTCAAAAAGGTTGCCTACCCCTGCCCTACACTACTGAATATGTAGGGGTCATGAATATGAATCAGTTATGAATGTGTAACACTGGGTCACATATTCATAACTGTGATCAGGAATTCCAGTCCATGGTTTTAAAGTGCTTTGTTGGGTGACTTTGGGTGGATTCCCCCCCCCTTTTTTTTAGGCCAAGCTCTTACTTTTTATATGTTTCTCCACCTACCAAAATGGAACTAAAGAGCAGCAAAAAGTAATGAATAAGATACTCTAAGTACCAAAATGAAGCGTTTGTAAAGGAGGGAGGGGGAGATTTGAGTTTGAATTGCGTTTCATAAATTTTACTTGTGAAGAGCAATCTTCCAGGCTTTCTCTGAATGCACTTTTGAGACTGCAGACACTGCAATGATTTAAAATCTGAAAGCTCATAATTCATGCAAGTTGTCCAAAACAATGGCTGGAATCCTGTAAGTGACTTAGGCCCGTTACAAACGGGCGTAAAGTATGTCCTTATGACATACTAGGGTTATGAAAGGGTGTGCTTTACGCACGCACCTAACCCTAGTATGTCCTGAGGATGTACAAAATGGTGGCGCCTGTTCTACATTGGTGCCGCCATCTTGACGTCACGGATGCTTAATGTCCGCACGTTGTGCGGTAGAAGTGATGCTGTGAGTGCGCAACTAGCGGCTTGCGGCACCACTTCTGGGGCACAAAAAGAAGTGCCATTTTGGTGCTTCTTTTTTGCGGCGCCGGGGAGCCTCGTGGTTTGGCCGCTGGGGCTCCTCAGTGCCGCTAATGATGGCGGCAGCAGACCGCAGCTTTCAGGCGGTCTGTAACGTGCCTTATGCAAGTTTAATGCAGGACTCATGTAGCGGGTACACAGCCCTGAAGGGACGGCCTGGAGCTGCCCCTGTTACAGCCAGATTGCATGCTGTGGCCCCAATCTGGCTTTTCCAAGATGCAAAAAGGAGCTGCAAAAAGCACCTCATTTTTGAGACCTGAAAAGGGCGTAATAGCTGTGTAGCTGTGGCTTGGCGGTGTTCCTCTGGCATTGCATCACATGTACTCAGCACTGGAGGTGCACCATGACACCGCGTGCCATGCAGTGTGGCACACAGCATCATGTCGCCCTGGGCACAGAACCAGGAAATGCATCATGTGGACGCTATGGCTTGACACTGGCCCTATGCTGGCCCAAACTGCCAGTCTACACAGCCCATATGTCTCTTTTTGTATGGGTGCAAGTGGCTATTATCTAGTTCATTGTCCTCTGTCCAAATCTTTCATCACCCAGACACCTGCCAAAACCAGGGGTGCTGGTGCTGTTTACTGGTAGGGAGAGGGAGCAAGTACTATCCTAGAAGAGGAAGAAGGTGCTGGTCTGGATTGTGAAGAGAGATGAAACAAGGGTGAGCTCTGTCTGGAAGAACACCCTTACTTTCCTTTCCCACACAATAAGGCCACTCATTCATTCCTCTGAGTTGCCCTCTCAATACTCACACACTGGACTATCAAATGGTTGGAAGAGCAGACAACCAGGGTTTCACAACTGCTGGGCTGGGGGAGGTGATGGAAAAGAAGAACATTATACTCTGATCCCTTGATCCAGGAACTTGGCCGCTGTGTTTGCTCTTCTAGGAAAGATTATTTTTGTTTGCTAGTATTCTTGTGGAATGTCTGCCTGTTCAGTATTTTTCATGCTTAATAAATAGAAGATTATATATATAATAATTTTATTATGGCCATTTGGCCAGCACAATTACAAAATATCCATTCTGATTTCGACAAGCATTAAACATGTTTCTCTTTCCATCCCACCATTAGCAAATTTGGCCTCTTCCTTACTAGTCAGATTTAATGATATTTGGAGTAATAAATGTTTATCTACCTCCTATACGTCAAAAAGAAGTGTTAAAAAACACATGGTTAAAATTAGAAACCTACATTACTAATACATTAGCTCAACATCCTGAAGTTCTCCTGATATTGGCTGGAGACTTTAATGCAAGAATTGGTCCCACCGAGGCAGATTTATATGATCATTTCCACCTTGCTCAGCCTGAAATAGATTTAGGCTTAGTCCTTCCCCACAGACAGTCAAAAGATAAAGGATGTAATTGGGCTTGTCTTTATCTTACAGAACTATCTCATAAGTTAAATTTAGTTATAATGAATGGTTCTACAGAAGGAGATGATGAAGGAGAATATACATTTGTGTCCAACCGTGGATCCTCCACCATTGATTACTTCTTGATTTCATATGAATTATTATCTGCAACACCTAGATGCAAAATAGAACATAGAGTTGAAAGTGACCATCTACCTGTAACTCTGATATTAAAATGTGTTTCACAAGTTGATTTTGCAGAGTGGAGTGTCCCTCCAGAAGGCAAATTAGAATTGAGACCCAGCAGTATTAAGTGGTCCCCTAAGGTTGAAAGCAATCTAAAAACTATCTTAAATTCTGAAAAAATGTCTCTTCTTACGAAATTCAATGCTGGAAATAGAATCCCCAAATGATATATTTGAACCCTTTCAACAACTAAGTTTAACCATTAAAAATTTTCTAATAGAAGAATATATCCATTTTAGTTTCTCTGTTTCTATTGTTTTCCAGATTTATGTTCTTTGTGTCCCATTTCTTTATCTGTACATGTTGGGGAGGGGGCATTTTTTCTGAATGTGCAGGGGGGAAATTGTACTTTTTTGGCACTCATAATACGTGCTTTTTGTATAACAATTTTTTCCAATATGCAACTTTTGTGAGTGGTTTTCCCAGTGTAGTGCATTTGTGTGGGCTGTTACCACTGACATAGAAATGTCTATGTATATTTCTCCCCAACATATATATATATTGTATGCATTTTTCTTGAACAGACATGAAAATATAAATGTTTCTGTTCACATAATGAGGTCTCTTCCACACTAGCATGGCCAGTTCCCCAGGTCACCCTGGACAACATAGTGCCAGTACTGCCCGGGACCTGACAAAATGGAAGCAGTGATTCAAATGATATAGGTAATAACAAATTCACAAATAATGTATTTCATGATATAATCTATTTTACCATTTTCTTCTCACTTTCAAAATTAAATACTGTGTATACATCTTAAGGATCCCAACTTGCTATGTCCTTGGTGTTTGGGCAGCTTCAAAATGTGTTTACTTCATAGCACTTTCTCTACATTTCCTTCCTCAGATGTTGCCTTGTAATTTTGATTCTTGGCTTTAACCACTATCTGCAGCAGATGTCAAAAATTTACATATAAAGTGCAGCCCTAGAGTTCTTCTAGAGCATGTCCTGATCAAAGCATTTATTTTGCTATTGATTCCCATGTGAAATGACTGAGAACTCTACTCCCAGTAGGTAAGCATTTGGTGCTATTTCAAATCATATGTATTCAGTCCCCTTGAGCAATACTAGGCTACTCACAAATTTTATTTGCCCAAGCCCTGATCTTATTGACTGTGGCAGGTAGAGAATAAGTGACCCAAGGTGAAATGATTGAAAATGAGGGAGGAAATTGTTTTGGTGTTTTTTCCTGAAACACATGCATACAATATTTGAGTAGGGCAACCCATCAATCACAACACAGTTTCTTATATGTTGCTGGAATGTATTGCAGTGAAATGTATAAATTAGTTTTATTACTAAGTTATAACAACTTCTCCTTAATGCATGATTTGTAAAAAGTCATATGAAAAACAACAGTAAATATGCCTTGAGGGACCAAAGACTATCATATAACAACTTCTAGAGGTGTACTTATTTTATCTAATTGCAGAGAAAACAATAAAATGTTTGGTAGCATCTTAACACTAGCAAATGCATTATAGCATGAGAGGTTTGGGGCTAGAACTGGAGACAGATGTCAAACTTACGGGTTTTACTCTAGATTTCCCCACTATCGTCTTTTTTTTTTAAATTGAATACATAACATATATTTATAACATATATACATACATAAAATACATAACAATAATTTATTTCAACTGGAGTCATCTGCAAAGGGCATTCTGTGAAGAGAAAATGTGTTTTGAGTACCAGAGCCAACTGCAGCTCACAGTCATGCCCCCAAAAATCCAGTCTGAGATACTTTAAACTTGCTTATTTCTGTTTTAGTATTTAGGACAGTGAACAGCGAACAGTGAACATAGTGTGAAGTTGAAGGCTTTCACGGCCAGCATCCATAGATTTTGTGGGTTTCCCAGGCAATGAGGCTGTGTTCTAGAAGAGTTTCATCCTGACGTTTGACCAGCAGCTGTGGTTGGCATCTTCAGAGAATGCTCTCATGGAAGAGAGTGGGCTATATATAGTGTTGGTAAAAAGGAAAAGATTTATGTGTTAACTGTATTGTTCTGTTCTTGAATGGCAAGACCTACAGGTCTATTTATGATCCATTATCTGCTAGGAAACCCCCTCACCTTGTGTGGTTTTCATTTGCATTTGCTGGGTCTTGGTGTTTTTTCCAGGACTAGTAGCCAGACTTTGTGTATTTTAAGGGTGTCTTCTTTCCTGTTGAAATTGCCCATGTGTTTATGTATTTCAGTGGCTTCCTTGCACATTCTGACCTGTTAGCTGTTGGCATGGTCCAGAATTTTGGTGTTTTCAAACAGCATTTTATGCTCAGGATGTTTTATAACATGTTCTGCTACTGCCGATTTTTCTGACTTACCCAGTCTGCAGTGTCTCCCATGTTTCTTGATTCATATTTGAACACTATGTTTGGTGGTGCATAGTCACACCGCCCACCTGCCCAAATGGCAGGCAGCATGAGAATGCTCCTACAGAACAGTGATTAGATGCCGTACACCACAGGAGCAGAGAAGAGCTGCAGTGGTGAAAGGGGTGCCCTTTCCCCAGCGCAAAAAGGAGCAGCTTTCTGCTGCTCCTTTTTGTGCTGGGAAAAGGCCAGATTAGGGCCATGGCATGTGGTTACCACAGCCCTGATCCAGTGCTCAAAGGGATGGCATGATGATGGCCCTTTAGGGCCATCTGTTTTCAGCCTACAATACCCTTTTTTTTAAAAAAAAGAAAAAGAGGAAAAGGGCCATCTGATCACAGAGTCCCATTTTTTTTCTAATTGTAAGGGACATTACAAGCAGAAAGATGGTGAGAATGGATAAATTCAGCCAGAGACGTGTTGCTGAAGCAATATTTGCTGGCATTCTCCATATCCAATCACTATCCCAGAGACAGGTATAAGTAATATATGGTCAGTGGCCAGAAGATGTATTATATTGAGGAGATGTTGCTGCCTGTCACTGTTGCTCCTCCATGCCACCAGACCTTTCTGAGGAAGAACATGTGTTGATTTGCTAAATCATGTCTTTTTGTAAATTTGTCTAAAAGATTACATGTAGTTGAAATAGCTTAGGGAGGAACTTAAAACACCCTTACAGAGATAGTAACTTGATTAATGGCCTTGGAGTGAGGCTAGGCTCATGCCTGGCACCTGTGGAGATAGTCATGTGATTGATGGCCTTAGAGGGTGTGATCCCAATCACATCGTCCATCCCAGGTGTAGACAAATGAAGTGGTGTGATTCCAGTCACATGGTCCATTCCAGGTGTAGGCAACTGCCAAGTCATTATGTGACAGACAATCTATTATAGCACCTAATGTACAAACATACAGTTGGAGCTTCAGCCTGAGTTTTTATGTCTCTTGGTGGATACAGAAGTTTCCTTCCACCGCAGTCTCTTCAGGGTTCCCAGTAGGTGAACTGAGCTGTCTGCTTGTTATGATTTTTGCATATTCTGTTTTATAATTTACTGAGTGTATAATAAATCCTAAGGCTTTGCAACCACCATGGGTGTTTTGTATTTCTTTTTGATCCCAGGAAACAAACCTCTTTGCCTTTGGCAAGACAGGCAACAAAGAGGCTTAAATAAGTAATGGCCTGAATCAGACGACCCAGATTCACATACTGTTGCACTGACATGTCCGCTCCATTAGAAATGGACATCAGGAACAGATCAATGTGTGCTCATAAGATTATCTACGTTCAAAAAAGTCATTTTACAATATGGCTGTGTGGTTTTTTATTGTTTTCTATTTTTGAGATTAAAATATTTGCTTTAAATGTTTCAAATCAAGGAAGCAAAATTTCCTGTGAAGATATTTTGGGCACCTACTATGTTAATGCCATTGTTAATTTTACAGTTTTAAGGGATGGTTGTTAAACTTGCTACAAAATGTGGAATTCTATGCAAGAATGAGAAAAGTTTCAAGCAACCAAATCGGATGGATAGTTTATTTTTCCCTCAGACAGTCTGCCCCCCCTTACAGACTGATTGCACTTTTAAATGTGAATACTGTCAGATCATCACATTTATTTTCAATCTCCATAAAACTCACCTTGCAGAGTACTATTGGAATCTTGCAATCTGTGCCACCATTTTGGGGAGGTGGAGAGGAAGCAAATGCTAAGAGTATTTTGAGATTTGCCTTCACTTATGGCAAGATGCCATCAAAGAAAATCTGTTTTATGAAGATTAGAATGTCAGGTAAGCAGCTTTTACAAGGGAAAAAAGTGTGTTGATTGGTGCTTACTTATTTTTATTTATACAGGCACTTTATCATCTGCATGATAGAGGTGCTGCTGGCATTTAACAGAAAATGATGATGTGCCCTGCATTGTGCATTCAGTGTGATAAAATGAAAATGATAACTTTGTCTCTTTTAAAGTAATCTGAAACTTGCTACATCAGTTTTAAAAGCTATTTAAATTCCCAGAGCATTTTTCCTCTCCCATTTAATCTTTGCTAAAGTTCTAGAAACTCTTGCTAATTCAGAATCCAAACACTCCTGTCCACTCCTGAATATTAGCACAACTTTCATTATCCTCAAATACAAACTGATTTGATTCTGCAACTTCTAGAAACAATTCTACGTGGCAGTATTTTCATGCAGCTTAATATTTTAGAGTTGTTTACTGCATGGGCTATTTTGTGGATAATTCTTACTTCACTGTCAAAGAACATTCTACCAAGAGTGTGTGTGGGCATCAGGCCTCTCAGAGGGCTGTTTGGACATATCATTGCTATTGTAAAGCTGTATGTAATGTCATCAAGGTGATCCAGGTGATGACTGATTTTTCATATCATCACTGCTTCAAAATTCAGCTCAGTTTATACATTTGAAATCAAAAGTAGCCAAAAATAAATAAAAGCTCAGGTAAGAATATCAGTTGCATGGAACTTTAAATAAAGAACATTCTAGTGGCCTCACATCTGGTAGTCATAACATTACAATCGGCCATAAGAACACTTAATATACACCTACTGGAAGTCTGAGCGCGCATATATATATATATATATATATATATATATATATATATATATATATCAGGCTGAAGCAAGATGAGAACCACTTGGCAATGGTTTCCCAACCACTCAGTGACCAACAATCAAACTTAATCCCACAGAAAAAAGATTAATAGAGAGTGTAATTAATAGATAATAAGTACCAATATAAGCACATAGCACATGGTCTATGGTCTACCCATGTGGGTACCCTGAAGCTTGTCAACATATTAAACCTTCAGCTGCCTCTTTTATGGCTCATCAATGTTTTTCTGCTCTTGCTAGCAAAAGCAAATATGCCAATCAGATGGGAAGAAAGATGAAGTGTAAAATGGAAATGGGGAGAACATAGAGTATGTGTGAGTATGAAGCTAATTCCTAATTTTCTTACCAATGAAAATTCCTCTCTTCCTACAGTTACTGTCTTCATATCCTTATTTTTGCATGAGAAATCTGACCATCTTTGGTCCATCCATGCCCATCACCTACCCACCTGTGGCCATTAACATTCATCAGATATAGGCTTAAGGGCAAAGAGGTTTGCCCATCTTTGCTCTGCCCTTTTTAAGTAAGGATTCAGCATATGAAAACAAGTATGGCTGCCAGTTCATCTTGGTACAGTTCCATGTGTTTAGTGGATTGTATTCAAAATATGTTCTGAGATATCTAGTTTCTCTTGAGTGTTTTTCAGCAGAACGGTTATCTCTTCCTTTCATTTTCATACAGGCCAAATATAAAAGTAAGAGTAGCAAGCTTATTTGTAAAGCCTTTTAAACATTTTGTTGAATGTTCAAACACTGCAATTAACTATGACAGGACCATGTCTGGACCGTGATCCTGACAGACCTCATGATAAAAATTATACAGGAGAAGTCACCGGACTACATTTTGTCTCAGACGTTATTTCTGTTGTCAGTTAAGATGGTCTAGAGTAAAATCACTGCAGGAAGAGGCCATTCCCATCTTGGCTATGTGGAGATAGGGGACAAGGGGCAGCAAAACACAAACAATAAAATTTCAAATCCATTAGTGACAGAGAAGTAATGTCCATTGATATTCATTGAGGCCTCTTTCTTTCAAAAGGATGGATGAAACCACTTGGTCCTACCAGCTGGTGGCACAAGATATGGCTCTGCAACATTTTCCTAATCTGAGCTGGTTCTCTCCCAGGGATTAATTTCATAATAGAGAAGGGAGGGGGAGGTACTGGTTTCCATATATGTTCTCAGTGCATAAAGAACAGAAGGAACAATTTGAATTGGAAAATAATATAATTGGAACATGTTCCCCATTGGTTCAAAATTCCCCAAATTCCCCCTCTAAAAACAGAAAGATCAGCAGATAACTATATAGGCATCCTGTCTTTTGTCTAGTTTGGTCAAATCCTATTGTTTCAAGGCATGAACAAATGCATGAACAGTATTTTTTTTCCTAAGAATACAATTTCTTTGTCACATTAAAGGGGAAAGCATTTAGTATGCTTTTAGGATCGGTCAATTTTATGCATACCAATAATATATTTTCACATCTCTTTTGCCCTTTTCAAACATGCCCATCTTAGATAAGGTCTAATTAATTTTCTCATACTTTTATAATTGCTCTATTTTTACTGTCTTCTCTGGGGGTATATGTTCTGGAAATTAGAAGTGTCTTTTCCATCTTTTCTACAATATCATAAAAGATTTAATTTCATATAATTAGATTTTAAACATCATCATGTCCTTACTGAAATTTCTACAACTTGGCAGAAGAAGACTCTTTTGTAGTTCAATTTTTAGTTCTAAAATGGATTTAAGGTTCTTGACTTTTATTCCTGTTTCTGAGTTAACAAAAACAATAAAATCACAGAGCACAATGCAAATAAATAAAGCCATTTTATTTTATAATATTTTGATTGCAATTTTATTAAACTTTGTAGAGAAAATAGAATTATAAATATTTTTTAAAAAGTGCCACCACAATATACAGCAAATGATGGAATACTTTGTTTCTTCATCTTATTCATCTTTACTTTGAAGTTGCTCTCAATAGAAGATCAGAAAGAGATTTAAGGAAACCAGAGTTCAAATCCCTTGGCCATGGAAACTCAGTAGGTGACCTTGGGAAAGTCATACTGTGTCAGCCTCAGAGGATGGCAGTGATG
>NC_056524.1:60416637-60485392 GCF_019175285.1 Sceloporus undulatus | reverse complement strand
ATAATAATAATAATAATAATAATAATAATAATAATAATAATAATAATAATGTTTATATTTCTCACCTCTCCCAAGCCCCCTCCAAAAAAACTTGCCAAGAAAATTCTGTGAGAGGTTCACCTTAGGGTTACCATACGTCAGAAATGACTCGTGGGCTGATATCAACAACATGGAAAAGCCATATGTAAAATTGCCTTGTGCCTATTCATTTTTTCTACACTTAACTGTTCTGCAAGCATTTCTCCCAAAGTTGAATTCCATAACCTATTATTGTGCCAGTTAATATTATTGTTTCCCCATCTTACATATAAAGGCAATTTCTAATTGAGTAGCCATCTGTCCACCCAGAGACATACAACTCAGAAGACTGATATGTTGTAGGCATCATTGTCATCTAAAGATAGTAAACTCAGGGCCAAATCAGATGGGCCAAAAGGATCGCACTGGAATTGCACCAGCCCCTATCATACGAGGACAATGGCAACCACACAGGCCCAGTCCTGATCCAGGCTGCCAGAAGGAACAGATTATATCCATTCCTTTTTGGCTTGGTTCTTCTTGCTTGGCACAGTATCAGCGTGGCTTCCAGCCAAATTCACAGTCTAAACACTATGCCCCAATGTGGCCTGAAGCTGTGTCATTTTGCCCATGTGTTTCAGGCCATAGTGTGGTGTAATGGTTTGAGCAATGGACTATTCAAATTTCCACTCAGCCATGAAAACTGTCTAGGTGACCTTGGGCAAATCACACTATCTCAGCCTCAGAGGGAGACAATGGCAAACCTCTTCTGAACAAATCATTCAAAGAAAACCCTGTGATAAGTTGGTTAACTACTTAGCAATTCCACCACACATGTGTATATGTATCCATGACATAACTTTATGTATGTATGTATGTATGTATGTATGTATGTATTTATGGTATCTATACCCCACCCTTCAGCCCTAAAGGCTATCAGAGTGGCTTACATTATTATTTTTAATTGGACGGTTCCCTGCCCTCAGGCTTACAATCTAAAAGACACGACACAAAAGGAGAAGGGAATGGTGGTGGGAAAGGGGATGAGGTCCAGTGGTTATTCTCTCCCTCTGAGCCCTGGACCAAGGCAGATGGACTGGAGGGAAGGCTCTTCTTCTTCAGGCTAGCCCTGGTTAGCCTATAATGTTGGAGAAATTATCTCCAAGATATATTATTGATCTATAGCTCATCATCCTATTAAATTAAATATTCTTAACTAGATGTACCTGATATTCCAACTATGTATTTCTACTCAACTCCCAAAACCTACCTTAACAGACAGCAATGATTCATGTAGGATGATGTTTCCAGCCACCTCCGGCCAACAACCTGTAGTGTGATGAGGATTGGCAAAGGGGGCCCTGATTCTGATTGTTACACCACATTAGGAAGGGACTGGAACCATCATCCTGATGTGACCCAATCACCAGCAAAACAGACCACCATTGCTTGGTGTGGCTGCTGGCTCTTAAGGTGGAGGAGATTAATGATTGTGACAATAGTCTAGCTTACACATTAATAACAGAATGTTAGCCAATAGTAATAAGTTCTGATAGTTATTCCTGGTGTTTGCTTGGAGAACATGAAATTAAAAGTTTAATCTAGGAAGAATGAATAGATAAATCTCTGTTGCTTTACATTTAAAAGCTAAGACACCATTGTAAATAAATAGTAAAGAAACAGTAAACAGAGAATATAAAGATAAAAAAACCCAAATCAACAGTAAATATTTCCCCAATTCTCTATTGGCTTCACCACCACTGTTCCTGTCCAATGCAAATCTTCTAAATAGACTTTGTCACACAATCTCATGTCATTTATAAACATATCATAAATATATTACAAGATGTGCAGCACCTCCAGGTTTTGATAGGTATCAACTCCAAATTCCAGGTTCATACATAAAACAGAGAGGCTCTACAATCCACATATTATTTACACTTGAGAAAATATCCAAATTATCTCCAACTAAAGGAAGAAGGAAAACAATCAAGACAGAAGCATATTTTTTAAAAAATATAAATAAGAAAAAAAGTCTGAGGATTCTTTGACATTTTAACTTTTATGGCAAGTTAGAACTTAATCACTGGAAAGTAAAACCACATGCAAATATGGTTTTAAAAAAGCAGAAGGAAGGAAGGAAGGGTTTCCTGAAGTGCCTTAAACCTATAGATCTGTAACTTTATAGATCTGCTTTTCAAATAAAACATTTCCACAACTCAGTGATAATATCTGATGGAAACACAGAATGCTCACAGAAGCAATCAAACTATGATTTGGGGTGTGCTTTTGTTTTTTTTCAAAGTCACTGAAGTATAACTCATTGCTAACATATATAACCAATACATCTTTAAGAGAGAGAGAGAGAGAGATGTAATTTTCATTCAAAGGCATCACTCCAAAGTGACACAGCATGTCAAACACTAGACACTGTATCTAAACTAAAAACAGTTCATCACCCATCTCTACATGTCTTGCAAGAGAACTTCAGTAAGTTACATTTTTTTACTGAAACCCTTCTGATACAAGGTGCTGTTTTCTTCTCCAGAGAAGATGACTGATGTCATTTCTTTGATATTACCTCAGCTATACTTTTGATACTAAGAAAATTTTCACAGTTCTAAGAGGAAAAATTCTGACCAGTCTAAACACTCACTCTATGGAAACTATTAGACTCAAGTTTTAATATCTATAGGCTCACTTGTAGATAGAAGTTAGAAGACAGCCACAATATTTCTTTAATCAAGGGGCTCTACAGACCACCCCGAAGGGACAGCCTGCAGCCGCCCCTTTTCAAGCCAGATTGGGGCTGCAGCAACCTCATGTCACAGCCCCTATCCGGCCTTTCGAGGGAACAAAAAGGAGCCACAAAAAGTGGCTCCTTTTGTGTCCTCGAAAGGGTGCCATATCTATGCTTCTTTCACACAATGGTCAGTAAACATACTGAGTTTAATCCTATTTTGGCATAAGCCATCCCATCTTCTTATTCATTTTAAAATACAAAAAAATAAACAAACAGTGCTCTAAATATATTCTCCAGATAGTGATTAGACTATTTCCAAAGAAAAGACAATAGTCTAATTACTATCTGGAGAATATAGGATGGCTTATGCCAGGATAGGATTAACGTCAGTATGTTTCTAAGAGTTATATTTTTTAAGTAAGTTTTTAAAATCAGGAAAGACTACAAATTTGAAAAAAGGAATAAATGTGATGCCTATTATGAAAAGTAGCTGCAGTCCCCTGGAAAGTTCTGACAGTGATACATGAAGGCAAGATATATATCAGATTTGGATTAATTTGGTCTACCTGAAAAGAATTAGCAGTAGGATACTATTCCACAGCTGTTCCATGCAGTGTTTTTACACTCTACCTCCCTTTCTCATTGACAGAGAATAAATAATCTAACACCCTACTTGTACATCTCTTTATTTGGAAGACAGTCCTGATAATTTAAGAGGACTTACTTTCACGTATGAATGCTTGGGATTCCAGTCTAAAAGTACAATCCAATTTAGTCAATGAGATTTAAGCATTTAAGTTTGGTGCAATATTTTAGCCCATGTATTGTCAAGGCAAAGAAAGTCAAATTAGGAAACACCACGGCAGTCAGTCCTAAACCATTACTATATGCATTTGCTGTTTGGAAATAAGGCAGGCAAATCATTAATTGGCTGAGGAGAAAGAAGGAAGAGTAAAATAAGAACATTGTGGAATTTTGGCAAGTCTCAGCTAACAGATGTGCACAGGATGTAAAGCTGTCTTGGGGACAATTAATAACATATGGATTAACTGAGGAAAGTGTGGATTAAAATATAAATAAATAATATGCTGAGTAGTGTGCAATGACCCAAGAGAGGGGAAATGACAGACTAGTTTGTTCAGAAAGACATATGATGAGGATGGCTGATCTGAAAATTAAGCTTTTGGGAACGATGGACAGATTCTGAGTGCTTCTGGCTATGTCAACACATTGTTCCTGGTGTGGATGGGCTCAGGGCCAATGCTTGTTCATTTTTCAGCATTTGCTTCTGTGGAAAGTGGAAGAAAGGGGGCTCAAATCAGAGACATCTGCTAGGATCATTGAGAACCATGTTTACTAAAGGCTTCAAGGGGCAAAGCCGATGGTAGTTCTTGCACAGTCATAATTGGAAAACAATACTTGATTTCATGGAAGGCAAAGAAAACAAGAACAGCATGACATATAAAAATATGTTCCTCTAAACAAAGGAAAACATCTGTGCAAATGCAAATGTTTATCTGAAGCCTTGCATTTAAATTACTTCTTATATGTTTTTAATTAATGTTTTTAATTATTGATTTCTGTGTTCCATTCAAATATTCCTGGTGCTACAACTCTGGAATGCTCACTCAAGAAAGATTCACAGGTTATCCATATGAATGTTAATAATTTTCTGTTATTATTTTGTTTATGTTTTCTGTTGAAATTCTCCATATCTCCCTTGAATTCTACAGGTAGAGATGGGACTTTTACAAGTACTTTTATCCAGGATTAAAATAGACTATATAGACTAGTATTTTTTAAAACAAAATGGAGAGAAATTTTGTAGTTGAGAGGAATAGTAAAGAGGAAGGTCAGGAAATGACATTCTCCCAGTCTGAATGTCAGTGTGCATAGCATCCAAGAGCAGCTAAGTAATTTTGATATGTGGGGCAGAAATATCATGAGTTACTTCCTTCCTTCCTGGCTGGAAAGCAGAAAGTGGCTAACAAGCTTCTGCCTTTTCATGATCTGTGGGATAAAGATCTATGTTTAGTAAGTTGGTGTGTAACTACAGGCATCTCTGTGTTCTCACTGCATATTGAATAACCTCTCCATTTAAAAAAAAGAGTTCTAAGGCCAGTTGAGAAACTGGGACCCTCAAGATGACATGGGACTTCAAATACTAGCCGTCCTAGCCATCCTAACAGATACAGAGTGATTATGAAAACCCAAGTCCTGCAGCATCCAGAGGCTTACAATTTCCCACCACTAGTCTAACAGTTGTCTTCTTTCTGAAGCTCCTACAGGCTCTAACATCAAAGAAGAACATTGAGGTCCTCATGCTATATGGCTCCCTAATTATACACCCAAATATATCCCTAATTATAAATTCATATCCTCCAACTAAGGTTGCAATAAGTCAAAGTCAACTTGGGAGCAATTAAACACAACCCTCTAACTGCCCTGATTTGTCTGGGACAATCCCAAACGATAATGTAAAATAGATGCTCTTTAAAACGGTCCAGGAAGGTCTAAAAATGAGCTGAATGCCTCTGTATCTTCCCTAGAGAACAGCCCTAGGAGATGCCAGTAGTCTATGGTCCACACTTTGCCTCTGACCTATAGTGCCATATAATTCCGACCACTAATATGGATGACGAATGAAGGGAATTTAAATAAATTAAGAGCTGGAACAGACCACAATAAAGATCCAGCTTCTAGTTGGCTTGGGGGCATAGCATATGCATAATGCACACCCCTAAGATGCCTGGAAGTTGCCCATCTGCCCAGATGTGGGCCACCTTCCAGGCACTCTGGTGTTTTGGCATTTACATACCACAGGAGCACCATAAAGCAACAGTGGGCTGGGAAAAAGTAGCTTTTTGCCAGTGCAAAAAGTAGCAGCAATTAGCTGTGCCTTTTGGGAATGGCAAAAAAGGTGGATTGGGGCTGTGGCATGTAGTTGTCACTGTGCCATGGTGCGTGGTTCCATGGTGGCCCCAATCCATTGTTTTGCGGTCGTCTATTTTGCCCCTAAGTTTAAGTCAGAAAGGAAAAAGGTTCAATTTAAACCAAGCTATCAAGTGATATTTCTTCTTATATTTCATGTCCTCTGATCACTCACAGGATCTTTCTTGCACTAAGAGGCCATAGTACATTGTGAGGTTAACTATGTGAACACAAAAACATATGCATGGGCCTTGGCAGATGATTTGGGGTCTGCCAAGGCCCAAATAGCATTAGTTTTCCACTTCAACAAATTGCAACAAAGCAACTTACAGAATGCAATACTAAACATGTATTCAGTAGAAATTACTTCTAAACAGGCACCATGCATAGGTTGGTGTAGAATGTATATTTAGCTCTACACACTGTGCTGAAAAACAAATTAGTGAGTTGCTGAGCACTGAGAAATAGCTGACAGTTTGACGCATTTGAAGAAAACGTGAATGTCTCATTGTTTAGATGATATATGCAGATTTTTGTAACATGAAAAGGTAATCATATTAACCATATAAGCACTAATATTGAATATCCAATACATGCTCAAACTCTCAGACCTGCAATATTTGACATTTTATTTGTGAACAAACTGAAAACCAAGACTTATTTTCAAAAGCAATTTGCCTTTGGTTTTTGAATTCTAAACAGTCAATCATAAAACAGCTTTAAAAAAAACACATCCATCACCATTCACTGAATGAATTATTCATTGCTGTTCAACCACCTAAACACACTTTAAGAACAGTATTTCACTCTTCTGTGATTTCTTTCTTTGATGTGCCCATATGGAATTTTAAACATTTCTGAAGGCCTTTTTCATTTTTCTGTGAAAGTGCATGGCTCTTGTCATTATTAATCTTGGTCTTGATCTCATGCTCTGTTCTCCATCTTATGTACCATTATAAGGCCAGCTTCCTTATCAGGATCCTGATCATCACTATAGCTGTAATCATATTCAGCTGAATGAATGAAGCTACAGAACCTTAGAGGGGCTGCATCTGTACTGCATAAATAATGCAGTTTGATGCTACTTTAATTGTTAAGTTAAAACAGTATCAAACTGCATTATTTCTGCAATGCAGATGCAGCCTCAATTTATGTCATTCTTGCATGCTTTTGGAACATGCATAACAATGTTTAGGAGCATCCTTTACTTTCATGTTCATGTCACCCTCCCATTTTAATCTTGCATGCCAGCAGACAAATGTTAGCATACAGATATTATTGGGATAATTATTTCATTCACTTGGCCATGTTAGAGTTTCCACATGTACTAGTACCTAAAATATTGGGATGCTTCATTCTTGATAGTGGCTTGAAAATGTTGTTGAAAACATTCCAGGTGCTGATTTTTTAATGTTTAATTTAATTTAATTTAATTTAATTTTTTTGTGGACCAGGTTCTCTTTAACTTCAGTTAAATATATATATATATAAATTGTATTTTTTTTTAAAAAAAAAACCATCTTTCTCTGTGTTTTTATGTTTGTACTGTAACTGCATTGATGATCAAAACTGATAGAAAGGCAGGATAGAAATGATTATAAATCAATGGTTAAAGAAAATCCTCAATTTCTCAGAAAAACATGATTAGCCTACAAATCATCTGTAAGTGCTCTTATTCAGCTTAAGCACTGGGGTTGCATCAACTGATTCTGCAGTTTATACACTCTTGCCTGAAAATAAATGAACCCAGCTCAAAGGGGTTCGCTTCTGAATAGACAGGAGTCTGACAGGTATACATGGTTTAAACAACATGAATTGTGATAAATGGTAAAACTAAGACTAATGGGGCTTCTCCATGCACTGCTAGACACTTAAAATACCATTATCATTCTTGTCTATTAACAGAAAATAAACCAAATTGTGGTGTATATCGTGTATTGATTCTGTTATGGCTGAAACAACAAAGTTATGTTTTTGAGTTTGTTTAGCAAAGATCATGTTACCAAGTATGGATTTATATAAAATTTTGGGTGCCATGCGGTCTGAAGCTATGACCCCTGACTGACCCCACAGCAATCCGCCATTAACCTAAAGGCGAGGAGACCATGTAGCCAGCTGCTCTGCCAGGGCATGGTCTCAGGAACAAGGTAGATTTAAACCTTTCGGAGGAAGTTTTGGGAGTTGCAAAACCAGATCTGCAGAGACCTGCAAAAGGAAGACAGTAGATGTGGCTTCCTTCTTAATGAGCCAGTGATTAACTTAACGGCTCTGCCATCAAGGTATCTGCTCTCCTGAAAAGTGCCAGACCTCTTGCATTGTGCAACTATTGTGTAGCTTTTGGCTTAGACAAAGCCTAAGCAATCATGCCTTTGTCTCACAGGCAAGCCATCGCCTGAGGACCTGTTTAGCCCTATATAAGGTCCGAGTTTCCAGCTCTTCACTGGGCTTGTTGAGCATTAAGTTTCTGAGCCGGAGATTCCAAGAGCATCTTGCTCTGCTGAAATCACTGAGCGAAGCCAAGCTCACTGTCACCGGGCCTCTAGTTAGCTTTGCCCGCCAGAACTCAGCTCCTAAGCCACTGTGGCCGCCCTTTCTTTTCCATTCCCTGCGGCCGTGATCCACTACCAACCTACATCTCATCCGACTTCCTGGAGAAGACTTCTAAGGTAATATTCCCAATGGTTCCGCTCTCTTCCTTCCTTTACTCCCCGAACTCACCCCTCCCTTGCTATAGCATTGAATGTGTGTGTGCATGTGTGATCCTTTTTGTTGTGTGGCTTTAATAAATGTTCATAGTTTAATTGCACCTCATTGGTATCCGAGTCTCTTTCTCTTGGGGGTGGACTAGGCAACCTCTGGTATACACATAGGGACACGATCCTGTGCATGCATTGTTAGGACACGCTTCTCACAATATTTGAGCTAATTAAAATTCCCCTAATTTGATCCTTCCTAACAGTCATAACATCAAAATGAATTTGTTCCTAGGATACTTTTATTTTTTAATTATGACATATCTGTGTTTATTCATATGCAAATATGGATTATTATTATTATTATTATTTGGCTGGAAATTGAAACAGAAGATGCATTACTATGTCTTTGTAATACAATTTACAGGAAAATATATTTCATGTATTTCAGTTGCATATTCATTATTTAATCTCGTGTTTCATAATAATGCACCATTATGCTGCCCAGGTTTTTATTAACAGTGAACTCAAACATATTAATATAAAAATGAATTGTCATGTTTATAAGATTAAACCAGTGCTTTAATTGCTGTGTCACTTTAATTTTAAACCAGCCAGAATTATTCATTAAAATTCAAACAATATGACATGAATTCACATAGAAAGAAAAGCAATAGCTAAAATTAAGGCCACACCAATATAGTTTTTACTCTACATTTTTATACTATTCCATTTCCCCCCTAAATATGTAAATAATTTCCCCCCTCAAATTTTATTCCTTTTAGGGAGGAAAAAAAATATAATATTGTTTTGCTGTTTGAAAATAAAGTCTGTCTGGAACTTGCCGACTCCACCAAAGAGGTTTGTTTGCCAGTGCTACAAAGTAACTAGTGGCAAACAAGGATAGTTATGCTGTATGGTTTATTCCATTTTATACAATTAGGATTATTCTTCTTATTACTGTTATCATTATTGCATTCTCCCTTTTAAAAAGGTTGCAAGCATCCTCTCTCCTTATTATCAAATGAAAAATAGAAATGGACTTCTAGCTATTTCTGTTTTTTGGAACTTCATTTTACCTTCCCTTGGATATTGTCCCTAGAAGGTGCCTTGGGCTGAGAATTGGTTACTAGTCCCATAGCTCCTAGTTTATAGGAAGGTGTTACAATGTTTTGACCTATTTTGTTTAGATAAAAAACAGAGTAAGGAGTAGATGTAGAGTTTTTCCTCACTCGCTTATTGAAAACTGAATGACTGGTGGGAGATTCAGGATAAAGAAATAGAATTTCACACAGTGTATACTAAATCACATATCCCACACAGTGAAGATGGCCTGTAACTTAAAAAAAGGTTTTTTAAAAACAACAACAACAACTGGTTAGACATATTTATTAAGTTATCCAAGTCCATCCATCTTGATGGAACAATGGTACCATCCTGTGACAAGTAGCATGCTACTGAAGACCAGCCACTGGGGATCACTAGCAGGAGAAAGCTTTTGCTTTCATGCCCTGCTTTAACTGTGAGTTTCCCAGTAGAATCTGGTTTGATGTTATTGTACTTCATTATATGCCCTACATTGCTACCCCTGGATATGTTTTCTGATATCATTGTAATTATCCACAGTTTTGTTCTCATGGAGTATTTTCAACACTTGCCCAAAATGGATGTATGTTATGCATTCCACTATATTGCAATGTAGCACCAACATATTATTTTTCTCAGTTTTGGTAATGTACACTTTCTTTTAGTGTAGGATTCTAAATGTTATTGGATTTCATGTCCTTTCAGTCTTAGCCAGAACATTTACTGGGAAAGGATGGTGAGTACTGCAGCCCAAAACACTTGGAGTGCCCTTAGTTGTCCACCTCCTCTCTAAGGATATAAGAATTGGAATGATGAATGTACTGTTATTAATTCCCTTCTCAACTGAGATTATTCCTGGTAGGCAGACACGACATAAAAGTAAAATGCAACATTTCATTAAAGTAAAAGTCTCTTTACTATTAATATACAAATGGTGGAGAGTGACAAATAATTGATATTACTGTAATCCATACTATCAGTGTCTTTCATAATACAAAACCAACATTTGCAGTATCTTTTCTTTTTCTTTTTTTACAATTTAGACATATATACAGAATTTCATAGGGACATAAAGTTCTGAAACAATAACACAGCAGTCGCTAACTCAGGTGGCAGATACTGTCTATGGACTGTTGAAACAACATGTTGACAAATAACAAATTGATATGTTTTAATTTACCTGTACACAGAATTTTTTTAAAAAAAAACTTACTAAATTTAAGTGTGACAGGAAAGTTATTGTCTAAGAAGTCTATATATCTGGGGATGTTAAAATGATTTGTCTCTTTGATTTTTAGTTTCTTTTTAACTATTAATTATTATACAGTGGACCCTTGTTATATGCTGGGGTTCGGTTCCAAGTTCCCCCGTGAATAAGAAAATCCGTGGATGCTCAAGTCCCATTAAATATAATGACCTAACAAAATGGTGTCCCTTATAAAAAATGGAAAATCAAGGTTTGATATTTGAAATGTATACTTTTTTTGAACATTTTCAAACCGTGGATGCTTGAATCCGTGTATAAAATAGCTGTGTATAAGAAGGGCCAACTGTACATTCAGAGGGTTTTGTACTCATAATCTATTTAAAATGTACATTTTAAATACATTTTAAGTAAATTTTCCCTTTATGACATATGTAGAACTTTATTTTATTTTAAATGTGCCTATAGTTTTTACTGCTGCGTGGCTTATTCTTTTCCATTTTTTATTTGTTTCTGTGTTCTGTCAATATACTGATTTCACCAATAGGGACAATGTATGGTCTTTTAGATACTACTGGATTCCCATCATCCTTCACCATGGACTCCTGTCATCCTTTCCCATTGACTACAGTGGCTATGGCTGATGGAGCTTGTAGGCTAATAACACCTGGAAAACCAGAGGTTCTCATCCCATCTTAAACGTCTGCACACAAATTAAAATTAGTCAGCTTTTTTTTAACTACACTTAACACTGTGAATTATATGGAACATTAAATAGCTTAGCCTTGACTGAAATATATATTTCATTCATTTCCAGAGAGCAAGCAAGGTCTTTATCCTAATCTGAAATGTAAATACTGTGGGACAACACTGACATTTTCAACAGGAAAGATTGTTGACAGACTATAATTGACCTAAAGACTGCTGTGACAGTTCCTAGTTGCATCAGTAATATTTGAATAGGATTGTCATTGGTCATTCATGTAATCAGGGATAATGGAAATCTTGCAAATGTTGTAGCTCACAGTTATTTTACATCAGTAAACATTTTCATAATGCAGATTTTAAACTCAACATTATTTTAAAACACTTTATTATATGGCAAATGATTTCTTTAAAGTACATCAGTACTGATACCAGTCATTATGCTTTTCCACTCTAGTCACTCACCTGCACAAAAAATAAACTGCAACAAGGAAAAATACAGAAATACTGTGGGTTGAGCAGAGAAGAACTATTTTAATTTCCCCAAATATATTTTGAGATCAACATTCAACCTTCTTGGGTGAGGTAACATTTAACAATATTCTTTCTCATATTCAAGGACATGATCACAATTATTATGTGAGATATTCTGCATTTCCCTCATAGAGAGAACTTGGGTGAAACTACATGATATGTTTAACATGTAATTAGAAGACATTCTTCCTCAGGCTGCATAAGAGATCTTGTCTACGTTTCTCCTCACATATACATTTTGCATTTAGCATGGTCGGCTTTGGTGCTGAGTAGACATATCAGGATACGGTGGGCTGATGCCAAGCTATTTTGGCCCAGGTGCTCACTGGGTCATTCCCCAGACTGGCATGGGGATATGTGGGTTTTATGCACCCATCTTTGTACCAAGCTGGGACCCACTATCAATGCATACTTCCTCCTTTGCTGCACCATTGCTTGTACTCATATGCCCCCTGTTGCTGCATCTGATGTGGAAATGGGGCACTTGGCTGTGCCTACCTGGCCAAGCACATTGTTTCAGCATCAGATGCAGGGACAAAGGGCTTCTGAGTATGACTTATGGCACAACAAGGTAAGGAACATGGGGAGGCATCTAAACAGATATCTAAACAGTTTCCAGGAAATTCTGTGGCAAACATTGATCAAATTATACCAGGATCAGACTAGATCCACTGGATTTGCATCCAATCTGGCAGGATTGACACAATCCTGGCCCCAGACTTTTGGCCTGCATCTAAACTTAGCAATGGAAAGCTGAGAGTAACACAGATCTTATGGTTCATGTGGACAACTCCTTTGTCACTGTTGAAAGGTAAACACAAAGTTAATTTTACATTCTAATTTCTGAAGCAGGTATCTCTAAATCTCTAAGGTTTAGCAAACAAAACCGATTAAACAGAGGGAACACATACCTCTCCTCCCTCTTCATTTCTAGTTTGACTCTGGTTGATTGTGGTAGCCAGCTGTTTTAACTGTGTGCATGTCAAACATTTGATTTTATCACACATACAGAACAAACTGAACCATATGCTGTGGTTAAGAGGTCTGGGTTAATAAATTATTATTACAACTAAAGCAGACACTAACGTGTGGTTTTATTTTTCACAATAAAATCATGGTCCAGATTCTTTGTGGAAATAAGGAGCACAGAATTAAAAATTGAGAGTTATGGGGATCAGTTATGCACACACACACACGCACACTCACACATACATAGAAGATTGCTGTAATAAACTTTAGCCATGAAGATTGGGAGAATAAGATTTTAATATGTCACTGTGCCTTCTGTTTCTCTCTCAGACTTTGTGGAAGATAGTACTGACTTTTATTTATTTATTAAAAAAACTTTTAAACTCATGTTCAAAGGATTACTTGTTAACTAGAAAATTCATTGATGACTGAAATGGAAACACAGAATTCTGTACACACATAAGTAATTTAGCAACAAATAAAACAAATAAGAAAAAAGGCTCTTTCTGCACTTCTTGGCTATGCTTGGGTTTTTAATAATTGATGTGGTTTATAATGTATTTATATTTCTGAGAAAGAAAGTATGTATGAGGTTCTGTATTCACAGAAAGAGGTACCCATAGACAAATAACTGAAGATTTTCATTTTTGTTTGCTTTACTAAAGCAAAGTGGCATGCTACCCAAAGGCACAAAGACATTTTATTTATCACTGTTTAGCACTTAAATGCAGAACTTCACAATCATGAGAAACACCACTGTTCCCTGATACAGACGTGGAAATATTTTGGGGGATTTATTATATGATTACATATTGTTAAAACAATCCATGTCAGTTTTATTTTATTATGTATATAATTAGAGAGATATAAAATAGACCTCACTCTGTCTATGAAGAACCCCTACATAAATGCATGATGTTACACAGTGGTTTTTTTATGTTGGTTCTGCACTAGGCTTAGCAGATATTCCTTATATTTGGAGCATCTTCTATAATAAGAGTGAACTACTACTTTTTGTGTTACTTGTAAGAATATAGCACCATTCATGCACATGATCTGAATCCCGATGTTTGCTGAACTAGTGTGTCAAAATGAAGAAAACATCTAGTGTAGACTCAAGAAGACTACAGAGGGGATAGAGCAAGCTCAGCAAGTAGAAATCATTGACTGGTGATAAGGAAAAAGAAGGGTGAGAGGAAATTCAAAGATATGGCATGTAAAAGGACCATGGCTGACTGGTTGACTTTCTTGACTGCCATATTTCATTCACCATCCTTCCTGTTTGGGTTAAACTTTTTTTCTCCTGCACTGAGAAATTGTAGTAGCGTCCTTGCAAGTGAAGATGAAATAAGTGAATATTTGTATCCTTCAGTTGTTTAAAGTGCTAAATCATATTCCCTAAAAAGGTTCAGCACCATGGATAGCTCTGTTGAAGTTCAGACCAGAGCAGATTCATTGTCCCACTAACATGGGAACCATAAGCTGTCATGGAGCAGGGATGCAGACCTGCAATGAACCTGTGCTGAATGCTGGACGAATCTCTCGAGACATAGCGCTACTGTCATCTTGTACAACTCCTGCCCATATCCTTGTGTTGATATCAACTGAGGCCTTTTGGCAGCAGTCTTTCACCTGTCAGGCCACCACTCAATAGTAGCAGCTAGGAAACACTTCCAGTATCACCTAGTGTTCCATCTATTTTTGTCAAGAAACAGTAAAAAATTACAATCTTACCTGAACTGAAATTAATACATTTTTACAACAGATTCCTTTTACAAATGATTAAATTTTCATGATTTCTCTTAAATTTCCTATGAAAACAATAGCAAAATATGACATGCATATTTAAGAGATATACGTGGGATATTTTCCATCTAGAAAGTAATATAAAAATAAAGGTTATTTGAGTTCCCACATTTATCTTATCGATGTATAATGTTTTGAGGCTGCAATCCTGTATTTATTTAGTGAGAACTAACACACAATGCAGTTTGGGGAAGACATGTATCAGGTTATCTTGGATTGGATTGTTATGTCAGGATACACAAATAACAT
The DNA here is from genome assembly GCF_019175285.1 of Sceloporus undulatus. Taxonomy (NCBI): domain Eukaryota; kingdom Metazoa; phylum Chordata; class Lepidosauria; order Squamata; family Phrynosomatidae; genus Sceloporus; species Sceloporus undulatus. The sequence goes on along the minus strand of NC_056524.1, from coordinate 60,470,454 downwards.
TACTGTTTCTTTACCTGCACAACCACAGGCATCTGCACTCTCACTAGGCATGCCAGGCATTTGGGTATTTCAATTCATCCTAAAATCTTCAGTTAGAATTACAGTCTCCTTTCCAAACTCATGGACCTGATATCCACACCCTTGAATACATGCGAAAAGGTTATTTTCTATGGTGCACACGCCCGGGCCGTGCACATGGGGCATGCCCCATTCAAGCCAATGAGGCCTGAATATGTGCGAGCCTCTGTTTTCAAGGGGTAGGTGGGTCTGGAATGAATATACTGCATATACATCTGAAAAATTATATGATCCATTCATATGGTCACTAGAAAATGTATTATTGTCAGAAAATAATTATTTTCGTATGAGTAGCTTTGTATCTGTAAGCATACAGCCCGTCATAATCCATCAAGAATATTTCTAATAAATATTCAGTCTCGGGGGGAAATGAGTAAGGATGTGGGAAAATGTAGTAGTGGATTGCAATTATTCTACTTGGTTTGTTGAGGAAACATGTTGATGTTGTTGTTAAACAGCAGTTGTTTTTTTTTTTTTCTGAAGAAGAATCACCAAGTTTAAGACTCTTAGGTGGCTTTCAGAAAACCCTCATGTCCTAGTTTTTCAAATACTTCTGCCATTGTCACAACTATTGTTAGAGCTGGATTTCTGCATCTGAAACACTCTTTTCATAATTTCTTAATTTCATAATTTCTTGGCAAGCCAATATCAGTAATGTCTGTAAGGATGAACCTCATAAATAAGTCTGGTACCTATGAGTGAGATGACATTTAAACCCTAAGCCCAAAATTAGTTTCACCTATGACAGACCCATTGTAGTCAATGGCATTAATTTTTGTCTACCAAGTCAGATTTATAAAATAGTTATGTATGATATCTATTTATTTATTTAGTAGGCATGCATGATGTTGGATTTAACCCTATGCCCAACTATGGAACTGAAGGGATACTTCCACTGTAAATTACGTTGTCATTCTGAAGTGAAAACAAGGGGAGAATAGTGGAGACTAGTTAAAATGTTTCACTATTTTGGATTGTATATTATATGTGTTTTCCCCTTATACATGTGACTAGTTCCCCATATGCAAAGAAACATTGTAATTGTGTTTCTTGAATATTAGCTCCATGCTTTGAGTGACATATATCTTTTAAAACAGGGAAAAGCTTCCAAAATACGGTTGCGATATGAATTGGATAATGTCCAAAGGAATTAAAAAATGCTCACACTGGAGAGGGTCAAGAAAAAAATAGTTTGTTGGATCCTAGCCTTTGCTGAATAGGTTTTTGTTGTTGTTATATTGAAACAAAGATATTTATGTTTGTACTAAATGACTGAAAGCAAAGAATGAACAATGTTATGTTTTATAGATACAGTGAGGCAACTCAGTTGAGCCTGTATTTATTGTTGCAAGATTTCCTTTGAGACTGAGTGCTATGGTCATATTCCAGGATATTCCAGGATTCTTGCTTTCACACAAAATAAGTTTTGACAATTTTAGCTTACACACAATCTTCCAAACATAAATACAAAATATCTGAAGCACTGAAATTTCTGTGGACGTGGATAGTTAGGATGTGATCAATATTTTCATCAAAATAGTTCACAACTTTGTTAAAATCTGTACATCAAACTTATGAAGCCTTCATTGTCTTTAAGAATTGGTGTGAAGCTCAGGATTATCACCATGAGGAAGTTCAGTCTATCCTTATGTCAAAGGTCAGCTGCAGCTGAGGTCAGTATTGGCCTTTGCCAGCCACACCTATCTAATTTCTAACTGAGAATGATATATTATATATATATTTATATTTATATATATTTATATATTTTTCTTTTAAAGGCAACCAAAATTTTTTTAAAATTTCAAATACAAACAAATATAAATGTGTATGGCACTTTCTCTCATGGGTTTAATTTCCATCATAAGTGGCATAGCTGTCTCATGTACAGTCTGTGGCTAAGGGGGCATCTTGACATAAAGATTTTCTTTTTATCAATAAAATAAATTACAATATTTATATTGGCTGATTACCAAACTGGGACCATAAGACTGATGCCAGCCAGGACTATAAACTAAACCTATTGGAGTAAAATTAAAAAAAAAAGGGGGGGGGCAGTCATCAGAAGCAGTTTAAACTACTTCTATGAATTATTTCATTTACGTTGCCCTAGAAACTTAAGGTCAGATGTAAAGTTTTGGTCACAGATTTATTTAATCCAAATGCCTCCCCCCCCCTCAAGACAGCTGTAGTTGTCATATTATGCCTTGCTGTCATCTTCTTTTGACTGGATGATGTCATTCGAAACTTTGATTTCTATAGTATCTGAATTTAAAACTTCTTTTCCGTTTTCTTCCTTCAGTGGCAGTTTCCTATAAGAAACCCAAAAAGACATAATATAACAACTGTAAACTTTGCTTTTAAAAACTGACTTTGTCATTTGAGCGAGTCATTTCTTCTGTCTCAGTTGGATTGTCTCCTCATATGGATTTGAAAGTAAAAAAAAAAATCAGGAGTGGTTTAGCATTGCATTCTTCTCCATACTATTAACAAATGTCAGCTATAGCACCACTTTGGTTGTCTCTGAGAGATCCTCACCAAGTCTCTCTCTCTCTCTCTCTCTCTCTCTTTCTCACTCCCTCCCTCTCCCTCTCCCTCTCTCGCTCGCACTCTCTCTCTCTCTCTCACACACACACACTACTACTACTACTACTACTACTACTGCTCAGTAACCATTTGGCACTTTTAGTCTGGTTCTTCAGCAAATTCCCACCTGACATGGGAGACTGCTACTGTCATCATAGCCTCTTGCCTCACAGGACTGCACAATCCAACCACTACAGAAAGGTAGTTTCATGGTTGTGCCCTCCATTCAGATTTACATCTGGATTTTTGAATTTTAGAAATTGTACATGCACAGGGACTCTATACAATTGAGAAATAAATATTTGAAAAACATAAGGTCCCTCATTCATCAGATCCACTTTAGGGGGGGAAATTAAATAGCTTTAATTTCTAAAGCTTTTTCCCTATTTTCCACAGATACATTAATAATGTGAAGATATGTGCAAAACTTATAGGAACATCATTGCCACTTCTACACCCTCCATCAGCCAGTAAATTCACCTTTTGGGGGAAGGGCTTAAAACAGTTTTGGTGGTGAAAGGTGAGATGTATTGATCCATAATGCTGGGTAGTCTGTTCTGCTTAAATTACACTTCACTAGTTTCAAAGAGATAATTTACTTAGACTATTGGAAATATCTCTATGAGCATGAAAGTGCTAGAAAAAATAAACATCATATTTTGGAATGAAGGAATATCAATATGGTGTTATATTTTCTCTGGTTTCTCAAGAAATGTATCTATTATCTACTTGATTTTTACCATTATTTTCCATGTCTGTAATCCATCGCTTATGTATAGTCATAAAGAAAACAATATATTTGATTATATATTATTTTCTTAGAATTAGGATATTGTTGATATGGGTTACCGTTGCTTATCTCAATGATTATATCTTTGAGGGTTTACAGACCAGCCATTAGGGCCAACCTGGGGTGGAGTCAGGGCATGGCGTCCACACCACGCATACCCCAACTCCACCCCCAGGCTGGTGTGCTGCCATGTGCTGCACCACATGGGAGGTGGTGACATGGCGCTCCTCTGGCACTGTGTCTAAATGATGCAGTGCCAAAGGAGCACCAAAAAGCCATGGCACCGGCAGCTATGGCACACTTTACATGGTGCAAAAAGAAACCACTTTTTGCAGCTCCTTTTTGCACTGCAGAAAGGTGAGATTGGGGCCATGGTGTGCAGTTGCTACAGCCCAATCTGGCACTAAAAGAGGCATCTTCAGGCCACCCCTTAGGGGTGGTCTCCACAGCTCCAGAATCTCCCACCCCAGATTATTTATTATCAATAAGCATCAATATCTGTGAATTATTTAAAATGTCATCTTACGTACTCTGGTTCTGTTAAAGGGGTTGTTTCATTTGGCTCATTTACTGGGCTTCCATCTTCATGGTTGGTAATTCTTTCATCCTCTGTTCTCATTTCAACTATTGGTTCTTTTGATCCATCTTTCCTAAAGAATATTAATAGATTTTTAGTGTCCCTTACATGTGATTAAAAAATACAGATATTTAGTTGTTCTAGTGGTTCCATTCCTCAAAAGACTATGCAATAAATCCATATTAGTCTTTAGGTGCTGCTAGTATCTCTTTCGATTTGATCCAAACATGTCACTGGGACAATTAATCAATCATTCCTGGCTTTTGGCACACAATGTCTCTCATGGCAGTTCCTGGTAGCTAACGAAAATCAAAATCAATTTTTCAAAATACAATTAAAAACCTAATTGTTTGGGTTCCATATCAGAAAAAAGGATACAAAACAAGCAAACAAACAAACAATAGGTGAAAAATCATGTAATACAGTTTAATAAAAAAATAAACACAATTTCCTTCCATAGAAGCTCAGCTAGATGTCAAAGGTCTGCCTAAGTAAAAAGGCATTTGCTTGCTGGTGGCAATGAGTGTGGCAACCTAATACAGGCAGCCTTTTATATCCACAGTTTCCTTATCCAGTGATTCAACCATCCATAGCTAGAAGATTTACTTTTTAAAATAAATATTAATTTCAAAAAAGCAAACCTTGGTGGTGCCACTTTATAAAAGGGCACCATTTTATTGTGCCATTGTATTTATTGGGACTTCAACATCCACAGATTTTGGCATCCATAGGGGGCCTGGAATCAAACTCCAGCAGATACCAAGGGACCACTGTAATCCTTGGTAAATAAATCCAGGGCCTGGGAATGGTAACAAGTATGCCTTCACTCACATCCCTAAAATGTACCTCCAAAAATGGCAAACACGGAAACAAGTCCTTCTACAAAAAGACCTTAAAGCCCAGCAGGCTCAGAAGAGGAGAATATGATTTTTCTATCTATGATTTAATATGATTACATCTATCTATGCATTTATCTAGTAACAAAATATTTCACTATTTCAACTTTATTTTTGCCTTGTCTCAATTATGTTGGAAAATGGAATGATTTATTCAGTTACCATCCATTTTCAGCCCCTGATCATCCCAGGACCCACTTTCAAAGGAGCTGCCAGAAAAGAGCATATTTTTAGTGCTCCATTTGCCAGTGGCTTTGAGTCACTTTAGGTGGCCTCGGAGCGGCTTCCAGCTATGCTGGCAATATGTGACATCTGCACACCATGCCCCTAAAGCAACTGGAAGCCACTCTATTGGGCCTGTCTGTTTTGGGCCTTAGTTTTAATATGTATTTAAAACATAAATCAGGAAAGATAATATATGCTTTTTAAGGATCTTCAACATTTTGAGAATATCAGCTGAACTATAGCTAAATGTTAGGATGAAACTGAGGGAAGATACGGACGGGTGGCTCTATGGCAGCCATTTTTGCCCCTCGTCAGCACCGTGTGAACCACACTTTGTGGCACTGATATGCACCCTAAAAAGAAGCTGCCTAGAGCTGGCACCTACACGGCGCTTTGCGCCAGTCTGTATTGGGCCTGAGACGCTTTCATTAATACATTGGGTTGGAAGGGCCTCTTCTGTTCTCTTTATAGCAACATCAAAAAAGGGAAATGGTTAATTTTTAAATAAATTATAGTTTGAAGGAAAAAGATGAGGAAGCATCTTCTACATCTTCAACAAGTACTTGCCTTAAGATGGATGTTTTATATCAAGTCAGAACAGTGGGGGTTTGGATCTAGGAATTGTATAATTGAGCAGTATAATTGAGCTACCTTCTCACAGTGAGGTCTCCACCTCTCTACATGTAAAGCATGTAAGAGGAATCAGGTATCTATACAGCCTGTAGTTATACACTATTTTGGGATTAGGACATACAGAAATTGTTAGCACTTCATATAACATACAAATGCATTTGTGGTTTAAAATGCAGTTTGTGACAATGCCACCTTTTTGAAGCTTCTCCAAGTCTCAAGTCTATCACTGGATGAGAAGAGTGACAAGTAATAATGGCATAGATGGATGATGTAAAGAAGTTCCCTTTCAGTAGCAATTACTGCATGCTGCTGAAGCCCCTCTTTTGTTTTATTCAGTAGTAGTTTGTGAGAGACCTGTATTTTACATTATCTGTGTCAATTTTCTCCAGATCTTGTGAGTAATACTCACAGATACGCAGCCTTTCCTTCTTCCAACTCTTTACTCTTTCCACTGGAGCCACTCTTCTTTCCACAGATCCTTCTGGTGATGCACATTAGCAATCCACATTGCCGTACAAAGAAGCAGCTCACATCAATCACAACAAGGATTAATAGAAGAGCAGCTACAGCCAATCCAATGACTGCACCAAGTCCAAGACCATTGAAAAGTGTGTCTTGAAAACAAAAATAGAGAGGCAAACAGGTTAATCTACTTGGAAGAGCTCCCAAATATAAAATGTTTACATATATTGATGACATATCATAACAATCAGATCTTAAAAGCTTAAATCCAGCTATAAGTGCTAAGTATCCATATTTCCCCATACTGCTTTCATGGAGGGAGGGACAGAAATCAGATAACATCTAAAGAAGAAAGTTCACATCAAATGGTTGTTCTAGTGCTTTGCAACCAAACAAAGAATGCTGGGGATGAAGCTAATGGTATATAAGGTCCTGCTGTCCCACCCAGGCTCCTGCCTCTGAAAAATTTCAGCCCACCTTTTTGCCTCTAACACAGTGTAAACTCAGTAGTTGCTTTGGGACCAGATAGGAATTTTCTCCCCTTTCCATGGGTCCCTTCTCCCATAGCCTACACTGTGTTTTAGGGACATGGAAATTGGCCTAGAGCAGTGTCATGTCTTAAATAGTGTGGTAATGTGGGGAAGGGGTGTCAGGGATGATGGGAGTTGTAGCTCTTCACCTCTGGCTCTAACTCACCACCTTGTTATGCACCGGCGCTGACCAGTTTTGGCCAGTGGTTAAAGCTTTGCTCTAAAGCAGCAGAGTTTCAGAGAATAGGCTGAAGACCCTGACAAACTCTTCAAGCCTTCTCACTCTTGCTCCACAGAAGTCTTCACACTTCTCCAGGATCCTGCTGGCTCTTGTATCTTCACTCAAGACACCAGACAACTCAGTAGTCTTATATAAAAGATCTACTTTATTCTACTATATACAACAACTCTATATGCCCTCACAATCTCTACAATCTCCAATACTACTCACAAAATACATTGGGAATCAAAGTAATTATTATAGTCATAGTAAAACACCACCCACTTAGCCAGTTTCCACCCAGTGGGCGTGTACATCCATTTTGATTGGTTTTCATAGTTCAGCCCATAATTAATGATTTCATCATTTCACCTTGTCCACTTAACAATTCTCAGGTGTTTTCAATTATCCACTCTGCATTTCTGTCCTTGGCATTTAGGACTTGCTAATTACATTAGCTTTTACATCTGTGTGGCTTCTTAATTGCTTTTGCTTAGTCATAGTGACTCTCACATATATGTTTTATTTCTTTGACTGTATATCCCATGTTGCTTTTTCCTTAACAAGGGGAGGACTGCAGTGCAGCACCCTTTTGGTGAATGATATGCCTCTGGAACTGTTCCTATATGTCAGGATACTAGTGAGTGAAAAAGAGACTGTCCTTAGGGCTAACCAAGGGATTTTGCCCTCATCAGAAGGCATCCAGCTTGGGGCTTGGATCCTCTGGTTTGTATTTCAGTAGTTGGCTAGCTGGAAAGCATCCCAAGTTTGGATTCTTTTGGTAGCTCAGGTGTTTCACCCAAGGGCCTTACTTTGGAGATGATCTAGAAGAGACCAACTGCCTCAGCTGGTTCTACATTAGATTGCTCCCCCCTTTTTTTGCATTTCTCAAGAAATAAGTTTAAATAGGTTACCGTTTAAATAAAGTTGTCCACATTTTATCCCAAGTTTTTCATGGGTTGGTCATCAATTCACTAAATAAATGGATCTAACATTACAAGAAATTTACCAATTTCTTATTAATTTATTGGGCGTAGTCTAGTTGGGACTACCAGCTGGATTCAGTTCAAAGTACTTTTTGCAGGAAGAAAACAATTCAACATATGTATTTTTCAGGCATCTTTTTAAAATGATAATTTATATATGTATCTGTCCATATACATACTGTTGTGATCAGCTTGCCTGAAATTACATGATTTTTGGTAACTGCTATCAAAATACAATTATTATTTCTTAAAAAAATATTTTTGTTAATACATACATTTCACGATATAAAACAACATACAAGAAAAAATTGAGAACACCTGACAAAATTAACCTAACTACAGCTAACTACACTACTAACCGTATAAAACTACAACTTACTACAAATCTCAAATATTGACACAGGAATATATATAACTTCAACTTGCAAACTAATGGTTATAACAGTCAAATATTTCTACTTCCTCTACAGCAAAATAATTTCTTATACCTATTTATTATGCTAACTACTTCTACATAATATTTGAATCCGTATAATTTCTTCTCCATGATATTTGTAGATTAAAACTTCGACATAATATTTGAATCTTCTAGTCTTCAAAACCAAAAATGACCAACTTCCTTCAACTTTTTAAAATCATATATTCAATTACTAGTTTCCATAATTTATTTAAATTGTATATTTTCTTATCTCATTCTATACTGACTTTCTTCCAACTTCAGAAGATCTCCACATATGATTCATTTATCTTTTATTATAGGCTGAGACCTATAAAAGCATTTTCTTAACATATTCTTTTTTTAGATTTACTCTATATTCTAAACAATGACCTTCTCACAAAATAATTATTTAAATCAACATTCACCTTAATTTTATCATACCATAAACATTATGCCATGCAAATATCAAATCATTACCTTCCAAATGTAATAATTTCTTTTTCTCCCAAAGATATCTAATCTTTTAACCTAACTAAACAACAGGCAGAAAAGTACACCTTCAGATCCAGATGACCAAGACCTCTTGTTAGTTTTTCATCTTGTAAGGTTTTAAACCTGACTCTAGGTTTTTTACCTTATCAAATGAATAGTAAAATATATATTTTTGCCATTGTTTGAATCGTGTGTCATTAATCAAAATAGGTATTGTTTTTTGGGGGGAGCTTTTTTTCTGCAAAATAGTCATTTTATAACTGAAATTCTTCTCAGTAATGACAGTCTCAGTTTGCTCCATTTTTGGAAGCCTTGTCTACTTTCATTCCCTATGTTAATATCTTTATTTTAAAATAATTTAAAGTTACCTCTCAGTTCTAAACCCAGCTTTTCCATTAAAGATGTGTGCTCTTTTTTCCTCATTTTTTCCAGCATCATAACAGTTTGGGCTTTATTTATTTTATGGGGCAAAATAGAGGGCCAGAAGGGGTGGGCTTGAAGCCGGCCCTTCCAAAGGCAGACTGGGGCCACAGCAATCACAAACCACAGCCCCAATCCATCTTGAAGCTGCCCCACCCCCCAAAAGGTTCAACAAAGTCTGGCTCCTTTTTTTTGGGTGGCAAAAAACTGGCTTCATGACACTCCAGTGGAAAGAAAATTGCTGAAATTATGCATTGCTACCTTTGAAAAGAAAATCAGTGAAGAATTACATCCCTATAAGTAGTAAAGGATCTACAAAAGTCTTTGTTCCTTTCTCCTTTCTTTCATCTTTTATATAGGCTTCATGATTGTGAGAATGAATGATGGCCATCAATGTTGTAAACAGAGATTAGCTATATTCACAATGGTCAAGACTATTAATGCTACTAGCTGTAATAGCTAGACTACTTCCTGTAGCAAAAGCAATACAGCTTTGAAAATTAGTTGCTGAGGATCAAAAAGGGAAAAAGTGCACATTTGTCTTGTTTTTAGCTTCCAATAGGTATCTGTCTGCCCTCTATGGCAGCATGATGTTATCATACACATTTCAATGGAAGACATAAAAAGACACATCTTTGATATTAATTTGATAGCTAATGCTTGGTGATATGTACATCTTATATTTATTTTATTTTATTTCTATGCCACCTTTCTTCCACAAAGGGACCCAAGGTGGCTTACAATATAGAAACACATCAGAACAGAATTTTTAAAAGCAGTTAACCTCATTAAAACACTACAAGGTTAAAATTTAAAACATATAAAAGTTAAAAACATAATCTAAAACAACTCTGGCATCCAATAAACCAGGCTTACATGATTTTAAGAAGCCTGTCTGCATAAGAATTTTTTACCTGCCGGCCAAAGGCCAGCAGGGAGGAGGCCAGTCCAGCCTCCTGTGGAAAGGAGTTCCACAGAGTGGGAGCAGTCACTGAGAAAGGGATCCTTATGAATTGTCATTACAATACTAGAGTCTCCTTACTTTTTTATACATAATAATATGCAAAGTGAATTTCAGAGGCAAATTTGTGGAAAATTTGATGAAGGAACTGATGTCTAGAAGAAATGCTTCAGAATTTAAGAATAAGGAGCAAATCTCAGAAGAAATTTCTCTGATTCAGGAAATGTGCTGTTTAGTTACTCCTGGTTCCCATCAATAGTTGTAAGAATCATAACAAAATATCAGGATTTGACATTGAAGAATCTGAAATAAGTAAAATCTTAAATGGAGAGTCAAATAAAAAAAACTAATAGCGAAATTTTATAAAAGTTTATTGAAAATGGAAATGGAAGATGGAGTAGTAAAGGAAGAGATTATACAATGGACAAAAATATAGGATATCCATTGGAATTAAGTAAATGGGAAAATATATGGAAAAAGGTAACAAAATACACAATGTTGCAAAGCCTAAGGGAAAACTATTATAAAATGTATTTACGGTGGTATCTGACCCCATCAAAAATCTCAAAAATATATAAAATCAATAGTAATGTGTGCTGGAAGTGCAAAGAAGAAATGGTTATGTTTTACCACTGTTGGTGGTCCTGTAAAAAAGTAAAGAAGTATTGGATAATGGTGAATAATACAATAAACAAAATAAAGATTAACTTGCAAATGAAACCAAAACTCTATCTGTTAAATATGGGTGAGAAAGAATTGGAAAACAAATTTGGAAAAATACTTTTTATATGGCATGGATAGCTTTAGCACAAAAATGGAAATCTGAATATACCTCCCAAAAAGAAGAATGGTTGTTAAAATTATATGATGCAATGGAGATAGACAAATTAATGCAAATATTAAGGAGGAAACAACTAGACAATGTAAAAAATGAATGGCATTTGGTACATAAACATGGAAAAATAATTAAAATATAAATACAGAGTAGCATATCTTTGGTTCCTTAAGAAAATGAGAAACAAAAGGAAATAAACACACTAGACAGAGAGGATGAAGCTCTGTAAGTAGGTACAAATTAAAAGTATGTTGATTATACGGGGGAGGGGGGGATTGTTATATGAAAACAATGACCAACAACATAGAAATAATAATATATAATGGAGACAGAAACTAAGGAGTGGTACAGATGAGGAGAAAGGGACAGACAGAGGCCACCCCTTCCTTTCCTGGATCATGGCCGCACCAATCAAATGGCGTGGCAATGATGAACCCGGAAAAAGGAGCTGCGAAATATGGCTCCTTTCTCTGTTGCTGCCATGGTGCCATAAGTGCCCTGGAGCAGTGCTGTGATGTCCTTCATGTGCCGTGCCATTTGGATGCAGTGCACGAGGCACATCATCATTGCATGCACCGTATAAATGGTGGCATGCCAAGATGGCACCCCATGACACACAGTAGTGCTCGGGAGCATGTGTATGCTCTGCTCTCCTGAGCCCTATTTCCAACCCCAGGCCGGTGCATAGTGCCAGTCTGTACCAGGCCAAAGACTGAATTTCAGGATCTGCTACCAATAGAAAAATATGCATCTTTCTTTATGATAAGCAAGAATAATCAGGATTTTTTCCTTTTTTGAATACACATTAAGGATGAATCACAGGATTATGGAAGAACAAGAAATAAGGAAAAGAGATGAAAATGTAGAGATAGCAAATTAACTAGATAAATAGGATAAGAAATTATAAAAAACAAGCTTAATAGAGACCAGAATAGTAATTATAACAACTGAAGTAGATGAGGAGAGAATGAAGTTAGATAAGACATAAAGAATGAGAAGGAAAGGGGAGAAGAAGTGAGAGAAAGAAGGTTAAGGACAGGAAGGTGTAAGAAGGATAGAAAGGAGAAAGGATGGTGTCAAGTAGAAAGATACGAAGGAAGAACAGCTGGAAGGCCATCAGTACTAAGCATATTAAAGTGATAATTAAAGGTGGTGAAATATTATATACATAGGTATGTATGTTTGAAAGTTTGTTTGTGCAAAGCTTGTGATTGTAAATTTAGATATTGTATGTTATGTATTAAGATATTATGTTGTGTTTTAAAATGTTCAATAAAACTAATTTTTAAAAAAATAGTTATAAGAATCACAAGACGGTTTAGAACGGGCAAGTGAACTCAGGATTTATTTGTTTTGTTGTACTTAAACAACACAATTAACTATCAAGTAAGCACCTTAGAAAAAATACAATATTCTATATAATTTTTGGCTCTATGATACTAGCATGTGTAAATTTAGGAAGTCCAAAATAACACTCATATATTTTGATTAATGACACTGTCAAGTTAGCTATATAATTGGAATGACTACCTGTGACATTCATGTTTCACTTCAAATAATTGGGTAAACTTACCTAGGCTTGAATTGTTGCTGTAATTTTGCATACAACACAAAGTGATATTTTAGGCAATATTATTTTTCATTAGGGAAACTGAACACTATTACAGATTGTAAGTGTTTGGCTAATTAACAAAGGCAATGCCAAAAAATTAAACTCAGTCAGCACAACACAGACGTTTATATTTTTTTAATGGAAACTATTGTGGCAACAAATTTGTACTGTTTTACATATTACTTGTAGCATCCACTGGAGAATCTGTGTTGCATTATTTGTTTGGCTTAAGCTTCCTTGAAAGAAAAGAATGTCATGCTTAACCACAGTTTTAATGTGGCATGAAGAAAATAAAATGAGCCATAGCAAGTTTTGGACACTTGAGATTTCCCCCTTCAACAAAAAATTTAGTTTGATTTAAAGCAAAAGTAGAAATATAGCAACAGTGATAGCAAGTACATTTCTTTACTGCTTGTCAGTGCACTTAAGCACTCCCTAAGTAGTTTACAACATGTAAGCTAACTGCTCCAACCAACTGGGTACTCATTTTACTGACGTATGAAAGGATGGAGGGCTGAGTGGAGTCTGAGCCCCTGTCTGGTATTGAACTCACAAGCTTGTGATTTGCAAGTGGGTGGCTGCAGTACAGGCTTTTAACCACCATGTCAACCTTCAAGATGCTATTAGATGGCAACTCCAAGAATTCATCACTATTAGATTTGCTGGCTGGAGAACCACATGATTATCCCATTAATTTAAGAATTCATAGTTAGCTCTAAGTTGTTAGTTTTGATGAAAGAGCACAGCACACTTAAGCAAATTGACTTAAAAACCTCTGAGTTATGCTTCCAGTCCAGGTGTGGGAAACAAAGGGGAAGTAAAAGGTACATGGGCCCAAGGATTACTATGGATCATTCATATCATTCTAAAGTAGGGCCACTGTGTGGAGAAGGTGGCAAAATGCTAACAGGGGACAGAAAATAGGCAAAATTACTCAACAACTTCTTTGCCTAAGTCTTTTCAGAAAAGGCAAAGGGTGCTCAACCTGACAATAATGGAGCAAAGGACAGAACAGGGGAATTTCTGCACAGAATAAGTAAAGAGATACTACAGGAATACCTCGTTATTCTAAATGAATATAAGTCTCCAAGACTAGATGAACTATATCCAAGGGTATTAAAAGAACTGGCAAATGTAATATCGGTATCACTGGCAATAATCTTTGAGAACTCCTGAAGGACAGGAGAATTCCCAGCAGACTGGAGGAGGGCAAACGTTGTCCCCATCTTCAAAAAGGCAAAAAAGGAGGAACCCAAAAATTATCATCCAGTTAGTCTGACATCAACACCAGGAAAGATTCTGCAGCAGATCATGAAACAGAGAATCTGTGACCATCTAGAAGGCAATTCCATAATCACAAAAAGTCAACATGGGTTTCAAAGAAACAAGTCCTGTCAGACAAATGTGATCTCCTTTTTTGAAAAAATTACCAGCTTGGTAGATAAAGGGAATGCTGTGAATATAGTATATCTTGATTTCAGTAAGGCTTTTCAAAATGTTCCCCACGATATTCTTACAAACAAGCTTGTAAAATGTGGGCTAGACAAGGCAACTGTTTCATGGATTTGTAATTGGTTGACTGACCGAAGGCAAAGGGTGCTCAACAATGGCTCCTTTTCATCCTGGAGAGAAGTGACCAGTGGGGTCCCACAGGGCTCTGTCATGGGCTCAGTGCTATTCAACATCTTTATCAATGCCTTGGATGACAGAATTGGGGGCATACTTATCAAATTTTCAGATGACACCGAACCAGGAGTGGTAGCAAATACCCCAGAGGACAGGATCAAAATTCAAAGTGACCTGAATAGACTAGAAAGCTGGGCCAAAGCTAACAAAATGAAATTCAATATGGAGAAATGTAAGGTACTGCACTTAGGGCAGAAAAATCAAATGCACAGATACAGGATGGGGGACACCTGACTGAATGAAACTATGTGTGAAAGGGATCTAGGAGTCCAAGTAGACCACAAGTTGAACATGAGTGAGCAGTGTGATGTGGCAGCAAAAAAGGCCAATGCAATTTTAGGCTGCATCAATAAAAGTATAGTGTCTAGATCAAGGGAAATAATAGTGCCACTCTATTCTGCTCTGGTCAGGCCCCACCTGGAATATTGTGTCCAGTTCTGGGCACCACAATTCAAAAAGGATGTTGAGAAACTGGAGCGTGTCCAAAGGAGGGCGACTTAAATGGTGAAGGGTCTGGAAACCATGTCCTTTGAGAAACGACTTAGGGAGTTGGGGATGTTTAGCCTGGAGAAGAGAAGGTTAAAAGATGATATGATAGCCCTGTTTAAATATTTGAAGGTATGTCATATTGAGGGGGGAGCAAGCTTGTTTTCTGCTGCTCCAGAGAACAGGACCCAGAACAATGGATGCAAGCTGCAGGAAGAGATTCCACCTCAACATTAGGAGGAACTTCCTGACAGTAAGGGCTGTTCAACAGTTTGAAACTCTCTTTTTTGAAACTTGGTAGTGCTTGGTACATTTATACATGCAAAGCACCACTTTTAAGTGTAAGCATAAACAGGATGATATGAACCCTCTATAAGAAATACACTGCATGTACATTTCATTTCTTGCTTCACAGCTTACAGATGATAAATTCTTAAACACTGTTATTCACGCTATGCTCCCAGTATTTGCTAATGGTCTTAGTATAAAAAATGGTCTTGATATGCCATAATATGGATTTCCATTTTTCTTGCCCTGTTTATTTATTTGTTATAATACATTGATACATTCCAATGGATGATTATTTAGAAGCATATTTCAAAGGTTTGTGTTGAGGTGATAGAACCAAAGTGAGATCAAGGCTTTTTCCTTTGTCATAGATATTCCAGAGGATATGTTTATTCATGCATTTAACCGTATAATCAAAAGGCTAAATTCTATTAATGCTAGACCAGTACCAGAATGGAGTGAAGTGATGGGGAAAGTGTACATTCTACTCTATTATTTCCTTGCTTCCAATAGCTCACCTGGCAGAAACTTTTAATGCATATTATGACAGAGATTCATGTTTGCATGTATGTTATAGTGTAGACTTGTTATGATCTGTGGAAGATAATGGACAGTTATGAGCTTGTGGAAGAGCAAAAAGCTAGCTAAATTTTATTTCTTTTATATTCACCAATTTCTTCTAGGTTTTGCCAAGGATGGTTTGCAAAAATCATGAATATTTCAAAGTTTATGTAATTTCACTATAATGTCTTTCATTTCACTCCAGGTCTTGCATATCTCAAAAGATGCCATGAAAATCCCTGTGTTTACTGGAAGAAATATGTAGTAGATATATAAATACAGCTATTTTTGTTTGGCAGTGCTGCTCATTCACTTTCCACTGGGATTAAAACGGTAAGGAGTTATTCTGAACAGACTTGATTCACAGGATTAGCCTTGTAGATAATCTGAAAACAACAACAGCGGCATAGAGAGGCACGATGCCACTTATCCACATTCCTATACATTTAAGTCTGACACACAGAATATTTCTATTACTCAACTGGACAGACAATGCCAGAAAAGACCAGTGAACGCTATATCATACAAATATCTTGATGCCTGCTGAAAATTAGACATTCATTTATGTACTTTAAAAAATGAATTGATTATTTTTTTAAAAGAATGAATTATTTGATTGGTTTAATAGAATAATTATTAGGTCTATTCCTTTAGCAAAATTAGTAATTAAAATTCCATGGTCAAGATAGACAAGTGTGATATGATTAATTACACATATAAATGAAAAGATGAGTATACCTCATCAGTTATTAAACTGGCTTTGAGAAATAGCTTATGGGGCTTTCTATACAGCCGTTTGGGACGTCCGGAGGACGTCCCATTTTAAAAAAGGGGCGTCTCTTATAGACGCCCCTGTGCCTAGTACGGACTCCGTCCAACAAGTGGACGCCGGCCCTTCTACATGGCCGGCGCCATCTTTGTGTACTGGACGCACAGCGTCCAGACGTGTCGCGCCGCTTGTGACGTAGCGAGCGCGCCCCTGGCGCCTCGCTACGTCGCAAACGCGACTTGAAAGAAGCTCCATTTTGGAGCTTCTTTTTTCGGTCCGCGCGGGAGTCGGGCCGTCTGAAGGCTCCGGCTCCCCCGCGGACCTACTGGCAGCGGCAGACCGCCGCAAAGCGGCGGTCTGTACCCCGCCTAAGTTACAGTCCAGTTCAACATTTGCCTGAATATTCATAGTGCTAGAACTAAGGAGAGGATAGTGGTGACACCACAAGCCTTGCCCCTATCAGGCTTGCGAACACAGAAATAATTTAGACCTTTGCACAGAAATCACTTAGGGACATGTAAATGTGTAAGTTACATTGCTCACGAAAAGCTAAAAAGTCACCACTACACAACTGACATATAATGGTGACAGCAGTGGAATCAAAGTTGTACAAAGTTGTGTTTGGTTGTTCTTCCCCCAGCACCGCTGCTCTTTCTCCTCCTCCTCCTTCACCTCCCTCACCTTCTCCGCCTTCCTCCTCGTCTTCCTGCTCTTGCCTCACCTCCTTCGCTTTCCTCTTCCTCTTCCTTTGCCTCCTCCACAGGCCTCCTCCTCCTTCTCCCCCTCCTCTTGCTCACATTTTCCACTTTCTCCTCCTCTTCTTACCCCTCTCTGTTGCCATGCTGCCGCTCATCCACCTTTTCTTCTTCTTCTTCCTCCTCCTCCTCCTCTTCTCTGCTCTCCCTCATTCACCTTCTCCCTCCTCCTCCTCCTCCTTCTCTGCCAGTGCCACTCTCGCCTTGACCTTTCATCCGTGTAAGCTCAAATCTGTGGATGGCAAGTCCACATATACAGAAGATAGACTGTACTTTAATGAAAATCAGGGCGGGGGGAATCATGAAAACTAAGAGTGATTTGTGACAGAATGTTGCTACATTATGAATAAACATAATCAGGAGCCAGAGTGGCGTACTGGTTTGACTGTTGACCTATGACCCTGGAGACCAGAGTTTGATTCCCAGTTTATCCCCGAAGCCCACTGGGTACCCTTGGGCAAGTAACATTCTCTCAGTCAGGGGTGGGAAATGGCAAGCTTCCTCTGAACAAATTTCACCAAGAAATCTCGCCATAAGTCAGACACAACTTGAAGGTAAACAACAAAAACAAAGGTGTTAGGCCTGGGATTTATGGCTTTAGCTGCATGATAGGACTTGTTTATTAAAAGGAAAGAATGAGTCAAGGCCAGTTCTCTTCTCACAGCTGGCTGATACACGGGAGTAGAAGGGTTGCATCCATGACAACAGATAAGATATTCCCCAGCACATGGTAACTGGAAGACAACTCAATAATTGGCCTCAATAATTGTTCCCCCTTTTCCTTGGCTCCAAACTTGGTAGGATAGATGAAATGATGTTTCTCTAAAAGTCTGTAGAAGAGACACGGGTATATAAAATAGTAGACAACAAAAGATTGCCTTGCAGACAAGCTTGTAGCCCTGCATGGCCAATGTGTGTGTGTTTTATTTAAATTGCAGTGGTATGCAGCCAGGCAAAGACACTGTGTGTCTGATTTCTTTCCTTTTGCCATGTTAAATTGTTTGAAGCTAGAGTGTGCGTGCTTATTTTGTTCTTCTTTTATTTTACTTTCATCTAGTTATGTGTACGTATGTACTGTTGTTGCTTCATTTTGCTTGCTTAAGTAAAACAGCCTTTCTCGAGACCAGGACTGAATAGTCATTTTGTCTTCCTCATACCTTCAAAGCCAGGGTTTGGCTGTGAGTGTTACAAAAAGGAATATAACTTT
The DNA here is from genome assembly GCF_019175285.1 of Sceloporus undulatus. Lineage (NCBI taxonomy): Eukaryota > Metazoa > Chordata > Lepidosauria > Squamata > Phrynosomatidae > Sceloporus > Sceloporus undulatus. The sequence goes on along the minus strand of NC_056524.1, from coordinate 60,451,963 downwards.
ATAAAGATTCAGTATAGTGTAGTGTTTATGTGTTGAACTATGACTCTGGAGATCAGGATTTGAATCTAGTGCTATGAAATTCCCACTCAGCCATGGAAACGGATGGGTGACCTTGGGCAAGTCTCAGAGGTAGGCTGTGACAAACCTTCTCTGAACAAATCTAGACAAGAAAACACCATGAAAGGTTCATATTAGAGTTACCATGAGTCAGAAGTGACTTGAAAGGGCAAAAGAACAAACAAACGAAAAACCATAAATCTGCTTGAAATTTAAGATTCTTCCTGGACAACATTTTGTAACTCCTGCCACCTGGGAGGCTAGAGAGGTGGGTACATATGACAGGAGTTTCTCTCCAGAACCTTTCTGATACTATGAAAATCCCTCACATGAGAAGTTGTGCTGACTCCGTTCCTTTTTTGTTTGTTTGTTTGTTTACAGCAGGCAGCTAAGATTGTGAGGCTTTCATTCCTTAAAACCAGAGATTGTTGCCATATCTGTTTTAACTGTGTGTGGTTTTAAAACTACATTTAAAAGGTGTTTTGATCCATTTTAAATATCTTTATCCATGTATTTAATGTTTTAAATTCTTTACCTTGAAACTCCCGCTGTGTTGGGAAGTGATAGAAAAATGTTTTAAATAGCTAAATAATTAAGCAAATGTCTATTGCTGCTGAGGGGAGCTGCAGTTGGAATGATCATATTCACACCATCAATTGGAAGGAAAAAGTTCACAACTTTATTATATAACACCAATGTCGTAGGGTTTTCTCCAATGCATAAGGTCTGGATCTGTCATCCATCAATCCCTCATTGATTGATGAACCCCATTTGCTTGGTCACAGCCAAGCTTCAGGATGGCAAAAGGGGCTAAATGTCCAATGCCCTTTGTGACCGGTTGATCACTTGATCGTATCTCTGCCCCTTGTCACTGGGGGATGCTGACTCAATGTTGCCCCTGAAATTGCAACATCACAACACTCTCAGCAACCTGTGTCCCAGTTGAACTCCCGATCCAGTGCTATGCAGCCCTGGAAACCATGCCCACCAGATCCAAGCCCTGTGCTATGGCTTAAAAGTTGTGATAGCATCCCTTGATCTCAACAGAGGGAGGGTGAGTGGGGAGAGCCAAGCTGAGAATGGCACAGAACACTGTGCCATGTGGCCTTTTATAGGCCCACAAGCCAATGAGGGACCAGGATGGAGCTGAGGTACTGCCTACCCAGTCCTCCACCAATCCCGGGTGACACCACTATCGGTGCCATCCAATCAGGGGCTATTTCCTCCCCTGGTGCTCCCTAGGTCATGCAATCCTGGTTCTGGGTAGGATGTGCCTCCACTGCTTGTCTATGCCAGCCAATCATGACCCCAGCAGCCCCACGCTGGGCATGCTGGGGCTGCGATGTGCTGGGCAGTTGTCGCCAAGGCACGATTCCACCTGGCCCAGGAACCAGTCTGGTCCACTGAGTCGGGCAGTCCCCTCTTTGAATAATTTCATTCTTGTTCAGATCCAGTGCAAAATCCAAGAAATTCAAATCTTTTTGGCTTTAGTATTTCATATTTTTACTTTAAGAACCCATCTTTTTATGTAAAGGCAAATGCTCCAGGAAGGGAATAGCTAGAAGAAACAAGCAGGCACAGAGGAAAGTGAGCTAATGGTATCTGAATAGTGTTTTCTCTCATGAGGTTTGTGAAGTAAGTACAAAGAAAAGGGACACAGTATAAAGCATCATAAGGCAAATAAACAAGCTGACACTGCAGTGCTGGATGCCCTCTAGCATAACCCAAGACCCACAAGACGTTGCTTTTGCTTCTTGTTCATGTTCTTAACTTATTGTTACATTTATATTTTTTTTCTTTCAGCTTTCCAAAAGGCCCTTAAGGCAGCTCAGTAAGAGAACACTGTAGAAACAAGGTAAGCATAGCTTGGAAGGTTATGAGAGTTTTTTAAAAAGGACATAGGGCCCAAACAGACAGGCCAAAATAAAGCTACTTTAGGTCATTTTGGAGGTATGCTGCATGCATCCTAAGAGGCCGGAAGTCACGCCAAAGCCACGCTCCAGTCCTAAGGACTGGAACACAGCTTTGGTGCAGCTTCTGGCCTCTTAATATGCGTGTGTCATTTAAACAACATACCCCCAAAGTGACCCGAAGCAGCTTTATTTTGGCCTGTCTGTTTGGCCCTTTATGATGATTGTGTTTGATCATTTCAATACAACAGAATATGTATAAAATCCAAAGGGAGGGAGGGAGGGAGGGATCATTTAAAAGTGCAGTACTCGCCTCTAGCCAACAGTTGTTACTGGCATTGGTACCCTTTCTCTTTTGATATCAGAATTTATCAGGCTAAATGGTCCTCCTATTACCCTGCTTTGGACATCCTTACTAGGATTTTTTCATCACATGTAGGCTAGCACTAGGAGTCACTTGGACTCTGTTTTCCCAGACACTCTAGAGGAGGTGAGAAATGCCAACAATGGGCTGATGCCCTGGATTCAATTACTCCAGTAGTCCTGGATGCTAATCCCTCTTGCCTCAAAAATGCACTCCCATCACTCACATTCATACCACAGTGTTGAAAAAACAACTTCAAATGATCCAAATCCATTTCAAAGAAAGCACCACCATTTGGCCTTTTTCAATATCTTGAATTTTGCCTCAGAGTTGAAATTCAGTGTAAATATTGGTACCCCCCCCCCTTCATTTATTTGGCTTAGTACAGTGATAGGCATGCATGCTACCATTTTACTTGGCTAGCTCCTCTTTCACTCACCAACCCCCATTTGCTTTGGGAGTGAATGAGTTCCCTTTTTATCTCCAGTCCGTAACAAGAGAAGCAACAATCCATTCAGGTGAAGAATCTCTCTTAGTTCGGCCTCCTCTGTTCCACCATAACACCTTTGAATTTCTTAGTCCTTGTGAGTGTTCATGGTTGTGTGTTTTTATATGATTCATTTCCCTTTGGAAAAATAAAACTTATTATTTGTTTAAGACCCTACCTCTGGAATTCTTTGTGTTTCTGGACTTGATTTACATAGGGATTTGGTCCCAGTACCACATAACCCAGCCAGTAGACATAGCTGCATTGAGCTAATTTAATTCCCCAAAATCTTGAGGGGTACACAGTCATGTTTAGTACAAAATATCTCTGGGCCTACGGTTGACCCAGAAACAATCTTAGGTAGTAGTGAGAAGCAGAAGAACACAGTTTTGCTTAGAATTGTCCCTGGCTGCTGAGAAAATGATGTGAATTCCTAAGTCATTGACTGGTAAGGAGAAATTAGTGTTTTATTACTGGCCAAGATCCATCATGGCAGCCATTTTGTAAACAATCACTCCCCTATGAAAATCTTGTGTTATTGACAACTGTGGCACTTTCTTAAGATTCTAGATATTTTCTCGATCCCCAGAGTTGAGTTCTTGTAGTAACGTGACCAATCTCAATGCTAAACAAATGTGTATTATCAATCACTATAATGTGACCATTAGGACACAGAGAAGTTTAATGAGGTTCTAAAGGGTCTGTATAATTAGCAATGTACATTTTTTATCTTATTTTTGTTGTATCTGAAGATTTCAGTCCCGCTTTTCTTGCATTTCACTGAATCCCACCTATATTTTCTTCCTGTTCATGTTCAGCATGTACTTTCCTATTCAATTTTCTTTAGGTATTTTACCCAATTTATGCATCTTGGCTGATTTAGTATATTTTTTCATTTGTGCACATTTTATCTGTTTGCATTTTTAAATGTTCACATTGCCTTGTGTGCAGGCTACTTTTAAAAAATGTCCTGTAATCCTCAGAAATGTATGATATTTTGAGGAGAGAGATATTTATTCTCACAATGTGACAGAAAAAGCATGAAAAGGCCCCTTTTACTGAGACAATCAAATTGAAGAAAATACATTTACATCCCCACATCTACCATGATCCTTCATTGGATAGGCAAGTTTGAATCAATGGCTTCCTATTTTGTAGAAAGTTGATATCTGTGCAGTATCAAAGAACTATAGCAATGTGGCTTTAAACCTTGCACTAATAAGCTAGCAGTCCCTTTGAGAATTTTAAGTATTAACTTCACTTTACATGTACTCGAGAAGCATACCTTCAAAGAGTATGCACATTTACATATTAGTCTAACTATACTGAGAATTAAAACACGAACTTTATACAGTTTACTCATTAAACAACACTATAACATTTTAAAACCAAGATGAAAGAAAGCTACAAAGCACTGCAATTAATGATAGTGTTGATTAAAGTGTAATTAGTGAAAATGCAACATATTTTAAGAAAGTCAGAACAGTACAGTAGTGCTTAGGTTGTTAGAAAAGAACAAGAGGGTTCAAACATGCAATCAGCCATGATGTTTTCTGTATGACCTTGGGTCAATCTCTCTTAACCTTATTCAGAAAACAAAAAGGGTTTGCAGAGTGGCATGTATGCTATTCTTATCTTTTTCCTTTTTTTCTGCATGAAAGCTGGCATTAGAATTTATAGAATAAAATAATGATTTATAATAATATTAGACAATGTCTACTTTTCTGACATCTGACTCATTGGTACCACACTGCTGCTGTCCTGTGATGACCCCCACATCAATTGGTGATTTGGAGATGAGGAGAGACAAGGAATTTATCCTAGGAAAAATATTTGAAAAGGTTGAGTAAACTGTATAGGCTATTTATCATCTACAAGGGTGTATTTTGTGTTATTGTTTATTTAAAAAAACAGTATTAACGTAATCCTCCATAATAATCATGTGCCAACTGGAAAGCAATTCCGTAGATTGCTATGAAACTATTTTCAAATTATGTTTCATCAAATGGGACTGGAACACAGAAAAACATCTTACATGCTCCAATTTATTTAATTGGGGGACCCATGAAATGCAAGATTTCTAAGGAGAAGTTTTGAAATCTAACTATATTGCCAGATGTGGAATCAGGGTGGAGCCCATGTTTATTAGAGATTGCTTTTCTTGACATCCAAGCAAGATTCTTTTTTTTTAACTTTTAAAACTGTCAAAATGAAAATAAAGTTAGTGAATCTGTTTCTCACACTAATTTTGTCCCTAAGTATAAATATCTTTGACTTTAGAGTTCAGGAATCTTATATTTGGGTGTGAATACTATGTTCATTTCCTAATTCCATTATAATGTGAGATGGGTCCCTAGCTTATGAATGAGAAGGTGTACTGAAGCCTACTAAGAGAAGAGAATGATTTGTAAATTACCAACACAGCTTCCTAGCTTCCTTTAGGATATTATACTAGGTAGTTCAACCAAACATAGGCATCCTTACCCATAGCTCCTACTGCATATACAACTAATTCTGCAATGATTCGTGCATGTCACAGTCTTACAAAACACTATATGGTCTTTAATCTTGGTCATACATTACATGCCATGTATTGTGGATGGGTAGAACCTGAGATGGTAAAGGCCATGTGACTGAATAACAGCCCCTAGGTGCCATCTTCTGGATCTAAAACATTGCAAAACAGTTATCTTCATTTTCCACATCAGCCAAATTATTCAGGAGAATGTCATGGTCAATGGAATCAAATGCTACAGTGAAATCCAGCAGAATCAACAGGTATGTTCATATAGAGTTTTTGGTATATAACATCCAGCAAGGCACCAAGGCTATTTCTGTCCCAAGGCCTGAACCCACATTGGAATGAATCCATACAATCAGTAAATCAAAGAAAGCCAGGAGTTATGCTACCATCATTCTCTCTAAGGCCCTACTTACCAAAGAAGACTAGAATCTGGCTCTATATTTAGGATAGTGGCTCCAGTAAATATCTCTTCAAGAACAGCCTTATACAGTGGTGCCTCGGGTTACGAAAATAATTCGTTCCGCGGCCGCTTTCGTAACCCGAAAAGCCTTCGTAAGCCGAAAACCCATAGGCGCTAATGGGGAAAAAAGCCGCGGCTCCATTTAAAATAGCGCCGGAGTTTTTTCGTAACCCGAAAAAACTTTCGTAACCCGAAACAATAAATCCCTATGGGATTTTTTCGTATCCTGAAAAATTCGTAACCTGGGTATTTCGTATCCCGAGGTACCACTGTACATTCTTCCTTTAGAGGAGTTGGGAGAGTCATTTTTTCACAGCATTTACAAACCCTGCCATTCAACTGTCCAAACTTTCTCTGATAGCTCTATTCCACGAGATATACGTGAGTTTAAAGAAATGGTTGTGCTCATGTCTCCAAATATCTTTTCCACATTATAAAACTGAACAAATAGAAAGCCATCCATCAAAACCAGACAAGTGTATAAATCCCCAGGATCTACTTAAATATGGACTCTAAATGCAGTGTCCAAATATTTCAGAAAATCTGGAATATTTTCTATGAAAAAATATTTTGCAAATCCATTGCAGTGGGCTTTTGAAAGCTCCTCAGTACTCTAGGGTGTAAAGCTACATGAAACAGCATTACGGGTGGGACTGTGTTAATGCAACAGAGAGCAAAGAATTTCTGCTTTGCTCCCCTCATGATTATGGGTTCTAATCTGGGTTCCATCTCAAGTCTTTCTCTACAGTTGTTGTAGTTGTTTTCCCCAGTAATTATTCCCCCCTTCCCTTTCCCCAAGTGCTCCCCATCACCAGAGCCTATTATCTTCATATTACCCTGCCCTCCAAAATTGTAAAAATTTCTATGGAGGTAAAACACCAGTTATTTTTCCAAGGTTTTTTTCCCCTGAATTTCCTTGGAAAATAAAAGAGACCATGATCTCAATTCAAATAAAAAAATGCTTGTGAACAATTGTGCTTATCACCTGGGTTATCTCCCCACTGCACAGAATAGTCTGTTTGTCAACAGGGTTCCCAGTTCAAGCAGCTGCCAAATTTTCCAGAACATTCAGGGCCATTTTTGACCCATTTTCCTTTGAGAGTGAAACATTTTCACAGGGATCCCCACCACTGCAGAGCTTGGATGTCACAGCACATATAAACCCTATTAGATAGTTATCTGCCCATACAATGGATGTTCTTTCACCATGGCCCCCCTTTTCACATATCAGAAATTCATGCAACAGCAGAAATATCCTCTGGGTATTTTTTTTTCAAATGTAATGGACATTACAACATTGCCCTAGCTTAATCATTGGAGCTGGGAGAATTTATTACTCAGAGGAACCATGGAATAATGGTACCTCTGATCACTGCTCTAATAATTTTACAAAGATATGATGCCCACTTGTTCAAATTGTATATCTTTAGTGAGTTTTTTTTTAGTTTTGATTTTATTATATTTAATTTAGCTGTTTACTTTAGTTTTAATGATGTTAGAACTTGAGAACAATTTTTAGTGAAAAGATAGTAGAAGGATAAAAATTGATGCTGATGATGATGGTGGTGGTGGTGGTAGTGGAAGTGGTGGGGTAGTGATGATGGTGATGGATGAAGCAACATCACATTTCTTCTTTCATTATTGGATCTTGAATTATTCATTCACATCATCTAATGTAGTGCCATTAAGTGATGAATAAGAAGGCATGAATCAGTCTTGTGACCTACAGTTTATTCAGTATATACACTGCTGTCTTAAAGTATCTTAAGAATGTGAAGGATAACAGTAATATCCACAACTCTTTTTGTGAGTGGCCAGATGGTGGCACTGACATAAAAAAGGGAACAGGATCTGCTGAGCAAACTGGTGGGTGCCATAATAGGAATACAGGGATGCTTCTGTTCACTTCTTGGTGACCCCTCACCTTGCTGAAGAAAGACATTTGAGTGATAGCTGGACTTGCAATGGTGCTTCCTACATGTAAGCCCGTTTGTGCACATGTACATGGGTATATTAAAGGGAATTTCAATTTTTCCTGCACTGCCATTGTAAATTTCAGTATGTAGAGATCCTGTAGGACCTTTCAGATTAACTGAAGGAAAGATGTTGGCAGCATGAGCTTTCATTGGCTTAAGCCCCAACTTCTTTCTTTCAGTTAGTCTCAAAGGGACTACAAGATCTCTCTACATACTGATTCTACATATTAACATGGCTATACCTTTGAATTCTATCACTGTGAATTCCAGACTCTCAATGTTGAAACTGTTCTGTCTATGAAGAGATTTTGTATGTGTGTGTGTGTATTTGTAATGTGAACGTTTTGTATACGAAGATAATTAATTTATCTGCTGCTAGGAGCTACTGCCATAGGCAAGGAGAAACAACAAGTAGTGGAACCAGTGACAGGCACTTATTGTCAGTTTATGCCATGTAGGTACTGGTGCAAATATAATGCAAATATAATTTAATATGGCAAGTCTTTATAATATACTTTGTTTGCAGTACATTGTACTTAGTGATACATAGTGTCTGGATATTTTGTTTTGTTATTCTCTCCTCTTTTGGTTTAAACTGGATTATTTCTACATTGTGGATACATCCATAGTCTTCTCTATACTGAGAATAGCTGTAGCAAGTAAATTAAACTGGTGCTGATGGGGAGGAATTTACATCAAGGATTTGATAAACCGATGAAGAATTTACCAAAATTAGCAAATCTGTTCATTTTCTGAACAGAAGGAAGGTGTAACAAAGGTATGTGAGAGAGGTAAAAAAATGGCACCTTTCCTTGGTTATTCATTCAGATTGTTAGACACAGTCAGTGTGGTTATGAATTTATTTGAGGACTATTTTTTGTTACTGTAAAAAGAGTGGCATCAGATTTGAGAGGGTTCAGACATGGTACCTAAAGATATAACTATCAAGGGATAATTACTATTTCTTCAAAATTGTCTTTCTGAAAAAACAATATTATCCTTCACATTTTTATTCTGTTAAGAATTCTGTTCTTCGATGTGAGAAAGTAGAGAACAATATATATAAATAATCTGGTCAATAATAAAAAAACCAGCTGAAGGAATGTTACATCACTTTTATTTATTACAAAAATGGAGCCAAGGTTACATAAAATAAAAGGAACACTAAACAAGCAATGAAAGACATGCATAAGGTTACATATGTTTTTGACATTACACTTCGGAAGAATTTGTGGGGACATTACATTTACAATGTGCAGCACACTTTTTTTCCAGGAAAATATATGACACATGACAATAAACATCAGTATATAACAAAAGCCACTGAGACAGAATGCCCATGAAACAAGAATGGGATGAATAAAGAGTTACACAAAGCATTATAATCTATTCCAATATTATATTTTTCTACACTTGGATAATTATTCTTCTTCAATTGAGTTTGGGAGAAAATACTTAGTCTGTCTGGTACTTCTCCCACTATCTCCCACCCCAACATTTTCAGACAGTAGCCTCTTTTCAATTTCACCTACACAAAAGTTTATTGGGAATGAGTCACAGCAAGCCATGGGTTTGCACTACTATTTTCTTCTCCTCTTCCTCTGCATAAGTGCAAGTACAATATAGCCTTATTCTTTCACTTTAGAATAAGCCATAGTTCCAGAATACATCTGTCCTTGGGGAACTGTAATTTATTCCAACCAAAATTAGTTAATCAAGGTCAAGCTATGATTTATTTGATCATATTACTATACTGGCATACACATTTACAGCTGCAATCCTATCCAGACTTCAGAGGTGAAAAGCACCATTGGATACACTGGAATTTACTTCAGAGGAAACATGCATGAGATAGCATTTTTAAGTGAACCGTACATGATTGATCAGATTAACTGTCTTGTGTTACAATTCCAATATGAACATTTTCCTTAAAAAATCAATTTAATGCCAAAAACACATATTTTCTGCTTTTAAATTACTAAAATAAATACCCACTATTAAGGAACAACAGTATATTTTGTATCTAGATTGTTTAATATTAGAAAATGAGAAAATGCTAAGAATTCCCAGATGTGAGGAGAGAGCAAACGGCGTTTTGAATGGTAAAAGTAGAGATTGGTGAGGTTTTACTTTCTTTTCTGTAATCTAGAAGATTCTTTCCTTGATCCAGTCCAGGTTTTCAGAATTTTCATGCGCTACACATAGATACATAGACACTTGAAGATTCATTAACCTTGCAAAGCAAAGGCTGTTTGTGGTTGTTGGAAAGGGAAGAGCTATAATATACCTTACAATTCAATTTAATTCCGAAAACACATATTTTCTGTTTTTAAATTACTAAAATATCCATTGTCAAGGAATAACAACATATTCTGTTGCATCCACTACCAGGAACAACAACATATTCTACACTTTCTAAGCTTGATATGTCTCTGGGATCTTATTTCTAAAAGTCCCAGGCCTCAAGAATTTGCCAAAGTATGAAGATTCATTCATTTCAGGATTTTATAAAAAAAAGCACAACTCGGAATCAGGCAGTTTGAATAAACTGAAACTGAGAGGCTTCTATATCCATGGTCGGAGCACTTAATTCTCAAAAAGTCTGGTTTTGAATCCTCATGTAGAGAACTATGATAGTCTTAAGGTTCCTACCTCTTTTTCTCTGAAAAGCCCCTCATACAGTATTTAACAACTGTAATGAAAGGCAGGTACAACAATAGCTTAAAGTATTACAAAAGGAAGACTGATCTGTTGTGTTGTAATTTGTCTTCCAAAATGGCCCATTGCCATTACAAAAACAGTGGTGGGTAACTTTGTCCCATTTTATGGGCTATTCGGGGACACTTTTGTCTCCTGTGCTTGTTTATTTAAAAAAAAAACTAGCATACTCCCCTCAAAAATCCTTTTCCACCCCACTACCATATCTGTCCCTGATGAAAAAGCTTAATTTAAACCTCTAAAACACTCACTGTACCTTTTTACTTTAACCATTTCCTCTCCTAAACTATAAGGGCCAGCAAGCTACTAAAAACAGCAACACTCTTCAGGTGTAAATAGAGGGTTGTCTGCAAAGGCCAAAAGGCCCGGGTTCCCTCTGGCTTCACGTAGTCCTGTTTGAATAATATAGACTGAAACCCTGGGGCAAGATTATAATCCTGCCCGACAAGACAGAGATCCAGTGGATCTGGTTCAATCTTGGGGCAAAAGTGACTTAACATGGGTCAAATTGCCCCACTGTTTGTTGTGGAGTATTTTGGAAACTCTGTGGGAAACCTTGATTGTCCTAACAGCCCTGCATGTCCCCTTATCTCTGTTGTTGATGTTGCATGTGAGCAGACCCCTTGTTGCTGCATCTGATGAAGAAATGTGGTGCCTGGCCATGTGATTGCAGCCAGGTGCTCCATTTTCACTTCAGATACAATTGATGGAGGTCTACTCATGTGCAGTACTGATGATGAATTTAAGGGCCTGCAGAGGTAGCAAATCCATGGTGCTCAGATGGACAGGTATATAAACACCCACCTGTCCCCCGCTCCAGCAAGGGACTGATCTGGGTTCGGCTTTGGGCCTGTGCTTTTCTGGTCTGTGCTCAGCCCCTAGGACTTCATGTTTTTACATGGCTGCCTTTCTCTTAGGAACCCTATCATCATCTCCACACCTTCTCCTAGTTCCTTGATCACCACAGTGCTTCCATGCCGACACAGAATATGTGAAAGTAGGATCCAGATATGAAGTTAGACTCTTACCCCTTTGTTTGTCCACAGCAAAAAAAATGCAGAGAGATGAATGGATGACTCTTCTAGTTCCATGTATTGCAATAGTTATATCTTTCTTTGCACAATGGAAAGACCAATAAACAGCACAATGTTTCATACCAAATTTTACTTTTCTAAACCACAGGCATTAAAAGACTTTTTACTTTTTAAATACTTTCAAATGGTCAAACAACATGTTTTTCAAGTGTGGAGAAACTTTGACAAGAAAAATCCAGAACTGACAATCTTCACCATTCAGGACTTGTTCTGCACAAAATTTCACACCTGGTTGTTTTGTGCAGAAAACAGCATTTTCTGTTTGGAAAATAGTATTCCAAAACAAAAATATCAATCCCTGGGCATAAAATGCTGTTTTCTGCTCTGAAAATGTTATATTTGGGGATTTCTTCCATTTTTTTTTTCAAATGGTTGATTTGCACAGAAAAACAGCATTTTATGGGATAAAAATAGCATTTTCTGGGCAGGAATTAATATTTCTGCATAGAAATACCATTTTCCATGGTGAATAGACTGTTTCCAGTGCACATAATGCTGTTTTCTGTACAAAACAACCAAATGCGTAGTTTTCACAGAATAAGTTCCAAATTGTGACTGGCCTTTAAAAATATGTGGTTTTCAAAGACTTTCTCATAGTGCAAAGAAATTTGATGAAATTAATCATTGTTGCTTTTGAGAAGAAACTTAAGTATCTAACTGTAGAAATAAAGCAGTTTGATAGCACTTTAACTTCCATGGCTCAACACTATAAAATTTTGGGATTTATAGTTTGGTGAGGCACCAGAACTCTCTGACACAGAATGCTAAATGTCTCACAAAACTCCAAATGTTAGAATTGCATAGAACTGAACAATAACAGTTAAAGTATCCCAAACTGCTTTATTTCTGTAGTGTGGCAACAGCCTTAGTGAAGAGTTACATTCCATGCTTGTTCCCTGTGTTAATTTGACAGAAAGAAGTCTGGATGATGCTCTCCAACTGTCAGTTATTTCCCAAGATTTAACCTGTAAGGATGGTGCAGAGGAGTGATGCATGGAGAGTGATGCAGTTAATATTAACAGAAGGATGGAGAGAATGCAGGTCTTAATTCTATTGTAAAAGGAGTGAACATAGATGAAGACATGAGAAAGACAATATATTTTCTTAAAGGTTCAGTGACAATAGCATGGTGTAGTGGTTTGATTGTTGGACTAATAACTTTACTGCATTGGCCCTGACCTGTAGCATTCCTAAATGGAACATTCTTGGGGGGGGGGGGATCGGCAGAGGGGAGTGGATTTTACCGCACAGCGGGAACACTGCCACCACCACCGAACGTTCCCATCCCATTCCAGATATGTCCCAGAGGGGGTGGTTTTCAGGAACGCTTGAGAAGCGTTCCCGGAAATCGCCCCCTGGGAAACACATCCGGAACGGCATGGGGATGCTGTACAGTAAAACCCGTTCCCTGCCATCCATGGAAGAAGGAAGAGCCCTCCCTCCAATCCATCTGCCTTGGTCCAGGCCTTAGAGGGAGAGAAGAACCACTGGACCTCATCCCCTTTCCCTCCATCATTCCCTTCTCCTTTTGTTTTGTGTCTTTTAGATTGTAAGCCTGAGGGCAGGGAACTGTCTGATTAAAAATAATATTGTAAGCCGCCCTGAGAGCCATTATGGCTGAAGGGCGGGATATAAATACCTAAATAAAATAATAAATAAAATAAATAAATCTAGCGTCCCCAGAACGTTCCATTTTGGAACGCTACAGGCCCATTCCAGGGCCAATGCAGTAAAGTTCTATGACTCTGGAGACCAAGGTTTGATTCCAGCTCAACCATGGAAACTGATTGGGTGACCTTGGGCAAATCACACGTTCTCAGCCTCAGTGGGAAACCTCCTCTGAACAAATTTGCCAAGCAAACCCCATGATAGGGTCTTACAGTCTCCATAAATTGGAAACGACTTGAAGGCATACAACAGCAAAGTTACATATACCAATCAAATCAACAAACTTCCATTCATCAAGTTACTAAGCTATATGTTGCACAAATCATGACAGCAAGCAAGGAGGTATGCATATGCTTAAATATGTACAGAACATCTAGCTGATGCTATTGTTCCTACCATACTATAGATAATGCTACAGATATTAGGAAAGAAGAAAATATAGTAGATCTGGTGTAGCTTGTAAAGATTTTACAGTTTGATGGAAATCGCTGTCATTAATTAATTCAATACAGATGAAATTGTCTAGTGAATTTCCATATATGAACAATATGTTTATATCTATCAGAAAAAAATGGGAATGGTGATGGACAAGATACTCTAATAACTTATAGTTATATGTATTTTTGCAATTGCATGTAAATTAACCTATTTGCTCATTATTCATCTAGTGGGAAAACAGCCTTGCATCATTATCTATAAAAACAACTCCTAACAGAAGGCCCATCAACTTCTACTCAATTACAATTGTTTGTTTTCTTTTAGATGAACAAAGATGATTATAGCTATATAGTGAGAACTTAAAACTAATTACTTAAATAGTTAAATGTATAAAGTGACTGATTGGGAATATCACTCCTTTAGGGGCCTATGTTTTATGCAAGAAAGACCAAATAATTCTTTCAGTCACTGAAATATTAAATTATGACACAGATAATGTTCTTACACTGCTGTCTTAAGAAAGCCAGATTGGCACTGACATTACCAATTTTATTAGTTTTTCAGCTTAAGGATTTATCAGAAACTTCAAGAGATAAATGGAACAACAAGAGGTTCTAATTTATTGCATTCTTGTAAAAGGATATATCATATACAGTAATTAAGCTGACTGCAAGGATAAAATGGGAGGAGAATGAACCTTCCCTTGACTGGCCCATTGGGTGTTCTTTGAGTTTTTCAGTCCTTCTATCCTAATTTTCTTAAGGCATATTTATAGGATGTTACATCTAGACATTAATCTTTTTCTTGATTGTGTTAAGAAGTTACAATATCATAGTTGGCTAGTACCCTTATACTCAGTGCTGGCTGGTATAACTATGTCACTTAAACTGTGTTTAAGGAAAGATATATATCCTGAAGTTAAAGGGGTTTGAGAGTTGGAAATGCTATCTTATAAAATCACAGGGAATTTTCCATGGCAGCATTTTCATTCCTTTAACTGCAGGTATCCAGGCAGAATGTAGGTATTGAAGAAAAAGGCTGCTCAGATGATGACAGGTTTCTCTTTATACAGTAACAGAGAAAGCTTTCTCTGCCTTCCTCACCATGCAATAGGAAAAGTTACACTGATGTAGTACACCAATAGTACAGTCCATTTTCCTCTTCCACAGGCTTGCCATACGGAGATTGGAGCATCTGTAGATGGTTCCAGCCTCAATGATGATGCATGCATGTGGCCATGCTAAAGTGGCCATGTGCATGTCTCACAACCATTGTTAAGAACAGAACTTAAGGTACCACAGATTTTGCTATCCATGGGGGTGGGGGATCTGGAAAAAAAATCCCCATGGACACAAAGAGCTGACTGTATTCCAACCAATAAAAGTGATTTCATCTTCTAAGCACATTTCTAAAAAGACTACATGGAATACCATAATTACCACATCAATTACAGTTAAGTGATCTGTAGAGCACTGAAATACATACAGGAACTTTGTTAAACTACAGCATCAGAAATCATCCATTATCAACTTATTTTCTAAAAGTGAAAGGGAATTCTTTCCCCTCTTTTAACAAAATATTTCAAAAGGCCTGTAATGCAAATGAAGTGAAACATAGAGGTCTCAGGCCCATTCTGATGCTTTGTCAAATATCAAAATTAGTGAAAAACCCACATCAACTTTCCAACCATCTGAATTATAATTTCAGGATTATCAGTTTAAAAGTGAACCAGAGATGTGTTTGCAGTGAAAAAGTATGGCATATTATAACTATTTTATGTTGTATCAATCTCTCCCTCTCTCTCCCATTCTTTGTATAACCCAGTAAAAGATATGATTAATATTCCTATTTATTTGTATAAAAGAGCACATTTTATCCTTAATGTAGGGCGGAGGAAGTAGTGACTACCAGAACCCCTTGCTATTTGTTAATCCCTGTCTGTCCAATAAATTATACACTGATGGGCCAATTATCTGAAATACTGTTGTTGTTTTTTAAATTTTAATTAATGGAATGTAAATCATTGCACAGTAACTAAGTCTGAGAATGTCTTGGAAAGCAGGAAAAATTTGGATAAAAAGTTAAAAGAGACTGTGTTTGTCTCATAGTGGGTGATTTTTGTGTGAGTCTGAAGACATTTAAAGTACAAATTATATCTGTATATCTAAATCTATAGATATATATTGAATAAACATTACATTTCCCTGCTAGTCACTCGGAAGAACAACAGTAGGAAGAAAACGCAAAGGTCAGTGAAGCCTACAGAGGTAAGAAATGGTTTCTTGTTTGTGTGTGTGTGTGTGTGTGTGTATGTTTTTTTTTTAAGAAAATAGATAAATCTAAACTGTTTTAAAATACACATTATGCATAAACGTTCCAGTTCAAAGCTCCACATGCACTTTAGTAAGCCTAGTGTACAGGCTTCATCACTGACAGTTAACATCAGATATGATGTTGCATATGTAACCTCTCCATAGTACCATGGTCAATTGAAGAAAACTTCATGGGGGGGCATAAAAGCCTTTTATGGGTAATAGAATTGTCATATATATTAATGGCCCCTAAAAGAGGGCTGCAACTTTAATAATTAGTTAAAAATAATGTCATAAGAAAGAACAAAGAGCATATAAATACATCTCAATAAAGGCACAGCATTATGCATAGTGGTATATATGAAACCAATATGTTCTAATAAAAGGGCTAAAGTCATAGGTCTGCATCCTAATATTAGACCCAACTACAGAAGATCTGTTGAATCAACAAGATTACAATTATTTTGACTCACTATTTAACAATTATTACAACTGGTTAATCTCAGGAGAGTTTGGGCTTTAAGCCAGATAAAAAATTATATACAGATGAACCCATAAACCCATTAATATTTGTGTAACTATGTGCGAAGAAAGAAAACGGGGATAGGATAGAAACATTTTACTCCAAAGCATGCTATCAGCAGCGCCAGCAAGTCTTAGGTTGCTTGTTTGACATTTCCACAAGTGAAACTTAGAATGTGTTTTAGTCTGGAAGGTGTGACTTCTGAATTGTAAATTGAATCCACTTCTATGAAGCTTTTACATTCATATTGCAGAGACAGGAAATGAAAAACTGACTTAAGCATCACTTGTGAAAATAGCCTTAGGGCTTCTTTGATGAAAAAGCCACTTGTGAGGAATATTCATGCATAGCTTCTTCAGTTTCTTTCATGTTGGTGGAATACAAGGGATGCTTTAATGGAGCTTCAGAAAGTCAGACATATCCATGCCTTATTGCCTCTTAAATAAAAAGTTTACAGAAAACAAAAACAAAATAAAACCATACCACATTTTGCTTGCTTCACTAGCAGTATCAAAATGTACACAATTGAGTTATGGCTATAAGAAAAACAAAACCAGCAGCATTCAGCTGCCTTGCCTGGCTTCCATTTTCACCTTTACGTGCTTCGCAGCAGGTATCTGCTTGATGAAGATTGATATAAAAATTAGGCATAAGAAAAAATTGGGGGGGAAAAGAAAAATATTATAAAGTATGTGGGGAAATGAAATTAAAAAGAAAGTGACAGTGAGAAAGAAAAAAGAGAAAAAATAATTAATGCAATATTTACACATTGCCAAAGTCAATTACTTATACCAATCATTTTAATCGAAAGTGCTGAAAATGTAGATAAATGAAGGGATTTTTAAAAGAGTGAAAGATCACCTAATGTAGTGGAAGCTGCTATATCAAGATATGTCCAGAGATTTTTTAAAAAAAATAAAATTAAAAACTCAATACCATTCTATATGTCATAATAATGGGGGGAAATAAATGGGAAACTGCAACTAAACCAGTATTGGACTAGTGTTTGTTAGACTAACCCAAACTGAAATATGGATTGCTGCTGTTTAAGTTTGCACATTACAGGCAGATAAACCTGGTCTGAATGTGATAGGTGTATTGTAGTTATGAAGCAAATTGGCTGTCTAATTCACACACACTATATATATGGTCAGTTAGAGGCAACATGTGATTGAATGTCTTGTCTTCAACTAATCTGCTGTAGAGCTAGTTAACTGGAGTCCTTTCTTTTCAGCTTTGGAAGTATAATGGATCCATGAATTATTAACACTTAAAATTGACAAATTATACTGTTGGTACAAACCTTGTGGAATAAATGTATGCACACACTAGAATAATGAAACAAGTCTACTAAAAACACAGTTTATTAGTGAAAACAACAAAATCTGAAACTTTAATATAGGGGGAGGGGTAACTTACTAGCCTTGTTCGTATCTAACAATTTCATTTGCTGCTGTTAAGAGAAGCTAGCCTAGTACCTGGGTAGGGAATATTTGCTGGTCCTTCCTTAGTAGTCATAGGCCTGGGACAAACCGCCCCAAAAGGGCAGCCTATTGGCAGCCTTTTTTCCTCCAGAGGGAAGCCACAACCACCAAACCATGCAGCTTCCCTGCGGAGGAAAAAGAACCCAAGAAAAGCCGGTTCTTTTTAAGCCACAGGGGCAGAGTAACAAGTCCACCACTGGCACACTCATTACATAAGGCTATGTGGCAACATGCGGATACCGCACAGCGCTTACATAACAATGGTGGCATCCATGTACACATTGTACTGCTAGTGTTACACCACCCGTAAGTTCTAGGGTTAGGGACCATGTAGTTGTCATGTGGTCCCTAAACCTAGAATCGGTGCTGGTACACTGCTTTATGGCAGTATGTACTGCGCGATACTTTCCAAGGGGTTTAAACAGCACTTCCCACAACACTCTTTGCTTCCAACCTTCACTCTTTCCTAACACAATTTTTCAAAAAATTCTTTAAAAAGTGTCCTCCAGCACTTCAAAAATTCCTATTTAGCCCTGTTAAACTGTGATTCAGCATGTGAAAATATCTGTCAGTATTTCAGTAAGTTTTTCCAAATCTTACTGGCAGTTTCTCCCTTGATTAGTGTCAGAGTGTGGGATTCTGCAATTTGTTCCCACTCTGAAATTTGTACATTTTCCACAATTTCCTTTTGGGGAGGATTTCATTGCCCATTTTTCTTGATTTTTCAATCCTGATCTGTTTCTGAACTCCCTTCTCTCTTTCTCCCTTCCCCCTCTCCTAGTTGTTTTCATTTTCAAATCTGTGCATTGTTTGTGCACGTTAAATTCCTTGGAAATGCTGTTGCCTTGAAAATGTGTAAATGCATGCGCTAAAATGCCTGCCCTCCTATGACTATACTGAATTTAAAGGCTCTTCATCCAAAGACATGCTGAAATGAACACAGCCTGAATGTGAGAATAGTCTCTGATGGATACTAAATAATTTATATGACATATGTTATACCATGTAGGTGATGGAGGAAAACAACTAGAAGATTTATTTTTCTTCCTATTATATGTAGATGAACAAGGCTCTTATAAAAAGGAATAGGCTAAACTGAAAGGGAGGAAAATTAACATTAGCATGTATATAATGTGTACAGCTGTAAGGAAATCCAGGTTTTGGATCAAGCAAGACAGATTGATAATGTTAGGTTAAAGTTTATAGGCAAGGGAAACAAACAGTGGGATTTGCTATAGATTTCCAAACCAGATCAAAGACTTGAAAACATATTGGGTCCTTTCTCACTGCTTTTTCCTTGGAAGAAGGCAACCACATCATCCTGAGATTCATTTTACAGAGGAATGGGAAAGCTAAAAGAAGTCAGGCAGTCACTATTTAAGAATGCTGATTTCAACTAGTTCAAGGCAATATTGGCTGAGATCTCATGGTCAAAAATTCTCAAAGAGAAGAGAGTTCATGACTGATGGTTTTTTGTTTTTGTTTTTTGTAAAGGTGAAACATGTAAGGTGCTTCTTGTCATTCTTGACTGGACAGTTACTATCAAATTTGCAGATAGAAGAAAGTTAACAGAGGGAGTGAATATCTCAGGACCAGGATTAAAAATGACACTAACAGTATGTTGAGCTGGCTCTATACTAAGAGAGTAAATTTCAAAATGCAATGTATGTAAGGTGATGCAGTGTGGAAGGGGAATGACAATGAATAGCCTGCCTCAGAAACAAGATACTGTCCAGATCAGGGGAAGTAACAGTACCATTATATTCTGCTATAGACACAGACCACACAAAATGGGACACATCCAGAAAAGGGCAATTAAGATTCTAAATAGTAGGATGCCACACCCAACAACACAAGTGGCTGGGTATGTTTAGCCTAGAGGAGAGAAGACTGAGAGGGGATACCATTTTATATATCTGTCATGTAGAAAATGGAAGCAGCTTGTTTTCTGATGCTTCAGAGGATAGGATACAGATCAGAAGATTCAAATTACAACAAGGCAGATTATGATTAACCATTAGGGACACTTTCTAGATAATAAGTGGTATTTGACTCTGGTATGAACTAAATTAGAAGCTGATGCAGTCTGCTTCATTGGATTTTTTTTTTAAAGATGACTTCATACACTGGTATAAAGCTGGACTCAGTGACTCATGCTACCTCACTGAGGCCCTGTACAGACCGGCACTTTGTGCGGGTGTTGGGGAGGCCTGGGGGCAGAGTCAGGGTGTCACCACCAGGGTGCCATGATGCCATCCACCACTCCAGACTGTGCACACCATCATGAGACCCCGCCAGGACTGCATCCAAATGACGCAGGGCCGAAGGGGCGCCATACAGCCATGCCAGAGGCAGGATTGGGGCTCCAGCGTAAAGTTGTTGTGGCCTCGATCCAGCTGAAGAAGGGATGGCTGCATGCTGCCCCTTAGGGGCTGTTTGTACAGCCCCTGAGTCTTTAATTCTATGATTTCACTATCTTTCAGCAAAAAATCAAACGCGTGTCATCTATATTTTAAAATATATTTATACACAAAAGATATAGGTAATGAAAATACATAAACCACTGTTTTTTTCTAGGTAAATTTTACTGGACTTCAGAGCTTGGCTACTGTTAAAACTTACTCACTTGATAAACAGTTATTTTAGGGCCACCAGCTGTATGTGATTTTCATCTCAGCAATTCCACAATTGCTCGAATACCCCAGATACCTATGCATCAGCGCAACAACCTCTAAGATGACACTTTTATTATAATGCTGGGAAGGTTGATATGTTGCCAGAAGTTCAGAAGTGATAATTCCCAGCAGATACACTCAATTTAGCTTTCTCCAGCACCATAATGGAAAATCCCCCCAAACTGTTATACTGACTCAGAAACCTTTGGGCATTTCTCTAAAAATAATGAAAAGGGTGAGGTGCTAACAGAATGTTGGGCAATGGAATGGAAGTTATGGTCAAATGTTGTGACAAAGTATGGGACAACAGCAGCTCTCAAGATCCTGCTGGTCCTTTCTGCTCAAGGGGCACAATGCCTGACAGCATGCTTCCTTTGAAACACAAGGATGAAATTCTTCACTAAGGGCTGAAATAGATTTCAGAAATAATCCAGCTTGAAACCGCTTTAAATGCCCTGGCACAGTACTAGGAAATTTTTGGAACTGTAGTTTGTTGTGGCACCAGAGCTCTCTAATAGAGAAGGCTAAATGTCTTGCACAACTATAGTTCCCACAATTCCCTAGCACTGAACCAGGGCAGTTAAAGCAGTTTCTAGATGGATTATTTCTGCAGTCTGTTTCAACTCTAAATTTCTTCTTGAAGGTAGTTATGAATAATTTCAGCATTTTCATTCTTGTTGCAATCCCCCTCCCCAAAAAAGTTTTCAAATGCTATTAGTAATTTGGGACTTGTCTTTGCAAAATGTGCACACTCTTCTCTTGTGCAGAAAAATCATTTCTGCAGAAAACAACATGATTTAATATTTCAACACAGAAATATTAATTTCTGCACAGAAAATGTTGTTTTCTTTACAAAGCAACCACATACAAACGTTGTGCAGATTAAGTCGAGAATTCTTCAGGGTTTATCAACACTTAAAAAAACATGGTTTTTTGACTAATATTTTCAAATATTATTTTCATCCCTTTTGGTACACTGATTATCCGCATCCATTTTCTGTGCAGGAAACAGTATTTTCTGTATGGCTAATAATATTTTTACATGTATGTTTTATTTTCTAGACATTAAAAAGTGTTTCTATGCAGAAAATATTGTTTCCTATGCAAATGAACCAACCATATGAAAATTTTGCACAGAATAAGTCCTACAGTGTGAATGGTTTTTTGAAAACTGTATTTTTAAAGACTTTCTTGCAATGTGAAGAAAATTGCTAAAATTACTTGTTGCTTCCTTCAAAAAGAAAATTAATTAAGAACTGCATCACTATTCTACATCAACACTAGCTGCTGCTATTTCATATGTAGGAATAATAAAATTCCCTGACTCACATGTATGATTTATTTTCAAATAATACTAGCTCAGATCAATGTGGCTCACACAGTGTAGGTGCCATAAAGCAGTCTGTAGGAAAGGAAGAAACAGAACTGATGATAATTTAAAAACCAGGGCTCAGATTATTATGAAACATATTTTGGATGTTGTAATGTAGGTGGCATGTATGTTTCTGGTATGTAATATGCGCTTCTCATACGAGGACTGAAGTTTGAATAATAATAATAATAATAATAATAATAGATGATGATGATGATGATGATGATGATGATGATGATGATGATGATGATGATGATGATGATATACATCACAGTCTATGAAGGTTTATGACACATAAATCAAGTTAATCTTTAAAGTTCCACTATGGTCTTTGTTGTTGTTTTTCCACAAATGATTTACATGTTTATATTTTTAAATAATTATCAAATGCTTGCTCCTTATGAAATAAAATAAGATAAATGTAGGTATCAAATTAATTGTCTTAATTAATTAAATGAAAATCATTCCAATTTTGTCAGGATTCTGTCCTGGCAAAATGAACCGTGGAAGCCCCATTTCTTGTACAGTTCAATCAGTTTGTGGCAAAGAATATTTCTATACAGTCACCCACTTATCACAGAGAAGCCCTTGTGGCACAGTGCTTAAATGCTGATACTGCAGCCACAACATTGTGAATTAGATCCCCACAGGGTTCCAGGTTGATTCAGCCTTCCATCTTTTTGTTGGTTGATAAAATGAGTACCCAGCTTGTTGGGGCAATTGGCTTACACACTGTAAACTGCTTAGAGAGTGCTTAGTTCACTATGAAGTGGCAGAGAAATGTAAAATGCTATTGCTAAGTGCTATTACAGATAACAGTATTTTTACTGACCCTTCACTGCATCACAGAACTTCTGTCCTGGCACACATACTTTTGAGACCTAGCATGGTGTAGTGGTTAGAGTGTTGGACTATGATTTTGGAGATCAAGTTTTGATTCTCCATTTGGTCATGAAAGCCACTGGGTGATGTTGGACAAATCACATGCTGTCAGCCGCAAGGGAAAGCAATGGCAAACCTCTGAATAAATCTTGCCAAGTAAACCCCATCATAGGTTTACTTTAGGCACACAACAACAACAAAAAATCATACTGCAACTTCAATACTGTAGTGTGTGTTTCTTGATAGCTGCCGCTCTACCATCTGCCACTCTATGACCAATTGATTTATATTTAACATTGTTTGAAGATATTTTAGAGAATGAATGATATTCATTTGGATTCAAACAATCTTTAATGGCTGGGTCAGATATAAATTAAGTTCTATGTAAATATATCAGCAAAATAGGTCTGATACAGATGGGCAAAAGTGCTGTGCTGGGGCCGGTTTAAGGGCTCCACAGGACTGGGCATCCATATGCACCCAGCCCTAACAGTGGCGCCTGAGCGCCACCTTGCTATGGCCCTGTGCACATGGGGCACACGATGATGGCATGCGGTCATCCATGCACCCAAACAGCACTTGCCAGAAGTAGTGGGGTCAGGGCGCACAAGCGCTATTATGGCACTCCTAAAAAGAAGCTGCTCTAGGTGGCTTCTTTTTAGGGAGCGTGTCAGTGCTCTTTGGATTTTACTGCATGTCCTTGAAGCAATGGGCACATCAATATTACCAACAGATGCAGTTCAATGTTCATCTGAAACTAATGCTTCAGTTACCTCGGAAAATTTATATTAGCAGTCAGCAACTGGTTGTCACCAGACCTAATCAGGACTTGTAAGAATATTCCATTTAGACCTATTGTAGCCAGGGCTAAGGGGAGGGGGGTAATCTGCTATAGCAAGATGATTTTTCAGCATCTGACAATCTTTCTCCACCCTGCTAATGAAGAGGAGGAGAGGAGGAAACACACAGACCACAGGACAGCCTTACCATGCTGAATACATATACTGAGATGCAATTAAATATTCCTCAGTGTAGTTCATTTGAAGAGTCAATGTAAAATGCAAGCTAGTATTCTTGACATGATGTTGTCATAGCCTTTGTATTTACATAAAATATCAGAACCAAGTATCTCACACATTGATCATGTCTTCAAATACTTAAAGCTCCAAATTAACATAATCAGAAACTTAATAATTATTACCATGTTATGATTCTAATTTATTAAGTGTTCTGAATGCATACATTTATTTCACGACTGTAGCTTCTGTTTTATTGTATTTCATCCTACGTTTGGTGTCAATGAGCCTGTCCTTATAAAGATAAATAAATTATTTCATGTAATATTTTACATTAAATGCAAATAATATATCCTCTTACTCCTAAAACACTAAATAATTCTTCACACATATCTCTTTTGTAACATTTATTTTGTTTTAATGTGAAGAACATAATAATCTTACTCATAATTTATTTTAAATTAATCCCAATCTATTCAATTGGTGTTATTCAAATGGAAATATGTACTGAGTTGTACTGATCTTACCTTTCAGAGTGGATAAGAAGATTAAAATGAATGAATGAATGAATGAAATAGAAACACATGAAACCCGAACCCTAACCCTCCCTCACAACTATAAAAATTTTAAAATAATAAAAACATAATTAAAATACATAACAATACATCAGAAATATTATGTAATCAATAAATGAAGAGGAGACATGATGAGATGGGCAGATTTGGTCGGTTCTGGACAAAATAAATCAGGGAAGGACTGCCAGAAGAGAATCGTTTTATCGCCTTTTTGCAAACCTCCAAAAGGTCATTCCAAATTTTTGGAGTGGTGGCAGAGAAAGCCCTCCAGGAAGTTGCCACCAATCTGGTCTTCCTTGGTTGTAAAAAAATTCTTCCCGGAGGAATGGCGTGTATGGGAAGGGATATATGGGAGGAGGCGTTCCCAGGCCATTTGGGCTTTATAGGTAATAACCAACACCTTCTATTGTGGCTGGAAGCTGATAGGTAGCCAGTGTAGTGACTTTAAGATAGGTGTAATTTGGTCAAACCTAGATTTTCTGGCAACCACTCCGGCTGCCATGTTTTGTACCAATTGAAGCTTCAGGACGTGGCACTGGGATTGCCTCATGTAGAGCGCATTATAGAAATCAAGACGAGAGGTACAACCATTTCTTGGTCCTGCTGTTCCAGGTAGGGACGCAACTGGCGTATCACCCAAAGCTGATAACAGGTACTCCTGGCCATTGCGTCAATCTGAGAAGACAGTTGAAGTGATGAATCCAGGAGCACCCCTAAGCTGCAGACGCAGTCCTTCAGGGGAAGTGTAACCCCATCCAGGACTGGCACACTTATCTCCATACCCGGATTGGGATTACCTGTCACGAGTACCTCCGTTTTATTTGGATTCAATGGAAGTCTATTTTCCCTCATCCAATCCATTACTGACCTCAGGCAGTCATTCAGAGGAGAGATGCCCTTTTTGGTCACTGAAACAGTCCAATACATAGAGAAATAGATCTGGGTGTCATCAGCATACTGATAGCACCCTGCCCCATGTCTCCAGATGATCTCGCCCAGCGGCTTCATGTAAATGTTAAACAGCATGGGGGACAGAATGGCACCTTGAGGGACACCAGATGTAAGCTCTCTCATAGAGGAGCAGCTGTCCCCCAGCATCACCATCTGGAACCTGCCCAAGAGGTAGGAATGGAGCCACTGCAAAGCAGAGCCAGTAATTCCCAACTCTCTCAGGCATTCCAGAAGGATACCATGGTCTATGGTATCGAAGGCGGCTGAGAGGTCCAAGACCACCAGCAGGGCCACACTTCCCCTGTCGATGCACAGATGGAGATCATCAACCAAGATGACCAGGGCAGTCTCAACTCCATGTCCCAACCTGAAGCCAGTTTGAAATGAATCAAGATAATCAGTGTCATCCAAGACTGCTTGGAGCTGATTTGCAACTGCCCTCACTATGACCTTATCCCAAAAAGGGAAGAAGAGATACTGGCCAATAATTATTTTTATCCAGGGGATCAAGGGAAGGTTTCTCTAGAATGGAATTTCATAACTGCTAATTTTAAAATTGATGGAGAACAAACTTCCCTGAAGGAAGTATTGATTATAGATTGTAGCAGTTTCAAAACTGCCTCACCTCCCTGGATGGCCAGCCAAGATGGACAGGGATCGAGAGGGCAAGTGGTCTTTTTTATCTTACCAAGCAACTTGTCTACATCTTTGAACACTATGTTGCCCTGTGTATAAAGTTCCACCTTTCAACAAGACAATCTTCAAAAGTGTATACAATTAAAAAATAAAGTTACAGTTACCCTATCTGTTGTTCTTTGATCAGGTACCCTAGAGACTAATACACTTAACTACACATATGAAAGACACTAAAGATGTGTGAGGTCATTGATGGCCTGAAGGTTATCTGCCTAGTGAGTGGGTGATGGAAAGATAAGTAGCTTTCTTCTTATTTCTTAATTCCTTCTTATGTGACAGACCCCCCCCCCACCAAAAAAAAATGAAATACAAAATCTTGAAGTGTAACCAAATACAGCTGAACACTAAAGCCAGAATAGATCAAGCCACCTCCCTATTACCATGTATGGATGTGATGCTGGACAGAGAAGAAGGCAGTTAAGGAAGATAATTAACTCATTTTAAGTATGGTGCTGGAGAAGAATACAGAGGATACCATGGATGACCAATAATTGGGTCCTAGAACAAATCAAGCCAGATTCCCTGGAAGCCAAGCTGACTAAACTGTACTTTGACCACATCATGAAAAGGCACTACTCATTTAAAAAAACACCAATGAAAGGAAGCCTACATGCTAGACTCAATCAGGGATTTAAAAAGAAAGTAATAGTACATGCTAAACTCAATCAGAGAGGTCACAGGGCTGAACTTACAAGATCTGAACAGAGAGTTTCAGAATAGAGGGACATGGGGATATCATTTTCAGGGTGGCCATGAGACAAAGTCAACTCAAAGGCAGCTAATAACAACAAAGGCCCCTTTGGGCCAGACAACAAGGGATTGGTGTCTGCTCTGGCCGATCTTGGCCCTGGGCTAATGACTTGTGTTGTCTGAAGAGGATGACAAAAGGCTGGGGGGGCATGGGTCTTTTGGTCTTTGTTTACAGCCCCTTTAAAGACATATCTGATAGTCCTGATGGTGAATCTGTACTAAGGAAAAGAGGCTACTGTCAGAACAGAAGATGGAGAAACAGAATGGTCTCCAGTCCTCATACCTGAGATCAAACATTGACAAGAACAGGGACTGCAGCCAAGAAGTCAGAAGAGATTAAGAATGGGGAGATTGGCTATGAAAGAACTAGGAAAGATTCTAAAATGCAAAGATATATAACTAGCACAAAAATTAGAATCATACAAGCCATTGTATACTCTATTTTTGTATACTCTATTTTTGTTCTTCCCCTTAGGGTTAGGGTTAAGGTTCCCTCAAGTCGATCTTGACTTATGGTGACCTTATGGATGAGACATCATCAAGACCCTCTCTCCTCCACTGCTCTGCTCAATTCCTGCAATCCCATATTCATGACCTCCTTAATACAGTCTGTCCATCTGACATGTGGCCTTTCCTACTTCCCTTTCCCAGCATTATTATCTTTTCTAATGAGTCCTTCCTTCTTCCCATGTATGAATGTGAGAGCTGGGCAGTTAAGAAAGAAGATAGTAATAAAAACAATTCATTTGAGCTGTGGAGCTGGAGAAGAGTGCTGAGGATCCTGTGGAGAGCCAAAAAGACAAACAAATGGGTCCTAGAGCAGATCAAACCAGAAATCTCTCTGGAAGCCAAGATGACAAAACTGAGGCTGTCTAACTTCAGACACATCATGAGAAGGCATGACTCATTGGAAAAAAACAATGGTAGGATGCTAGGAATGGTGGAGGGAAGCAGAAAAAGAGGAAGACCACATGCTAGATGGATGGACTCTATTAAGGAAGTCACCAGTATGAATTTATAGGAACTAAGCAGACCAGTGGAGGGCAGGGAGTCGTGGAGATATCTCATCCATAGGGTTGCCATGGACCAAAATCAACTTGAGGGTAGCGAAGAGGACTGGAGCTGAAGAAATGTATTAGAGATGCTTTTTGAGCTGTCTGTGATGATAATTTTTGGGTAAGGCTAGATGATGTCTTAATAGAGTGCGTATGTAGTCTTTGCAAAGACTAATCTCAGAGTGAACACATCTTGTATGAGATTGTTTAGAGAACACAGTGCTTCCTTTATAAGGCTAAACTCCTTGAACAAAACAGTTTGAGGTTCCCTGTTTCATAAACAATGTCATAATGAACTAGACCAATTTCTGCATCTACAAAATATGATTAACAACAACAAAAAAGTGAGTGCTGGTATAACTGTCAAGCCAGAATAGGTAATTTTCAGTTGGGTGATGTAAATTCTTCCTTATGGAATTATACAGGCAAAATCAAATACCTCAGAAAAATCTTGTTCTGATAACTGTCCACATTTTCATAAATTATGATCACATTATTGATTTATATTCTGATGTCACTGCAAAACATTTTGTTTTGAAATGGCTTTAAAAATCACTTCCTTCTATAGGTTCACCTATGACCTTTTAAAATGAGCTGTGTGTAACTGCTTCATTGTATCATACATGTGGAAAACAAGTACACTGCTTGTAAGTACAAGGTAACCTACAGTTACATAAGAAACACTTATGCCCTGTATGCTGAAAGTCCATCCTTTATGTGTGGATTATGAAGGGCTCTAACTAAGCAGATAGGTATACATTTTTAATAAAAAGTTTATTTTTATATGTTACTGATTTTCAAGTGCTTGACATTCAATGAGACAGAACCTCAAGTGCATGAATACATATCACAGTGCTTACATTTGGAACTAGTCAGTACATTTGGAATATACATAGAGTCACAGACACAATCACAATTCACTTTCTTGTTCAGGAACATCCACTGCTTATTTGGGTTTTTTCCCTGTACATACAAGACTGATTCACTCTACACACCTACACCCAAGATTCATTCCCAGTGAAACTTATCTCCCTTCACTTCAGCACACATACAGTCTCTCCCACACACCTTAGCAAATGTGTGGGCACATATGAACACACATAGAATTCTGTGATTCTATTCTATGATTCTATATCCAATACAAAGAACTCCACCACATTTTAATTTTCTTCACCTACAGGGATGTCCCATAGATCACTACTCCCTCCTATTGGACTCACTGGGGCTGGTTTCTCCACTCCAATTAATGTTTCTGTTTCCTCCTATTCCACATCAGAACATTCCCCAGCATGACCCTCTTGTTCCTCTATTCAGCTGTACTCATCTTTTCACAGATCTATCCACTTCCTCCTCACTTTCCCTGTTCCATTCCTGGCCCTCCCCTGGTTTCCTACTGTTATCCTCTGAACAGGGCATTGTACTGGGGTTCTCCCTGTATTCCTTCTTTTCATAGTGACCTGGAGCATTTCAAGGTTACTTGCTTATCTTCATGTATCCACCACTCTCTTAGAATGGTTCAAGTCCATATAAGTGCCAGAAACACTAAACAGGATAAAGATGACAGAAAGATGGAGGCTAGCAGTTGCAGGTCACCATTTATTTTTTGATAGAGATTTGAATCTGTCCCAAGTAGTAATTGACCTTACTCATGCTGCTGGGCACACTCTGGACCTTGTTTTCTGTGCTGGGTGGGGAGATGATGATCTTGGTGTGGAGGAACTTGCCACAGCTCGGTTGTGATGGACATATAATTATCTGATCAGGTTTAGACCCACTGGAACTCGGAACCTCTGCAGGGGATGGGGACCAATTAAAATGGTCCACCCCAGGAGGCTGATGGATCTGGATGGATTCCTGATGGCTCTTGGAGAGTTTCCTGTCGCCTTGGCAGACAATTCTATTGAAGCTCTGGTCAATCTTTGGAATGGGGTAATGGCCAGGGAAGTGGACACAATAGCTCCTGAGCATCCCCACTTATGGAGTGGAGCCAAACCACCCCCCTGGTTTTCCAGGGAGCTGGTGATGATAAAGCAAGTGAGACAGAGACTGTTGGTGGAAAATTTGAAGTCAATCTGACTGACCTGGTCTAGAACCTATTTGAAGGCATACTCTGTGGCAGTGAGGACAGCAAAATTTTGTTTTGTTTTGTTTTGCTTTTGCTGCCAGCATTGCATCTGCAAGGAGCCATCCAGAAGAGCTGTTTCAAGTGGTCAGGGGTCTCTTACATACTCATTCTCAAGTAGAAAATTCAGACCACTCAGCACTGCTGTGATGAAATGCATGGCACTTTGCAGATAAAGTCGCTCAGATCCATTCCAACTTGGATGCTGTAGTTGATACAGTGCCAATGGATGTAACCTTGACACCTGTATGTCCAGTATTAATGGATACTTTTCAATTTGTGCAGCCTGAGGATGTGGACAGGATCCTTGGAGAAGTGAAAAACACCACATGTGTCTTAGACCTTTTCCCTTCTTGGCTTATTAAACAGGCCAGAGGAGGACTGGTTGAGTGGGTGAAGTGCCCCCTACAACAAGACAGTATTCCAGCTTGCCTAAAGGAGGCAGTTGTGAGACCTTTGTTTAAAAAGTCGTCGTTGAATCCCACTATAATGAATAATTATTGGCCAGTGTCCAACCTACCATTTATGGGTAAGGTGGTGGAACATGTGGTGGCTTCCCACCTTCAGAGGTTTCTGGGTGAAATGGATTATCTAGATCCATTTCAATCTGGTTTCAGGCCTGGCTATGGAACAGAGATAGCCTTGGTCACCTTGGTGGATGACCAACACAGGGAACTGTACAGGGGGAATGTGTCCTTGTTAGTTCTGCTGGATCTTGTAGCAGCTTTCAGTACCATCAGCTATGGTATCCTTCTGGGTCACCTCTCTGGGATGGGACTTGGAGGTACTGTTTTACAGCAGATCTGTTCCTCCCTGGAAGGACAAACCCAGAAAGTTGTGCTAGGGGACTCCTGCTCATCTCCTTGAGTATTGGCCTGTGGGGGTACCTCAGTGTTTTGTGTTGTCCCTGTGCTACTTAACACATACATGAAACCACTGGGAGAGGTCATCAGGAGTTTTGGAGTGCGATGCCACCAATATGCAGATGACACATAACTTTACTACTCCTTTCCACCTCACGCCAAGGAGCCTGTCCTTCTTCTAAATCAGTGACTGTCATCAGTAATGGACTGGATGAGGGCAAACAAATTGAAACTTAATCCAGACAAAAGAGAAGTGCTCCTGGTCAGAAGGCAGATCAGGGAACAGGGATCCAGCCTGTGTTAGATGGGGCTGCACGTCCCCTGAAGATGCAGGTTCACAGTTTGAGGGTACTTCAGGACTTAGCTTTGAATCTGGAGGCCCAGCTTTGTGAAGTGACAGGGAGTGCTTTTGTGCATTTAAAATATGTCCCTCAGCTGTGTCTGTTCCTTGAAAATGCCAGATGTGGCCTCGGTGGTAAATGCCTTTGTTACATCCTGTTGGGACTACTGTAATGTGCTCTATTTGGGGCTCTCTTTGAAGAGTGTTCGGAAACTTCAGTTAGACTAAAGAGCTGCAGCCAGGCTGTAAACTGGGGCATTTTACAGAGACCATACAATGCACCTGTTGAAGCAGCTTCATTCACTACCAGTTTGTTTCTGGGCATAATTCAAAGTACTGATTATCGCCTACAAAGCCCTATATGTCATAGATCCAGGCCATTTTGCACACTGTATCTCCTGGGCTCTGAAATTCTCTGGAAGGACCCTTCTCTCTGTCCCACCCCAATCACAAACATGGTTGGTGGGAAAATGAGAGAGGGCCTTTTCCATGGTTGTCTCTAGACTGTGGAACTCCCTTCCCAGGGAGACTAGAATGCCCACCTCCTGGTTGGCAGCCTAAGACGTGCCTGTTTAGAGGCTGTAAAGATCGGCGTTATATGCCAGCCTCAGGGCAGAGTGAGAGCATGGCATTCAGATAATGCATGTCCTGACACTGTCATGACGCCGCCATCACAGCGGGTGCCTGATCGCACAGCGGGTGGCATCACAACACTCCTTTGGCACTGCATCCAGTGTTTATTATTTTGCACTTTAATTTTCTGACTAGTTTACCAAATCAATCAATCCAATCAATTTACATTAAAACACTGCAGGTTGTGCAAAAAATCTCAAACGTATATTGTGTCCTTCTTCCTTGTAAACCTTTCAAATCACCACAAAGAATTATGGAATTGCAAACATAGTTGGAATGGTTGACTAATACTAAAATTAATACTACTTCATAGATGTCCCAGCCACCATAGTAGCATTTGCCAAAATATTACTTTGAATAAATAAATGCAAGATTTTCTTTAGAAATTATTGGTCAGGCCAAAAATGCAACATTACTGTTTGTCAAATTTCTAATAAAACTATTTATCAACCTTATTCTGTACAACTGTTTCAAGCAATCTTATAGATACTTATATTATACAAAATTCAGTCTGCAGCTAGACCTGCATCTTACAAAATGCAAGTGGGATAAACCATTAGTGACCAACATGCATTTGAAATTCTTAACACACTTTCCTTCAACTTTTGTGACTGATTTGAGAAACTGTTGACAACTACTCTTCCATTTCATTCACTGCTGCTCTCCAAGAGTTCCGTACATTGTGTCATGGACAGGTTTGTTCTATGTATTAGTGGAACAAAACTGATTGTTGCTGATTGAATGCAGCTACCAAAACAGGTAGGGTTTTTTTAGGTTTTCCGTCACCATACCTATTCCTTATCACATATAAGCACACAAAATGCAAAAAAGACTTATGCCTGAAAATTCTACTAGTCAAAAGAAGTAATCTTAAAGAGTGCTTACTGATTTTTAAAGACATCTAGAGAATTCACCATGTCTATGAGCCTCACCACCAGTAAGAGCACTTGGAGATAGTGTATTAGAATTAACTTACCTGTAATAATATTGGGCTTTGCTGGCATTATGAATTCATATAAAGTTGGTTCTGAATATCCCAATCTGTTTGTAGCAGTGATTTGCACTTCATAGCCCACTGTCCACTGCAAATGCTCTAGAATAATGTGTTCTTTATTGCCTTGGACCCTTTTCTCTTGCCACTGGTCTTCCTTATCTTTCTGTAAAATTGTAAATGGCATTATAAATAGTGATGAAGTGAGTCCTTAAAGAGAATATTGTCACAACTAATTTGATGTTAAACATCTAAAACATGTCTGTGCTTTTCTTACTAAACATACAGGACACAACTGACCAGAATGATTTGATAAGAATTCCAAAGACGTTAATTGAGCTACTGTTCCATTATGTGTGAATACTTAGTTGACATTAGTTATTCAGTGTCAGTATTATGCTAACGTAGGAATCCACTGCTTTCTTTTATATAGCTCATGGCCTAAATCTAACATACTATTGATGAATGAAACCAGTTTAGTGTCATTTTTACAGTATTAAATTAACAGTATATTTTACAGAATTTAATTAATATCTGGTGCATGTTCCCACCATGGTGTGATCTTTCTATAGTAGTGGGATTGTGTGGTCATGTAAAGCAAGAGGCTATGGTGATGTTGACAATGCCTGTGCCAGATAGTCTTTTGCTGAGGAGTAAATGTACCAAGCAGCTACTGAACAGCAGCAGTACTGGAGGTAGGGTGTGTGTCACACTGGTGGAGAACCTCTCTGAGACAACAACTGTAGCACTTTTGCTCATTCTTTTTTGGTCTGTGCAGAAGTGGACATGAGTCAATCAGAGGTGCCAGTGATTGTCTTTTCCCATGTAAAAAATCCATGGAGAGATAATCAAAATGAAAAAAATAAAAGATAATGCTGGAAGTAAGACTACTAGTTCTGAAGTCTACTAGGGATCAGAAACAGGAAAGTATGAGTAACTGGATTCAAGTAAAAAAAGGGGGAGGGAGGGTTCACATGGTCAGGTGTGAAAGGAAAGTTCAAAGCTTCACAACACATACAATAGGAATATGGAATCAGTTGAGACTAACTGAAAGAAAGAAGTTGGCAGCATGAGCTTTTGTAGATTAAAGTCTAATTCCTTAGATGCATATGTAGCAAAAGCAGCCAGGACATATAATATAAAGTCTGATCAAATCATATCAACAAGATTTCAGGGACAATCTATCAGTATAACCATAATTCAACTATCGAGGCAGAATAGGAAGAAATGCAAAGATCCTGTGCTAGAGTCCAGGAGGAAATTGATCACACTCTCAAACAGGAAATGTTGATAATTATAAGCGTTTGGAATAGAGCATAACCAGACATGACTACAGAATTAAGCCTGAGATCGAGAAAGTAAGCAGGAGAGTGATTTATCAGTATGTGCATTGCAAACACATTCTAAAGGTAACCAATGAGGCAACTCACTCTCTCTCTCTCTCAATCTCTCTCTCTCAATCTCTCTCTCTCTATACACACACACACACACACACACACACACCACTTTATTGCCTATAAATAAATCAGATAGGCCACATTATAGGAATCAGAAGAGGGAAGAACTCTATTTCTTTTTATACAAACAAGACCAGGAACATATTGTGGCACAAACTACAAACTGCTAATAATAATAATAATAATAATAATAATAATAATAATAGATCAGAATAAAGCACTAATTTCATCATTGTGGAAAAATACAAGTAGAAAAACATCCCTGTAGAATTTAAAGACCATGAAAAGAATAAATTTGCACTATTAAGCCCAAGTACCTGCGAGCTAAAACTAAGGATATTGTCAAGGAAAAAGGCAAAAAGAAACAGACAAACATACAAAAAACAGTTTCTTGCTGAAAAGAAATAAAACTTTTCAAATGGTTGCTCTTGTTGTGTGTCTTCAAATTGTTTTGGACTTATGGTGACCCTAAGGTGAACCTATCATGGGTGGTGGGGATGGTGGTAAGTTTCTTCAGAGGGAGTTTGCCATTGCCATCCTCTGAGGCTGAGAGAGTGTGCCTTGCCCAAAGTCACCCAGTGGGTATCTATGGCCCAGCAAAAATTCAAACTCCACTCTCCAGAGTTATAGTTCAACTCTCCAACCACTACACTACACTGACTCTTGGCAAATAGCAAACATAAATGGCAACAAAAACAAGGGCCAGTGCAGATAGGCATGATGGAGCAGCACGTATCCACTCTGGCTAGAAGCGGGTCCAAACCCTGCTAATGTCACAGCCCACTCCCAACATGGGCTTTGCTCATTGGAGCTGATTGGCACTTTCAGGAGCCAGATTATCTCAGCTCCTTTTTGCTCTAGTCCTTTAGTGCAGCCTTGGTGCTGCTTCCAGCCACTTTGGAGATGTGTGTCATCTAAATACCATGCCTCCAA
>NC_056524.1:60405812-60416627 GCF_019175285.1 Sceloporus undulatus | reverse complement strand
AGCAGCTGGAAGCCATGTTTGCACATAAATGGGAAATTTAATATAAGTGTGGATTGCTTATGTGACCAATACACTGAAAAATTATACAAAAGAGATGAAAGAAGGACAGGTTCAAAACAAAAATAATAACCACAAGGATGTATGTAACTTTAAGTAGATGATGAAGACATTCTAAACCTTGGCTCAGTCATATATCAAACTGCATATTGTTGTCAAGAAATCAGAATAAGCATTGTAAAGTCAGCTATGAAGACCAGATAATGCTTTCATATACAGTGGTACCTCGGGTTACGAAATTAATTCGTTCCGCGGCTAATTTCGTAACCCGAAAAACCTTCGTAACCTGAATTGCCATAGGCGCTAATGGAAAAAAAGCCGCGGCTCCGCCGCGGCTCCATTGAAAATAGCGCCGAGGTTTTTTCGTAACCCGAAAAAACCTTCGTAAGCTGAAACAATAAATCCCTATGGGATTTTTTCGTATCCCGAAAAATTCGTAAGCTGGGTAATTCGTATCCCGGGGTACCACTGTATCATTCAATACCAATGCTACAATACTGCTAATTTCTGGTCAGTGAAAAAAGATGTCAGGAAGGGTATTAACTCATTTGAAATGTGGTACTGGAAGAGAGCTACGGATACAATGAACTGCCAAAATGATAATTAAACAAGACCTAGAACAAATCAAGACTGAACTTTTACTAGAAGACAAAATGACTGAGGCTATTGTATGACGTCTCTTCCTTTCTTTCTTTTTTAAAGATCCTAATGCTTAGAAAAGTGGGAATAGGAAAAGAGGAAAACTACATTATAGGGAGACAGACACAATCATGTAAGCCAAAGCCCTAGATTCACAAGTCCTTAGCAGAACTGTTAATAACACTGTGTCCTGGATGACACTCTTTAATAGGGTCTTTGTATGTTGAAGCTAATGTTTCAGCAAGTAACAACAACAACAACAACAACAAAATAACAATATTAAAGTAAGTAGTGAAAACCTTAGGAAAGTCTAAGATTTCAAGTTATAAAATTATAATATAAGGCCCATGGTATGTTGGATAAGATACATTTATACAATAAATAATTCATACATGGTTGCTTTAGGCCCAATCAATCTATACATGAGAAGGAAATATCTTTGAATACCATGGGTTTCTTTAATGCCATCAACAATATGGATGAAGTATCCTTGACCACAGTGGAAGGCTGCCGACGTATAGCTATGCACAAAGATCTATCATGCTGAATATTTTTTTTATTTTTACATTATGTTATTTATTACAGTTTTTAGTCACATTTGTTATTATTATAAACCCCTTCTTTCCTCTAACGAGGTCAAGGTAGCATATTTGACTTTCTTCATAACATCCCTGTGAGGTAAGCCAGGCTTAAACAGCATGAATAATGACTAGACACTGGATCTCCAAAGCAGCAAATAGTTATGTAACGAAAAATTAAAATGTACTCAATCTCAATGTAGATTGATGTTTCAGTACATCAGTATCCCAACCAGAAAATGATCACCTATTACTTTTTACATTTCAGGATTCAGTCTCACCCCCTCCCCTGCAATCAGAGTTCCCCAATGATTTTGTACAGGATATGTCTCTACACAGAAACCCTGAGAATTTTGTGATTTATTTATTTATTTATTTCCAAAAAGAAGTTATGATATGCAAAACAAAAAAACAAAAGAAAAGAAAAACCACACAACCTCTTCTAATTTCTAATTTCAATTAATTGAAAAAAATTAACTAAGGTTTAAACCCATGGCCTTGGTATAACATTCTAATAACTAAAACCACATTGTTTTCAATAGACTGATCACATTTTCAGCTGTCTTCTTTTCACACATAATTTTTCAGTTACAGTGAGAAAAAGGGGAAAAACAGACTGACTCTTTGAGCCAGCTTGGGGGAAGTGTAAGAGCAGTGTTTAGACGTCATATGTTCCGATGCTGCTCCCAAGCCGGTGTTACAGGCAGCTTTGTGGCACTCCAGCGGTGCACCAGTTATACACCGCATACCACAGGAGTGCCACAAAGCCGTGGCAGTGGCAGAAAAGCAAAGTTTTTGCCAGCTCAAAAAGGAACAGCATTTTGCCACTCCTTTTTTGGGCCAGCAAGAAGGCAGACCGGGGCCACGACATGCAGTTGCCACGGCCCCAATCTGGCTTTCTCATGGGCATCTGTTTCAGCCCTAAATGTGATTTGAGAAAATCTGTAAAAGAAGGAGATGAAGCCTTATTTGTTGGTTGAATTCATTCTGTTGGACACAGCTTTTACACGTTCCTTATCTTTATTCAATTCTTGCCTTCAGCCATACACACGGTCTCCAACTCAATCACCTAGTACTTTGAACAAGATGTGTTGATATATATCTTTAAATTGCATGTAAAACTGGGATTTTCTGCTCTTGTGTCAAAGTATTTGGCCTCTATGCACATTTACTTACATGTTTGGGATGTAAGTTTGGGACACCATTTACTGTTCTGCTATGCTGAACAAAATGTCTTGGCCCAACCTTGCACCAATTTAACATTTTAAGACGATACAAGAAGAAAAGGCATGGGAAGAGTAACAGGTTTCTTTATTTTTCTATTGTATTATGTAGAATCACCAAATAAAAGGATATGATTTAATTATTAATTACAAAATATTTTAAACTAAAATAAACTTACAATTTATATAATCTGTAAGTTCCTTCTAAAGTAATAGCATGTTTGAAAGAGAATGTGCCATTTGTACCAAATAGCTGTTTGATAGATGTTCTACGGACAAAAAATAAAAACAAAGCTACAACCATCATGTTTTGCTGTCTCAGAACAGCTAGAAAACAGCTATATTGAATGTTTTAAAAATTAATTTCAAAAAGCAATGATTATTGTGAAGTTCAAAATTATTGGGGAGGAGGCAGCTTTATTAGTGTCACTTAACATCTCTGTTATTGACAGGTAATGAGAGTAAAGGAAAAGTAGACAAAACCACTACATTAAAATGGTGGGGTGTTTTTTTTTTTAAAAAAATAAGAATAAGAAACTCTTCATATTGATAGTGGCATATCGGAAATTCCTTACACATCATCGGTTATCAACAGAAATGTAAAGATGAATGTGAAATGTTGTTTAAAACCATCCTGTCTTTTTGAAAAATTTTCACTCATCTCAAGATCCAGAAAGAGGAGGTGAAATAGAAATTAACAGTTTACACACACACACAGAGAGAGAGAGAGAGAGAGAGAGAGAGAGACGGAAGGAGGGAGGTACAAAGATAAGAATATTGGAACAAGGATAATGCTTTGTTAATTTTGCTGTGAATACTCTGTTCTATAATGAAAAATCTACTTTGACCTCAGCCACCCAGAGAAAGAGTCCATTCTTCATGTGTGGTGGATCTGTTCTTACCTCTTTTTACCAACTACCATAAAAACTATCTTGGTAGCTTCTTTCTTACCGTCTGGAGGGAAAGAGACATGCCTTCAATGTGCTGATGAATATGGAGGGAAAATTGTAAATGTGCAGCATTCACCATCCTCCCAATTTGAGCAACATCCATGGCAAAAGGAGGGAGGTATGGAAGCACTGAAATTTATTTGTTTCCCAGAGGGAAAATGAATACAACAATCTAGCTCTAGCCTCACATCTGCTCTGTTTGCAAGTGCCTAAGAAAATTTGGGATAGACTAGAGGTTAACTATTAAATACCCTCAGTATTTGTTCATATGATTCCCCCTTATCTTACCTTATTGCCAATGATGCTATAAAAATCAGCTGAAAATTTTGTTTTTAAGTGTAGTATCAATGTTATTAGTTTTTTTTTACTCTTTTACAATTGCTTGACTCTTCTGCCCTTACTGAAATGTGATAGAATCTGATGTAGAAAGAATCATAGAATCATAGAATTGTAAAGTTGGAAGAGACCACAAGGGCCATCTGACAGCCCTTACTGTCAGGAAGTTTCTCCTAAAGTTGAGGTGGAATCTCTTTTCCTATAGCTTGCATCCATTGTTCTGGGTTGTGTTCTCCGGAGTAGCAGAAAACAAGCTTGCTCCCTCCTCAATATGACATCCCTTCAAATATTTAAACATGGCTAATATATCACTTCTTAATCTTCTCTTCTCATATAGAAAACATATAGAGTCCACAGATCAATAGACTTAATGAAGAAGAGTACGGCCCTCAGTCTGAGCAGGACAGTTGAAGATAGGATAGTTTGGAGGTAGTTTGTGGTTTTTTCAGGCTATGTTTTAGAAGAGTTTATTCCTGATGTTTGATGTTTTGCTAGCATCTTTGACTGGCACACACACACACACACACACACACACACACACACACACACACACTCTGTGTGACCCTGGATAGGGAGGAATTTCCATGTTAATCTGTATATTGTTCTGTTGTTGATGGCAGGGCCTCAGGGTGAGAGGATATGCAAAGCAGAATAGTGTCTGCTATTTGGTGATCATTATCTATTGGGAAAGCCCCTGACTCTGAGTGGTCTCCCATTTGCATTTGCTGAGTCCTCATTTTGCTATTTTTCAGGACTGGTAGCCAAATTTTGTTCACTTTAAGGTTTTCTTCTTTCTGGTTGAAATTATCCAGATGTTTATGGATTTCAATGGCTTCCCTGTGCATTTTGACCTGATAGTTGTTTGCATGGTCCAGAATTTCAGTGTTTTCAAACAGCATTTTGTGCCCAGAATGGTTTGTGGCAAGTTCTGCTACTGTTGATTTTTCCGTCTGACTCAGTCTGCAGTGTCTCTCATGTTCCTTGATTCGTATTTGTACAGTGCATTTGGTGGTCCCTAGGTAGACTTGTCCAGAGCTGCATGGTATGTAGTAAACTCCTGCAACTGTGAGAGGGTCTCTCTTGTCCTTCGCTGAGTGCAGCATTTGCTGGATTTTCTTGGTTGGTTTGTAAACCATTTGGAGGTTATTTTTCCTCACCAGTTTCCCTATTCTGTCTGCTACTCCTTTAATGTATGGTAAGAATTCCTTCCCTTTGGGTGTTTGCTTGTCTTCACTCCTCTGGTTTTTTATGGGTCTGACAGACCTTCTGGTGTCTGAGCTGGAATAACCATTAACCTGTAGAGCCCAGTCTAGGTGCTTCAATTCATCTTCGAAGAAGTGGGGTTCACAGATCCATTTTTTCTGGCCTACCAGTGTTTTTATTGAGCTTCTTTTTTGTCCTAGGTGTGGGTTGTGCAGGTATCTGTCCATCTGTGTAGGTTTTCTGTACACTGTGTTTACAAACGTGGATTCTTGGAGGTATTTCACTTAAGTCAAGATCAACTTGAAAACAGTTAGCAACAACTAATTTAATGTTCACCTGTTTCTTTGAGATGAGATATAACAGCCTTTAGGAGCTTAAAAAAAAACAGGAAATGTATCTCATCCATATTATCCACACTCCCATTTATTTTCACTGTAGACATGGATTTTCCTATAAAAAGTGCAGTAAGATTAAAAAAAAATAAAAACAAAACAGTGCCCAAAATAAGAGAGTAATCTGATGTATTTAGGACACAAAACTTCAAAATCTTCCAAAGCTCCACAAGTTTTAGAACTTTAATATTTGATTAGAAGTTAAAAATAAAACACTGTTAAAAATATTAAATGTTTTATGTGGATTTTATTTTTATCATAATGCTTGTCATTAAGGCAAAATGTTAAGCTGTAACTTTATATTATTTTGGATCATTAGAAATATTAGTGTTTTTATCCCTTGCTAATGATGAATTAATAAGATATAATGTACTCTCACACATACTTCATATGAACAATCATCTGGAAAACTTTGCCTAATATTTTATTGCCAGCAATTCATAGTCACTAATGAAATTTATGAAATAATTAAAAAAAAACCAAATTGATTTTCCCCACATAAATAAAAACTATGTATAGTATTTTCCCACACTCTGCATCACCATCTACAACTGTGACATCTTTTTCCCAGATGAAAGAAAGACAGAAAGAAAGAAAGAAAGAGAGAGAGAGAGAGAGAAAGACATCAGTAGACTTGTTCACAGCTGCATGGTACACGGTAAACTCCTGCAGCTGCGGAGTATTGACTCCCATGTAAATACATACAGAATTCTTTTGAAATTCCTTGTTGTTGTTTTGTGCCTTCAACTAATTTCTGACTTACAGCAATCCTAAAGTGAACCTATCATAGTTTTTTTGGGGGAGGGGGTTGACATGTTTCTTCAGAAGGGGTTTGCCATCCCCTGAAGCTGGGAGTGTGTGAATTGTCCGAGGTCACCCAGTAGGTTTACATTATTGAGATGTGATTCAAGCCCTATTATCTGGAGTCGTAGTCCAATTCTCAAACAACTACACCACCCTGGCTCTCATTAAAATTCTTCTTTCCCTGAAAATGTGTAGGGAATTTGTCTCTCTCCAATTTGGTCACTTTAGGATTTCAAGTATCCATTTGCCACATAATTAGTTGCCCTGCTCTCACAGTTTAAATTTCTTATATGCAGATAATCACTCTGAAGGAGCAGTTGTCTTGGCAAATTTCTTATGTACGTTCAAAATAAAAATGATAAAAACTAGTAAATTTATAATTAATATACTTACACTTCTATATTTTACAATATATTCCAAAATAGGTGCTCCTCCATCATCTTGTTTTGTTATGCTAAGTTTAAAGCTTTTATCATTGCTTGCTTGACCATGAATAGATGGTGGGCTTGGTTCACCTGAAAAGCAAAATGATAAAAATAATTCAATTATTTTATGATATATGATTATTATTTCTAAAGAGAGGACTTGCTTTCTGGCAGAACAGCAAAACTGTGAATTAAATTATAAGGATGAGCACTGTTTACTTAATAATGAGTATTTTTTACAAATATTCCTTACACACAAAGGGAAAATTTCGGGTTTGGTTCCAGTCTCCCCCCCCACACACACACACTAGATACCAAAAAAGATGGATGCTTGGGTCAATATTTAATATTTAAAATTATTTGGGTGATAATATACGGGCACCAAGACGTCAGTTTTCTTGCACTGTTTCCCAACTTCCCATCACTAAGGCTCTGCCAGAATTTTTCTACCTTCTCAACCTTCCAGCACAAAGCCTCTGCCAAATTTTAAACATCTTTGTCACCGATCCATGTCAGGGAAGGGCTTCAGGAAGAAAGGGGCGAAGGAGTGTACTGGCAGGAAAAGGGTTTAAATTCTGACAGAGGCTCCTTTGAGAGAAAGAGGGGAATGGATTGAGGAAAGAGTTTAAATTCTGGAAGAGTCTTCCTTATGAGGAAGTGGAAATTGAGTGATGAAGTTTTAATTCTGGCAGACTTACTTGTCAG
The DNA here is from genome assembly GCF_019175285.1 of Sceloporus undulatus. Classification (NCBI taxonomy): domain Eukaryota; kingdom Metazoa; phylum Chordata; class Lepidosauria; order Squamata; family Phrynosomatidae; genus Sceloporus; species Sceloporus undulatus. The sequence continues at coordinate 60,409,315 of NC_056524.1, read as the reverse complement.
ATGGTTGGAAATGGAATGAAGCAAAAGTTTAAATTTTGGCAGCAGTTTTGTGATGTGAAGATGGGAAAGAGAGTGAGGAAATTGTTTAAGTTCTGACTGTCACTTTGTGGTGGGATTTACTTCTATGGGAAAGGGAGGCATTCACTTCCCTGGGTCTTGCTATGGTAGCTTCTGCTATTGCTCTGAGACTGCTTCTCAGCATGGTCATCAGAAACAAACAAACACACAAACAAATGTTTCTTGATTTCAATCTGCATTTGCCAGTATCTGTATCCACAGATATTGAGGGTACATTGTATATAAATCAAATACAATTGTGTAGACTCAATGATCCAATAGGAACTTGATTATTTATTTATATATCAAATTTATATCCCACTTTTCTCCTGAGATAGGATTCAAAATGACTCAGAAGTTTCATTGATTCAATGGAATCTGACTAATAATTGAATTTAACCACAGAAATTTAGAATTGGGTTGCAATTAAAGGAAAAACTAGGTAAAAATAATGTTATGGTTCTATTGAAAAATTATATCATCCTGAAAGTTGGGCTTCTACAAACCAGCATGAAACGCCAGCATCAGGGTGCAATGGGGGCATGACATACCCCAACTCCACCCCGATGTAGCATCATACTGCACAGCTGCCTGCCCGGTGGGTTGGTGTCACACCATTTCTTTGACGCAGTGTTTTAGATGTACTTTGCCGAAGAAACGCCAAAAAGCTGCTGCCGCAGTGGCAAGAGCACCTTTCGCCACTCTAAAATGTAGTGGTAAACTGCCGGATCATACCCATGGCATATGGTTGCTGTAGCCCCAATCCGGCACTGAAAGGGGCAGTGGGACACCACTCTATTGGGGCGGTATGTAGAGCCCCAATCATCTTACAAAAACAGAGTACCGATTAATGCCAATTCAACTCTTAGTATACTGTATTGACAAAATTAGCAAAACATCTAGCAAAGTAAAATGTATATTTCAAAAAACAATTTTTATTTGTGTGTGTGTGTGTGTACTGTGGTATCACAATACCATCAATTACTATTACAACTCCTTGACTTTGTTTGGGACTTTATCATCTTACCTCATTAAGTTGTTTGAATTAGAAAGAGGCTTTCAAAGCCGCAATCCATTTCTCACAAGTGTGCATCCAAAGCTCTATTCATGGGCAAGTACATCACAATATGATATTTCTCTTTCAGGAGGCAAAGTTTGCATCTTTGTATACATGGCCAGTTGTACCACAAAGTGAAGTGAAATTGTTACTTTGAGTGGTAGATATGGAGGTTAGTGAAGACCACAAGCCCATGCCAGAAGAGCAACATGTTCCCCATACTGATGCCCCCAGAATGAAGCATGAGGACAACAACATGGGTGGGAAAAGATGGGTAAGAGAGGATTGAGAGGGGAAAGATGAGACTAAAGGAAGCAACTCTCTTTGTTCCTCATGAGCTGGGACAACTTGCCTAATCCTTAACATATTTAATGCTAAGCAGAGAGACTCTGGAGGCATAGGAGCCGAGCTGCTGAGGGTGTGGTAGACAAGCAGCACTTTAAAAAGCTTCCTTGCCACCCCAAGAACCACAACCTGCCTCTCCTAAAAACACCAGGGACCAGCAGAGAAACTCTGGAGGCACAGGAGCCCAGCTGTTTTTCCCTCCTATGGTCCTAGATTGTAATGTTTTATGATTGTGTATCGTTTACATTATTTTTAGGATTGGGATGGAGGATTGAGAATGGAGATTATTTTCAATTTAATTGTTTTGTTTGTTTATTCCTATGTAATTTGCTTTGTTAATTTTATTGCTGCTGTGAATTGATATTCATTTTTTGCTATTTATTGCTATTGTGAATTGCTTCATTATTTTATTGTTATTGTTTATTTGCTTTGTACTTACTTTATTGTTGTAACCTGCCCTGATTCCTGGTTATTGGGCAGGTTATAAATAAGCCCTTATCATCATCATCATCATCATCATTAATGTCCCTCTCTATCAAAAATTTCACACAGAAGTCAACTTATAAAATTATTTTATGGATTTTATTTTTCCATTCCGAAAGTACAAATACTCTGAACAGTTTTTTGAACAGCAGGAAAACACCGAGAACTGGAACCAATGAAGAAAAAGAACGTTACAACTTTTTTGTACTAACTGTTGCACTGCTACATGACCCTTCTTCTTATATAACATGAAAGCATCTGGTGATAAAGAGTGGAAATAAATACAAGTGCATAAACCATATTCATGTTCTTTGCAATAAAAAAGTATTAATGTCCTCTTCCCTATGGTTTTCTTGATTCTAGCCATTTCCCCTTCTAAAAACTGGCCTATAGAGAACCCGTAGGTACACTGATATTTCAAAAGAAGCTGCTCTAGAAGGCTGTTGTGAATATTGGAGAGAAACAGAAAGGCCAAAGAATGATACAATAATAATAATGAAAAGAAGAAACAAAAACTTGAGGCCTGAAAAGTAGATTCATGATCCAAAAGCAGTTATGGTTGTATCCTGTTTTAAGTTTAAAAGCTAGAACCTGTTTGTAGTTAGAATCTTAAACAATAATGAACAATAATGAACACATAATACTATCATAGGATCTCTGAAAAGGAATTCATAATTTTTTAAAAATTTCATCAACATATTTTTCCTAAACCAAGAGCTGAAAGTTGTATATTGAATTAATATTCAGCAACTATATTAAGTCAGGATAGAATTACCTTAAACTGTAAACATGTAAAATATAACTGGCAGAAATCTTCTGGTGCAACCAGGAATCCTGCCTTCACAATTACTCCTGGCTCGGGAAAAATAGGCCATATCCTCACAGTGCTATGTTTGCAATGGCTTCTGTGAAAAAAACCGATGTAATACATGCAGTTCATCATCACATCTGCCTGTTGATAGTACAGAAAGGCTAACTGTGTTGATCACAATTGTCTCACCATAAGGTAAACAGGAAGTACAAGCTAGATCCTTGGATGTGGAAGACAGAATGTGTTATTGGCAGTATGTAGCTAGTTCAAAAAGCTGTTTTCTCTTTATTATTATATGGCTAGACACTTGCAATATGCTGTGAAATGAATAATTATTTGGATTTATTTGCAGCATGTATAGAGTGTGCTGTACAGTTTCTATACAAGTTGCATTATGCATAGAATATGTTAATTCTATCATAACAGGATTCCAGATGATTTTTCAGTAGGGTCCAGAGTGGAATCCAAGAAACTATTTTCTAGACTAGAGAGTTTAACATATTTAAACTGCATGCAAAAATCAAATACAGTAATGTATGATCAATAGAATTTGTGGTTCTGCTACAAAAAATTGTTTGGCTTGACTAGATGACACAATTTAGAATAAAGTTTTTAAGGACACTGACCCATTAATGGCATCATTTTCCTGTCATTCTGTAAACTACTTCCAGACATAAAAGAGGAATACTCAGATTGGTCTCTGGGATGTTAGGCATGAGAAGGGCTGGAGGCAGCATCATCCAAAAAACC
>NC_056524.1:60183447-60405802 GCF_019175285.1 Sceloporus undulatus | reverse complement strand
ACTAAATTGATTTTAAAAAATCTCCACCAATATGAATAATTTAAAACCATGTTTGTGTATGTGTGTGTGTGTGTGTGTGTGTACTAAATTGATTTTAAAAAATCTCCACCAATATGAATAATTTAAAACCATGTTTGTGTATGTGTGTGTGTGTGTACATAAAAACAGTAATAAGATTACTTACGAACTGGTAGGGTCTGAAATGTTTCAATTTTGCTATATTCTCCTTGCCCTTTTCCATTTACAGCAGCAACTTTGATTTCATATGTTGTGTTTGGTTCTAGACTGCTGAGAACCACCATTGCTACAAGAAAAAGGACAAACATTTGCTTTAAAATACACATGTTGTGTGAAAAGTGCCTAGTATTTTCTAGCATGCCTGTTTCATTTTTTTTATGAACACTGATGACCTAAATAAATATTTATTTGAATATTTCTGCAGCAGAAAACTTTGAATGAATCCAGTATCATGCAAGTGGCCTTCTGCTTACACAACCAGACATTTTTTCTCCTCCTTTCTTCAACCATCCAAAATCTGGTCCAGATGATTTTCCAACTGGCCCGAGAAGATTATAAAAGCAGAAGAGAATCTTTAGAGCAAAAGATTTGTGAATCTGTTTAGTATACACAATCCTTTATAATTTTGAGTATGCTGCTATTATATCATAATACATTTTGTCTGATATTATTAATGAATAAATACTATGTCAAATGAACATGACAAATTCTGTGTGCTTTTATATTTATATACACATATATGTATGATTATATATATATGTATATTGATTTATTTCTATACACATGGTTACATAAGAATTAACAAAGCCAACAGGAAAATTAAAAATAAAATAATTAAATTATTTAAATATTTCCATATTCATTTTCAATGTTTAGGGAATGCATTGCTGAGCTGGAAAAGAGTATATGTCTAAATACAGTTTAGAAATGCTAATTGATATAAACTTGATCTGCACTCTCCCAAACATAATACAGTAATGAAGAAGTGTCCATCTTTTATCAGTATAATAGAGAGAATAGACATAACTGAATGTGTTTGAAAAAAGAGTAACTTTGACTTCCGGTTGTGATGGCGCCTCGCTTAGACTGACTCCGAGGTTGCTGCGGAGAAGTCTCAGCCAAAACGGAGCCCCGGACCCAGAAAGGGATTTCTGTAAGTCCGGGAAATTCCCCTGACTGTCAAGGGAATCAGAGGGGGCGCGACGGAGGACCCTACCTGTTTATGGTCTGAGTTTATTCTCAGAGTAAGTCCGACCGCTACGTGGAAAGGACGGAAGAAGCCATAACAGGGGGTCTGTAGAGCAATCCACACTAGTTTTGTGCAAGAAGCAATTTGTTCGCACAGGGACGTCACCAATTTTTGATTTGTTGTAGCATAAAGGAAGAAATATAGAACTAAGGCCACCAAAGCCCTGTTAGATAACAACTTTAGAGATCGCATCAGATCGGAAGTAAAAGAAGGGAAAGTACCCAGAGAACTTTATTTACTTAGTATCTTGGTGTTAAAAAAGAAGCTACCCAGTTGTACAGAGGACATATAGCTTCAATAATAATTTTTTGGGGGGGGGGAATATACATATTGAGGGACTATTTTTGGCTTAGATTACTCCTCATGGATTCCAATCCTACACTAATTTGAGTGGAAGAGAACAAAACGGGAATATAAAGGGTAAATCTATCAGCCTTGAATACCCACCTGGGAGGCGACGAGGACAGGAGCGGGGGAGAAGCAGCGGCAGAGGAGTGTCTGTGTGCCAGCGCGACAACGCCTGTCTCTCCGGACGGGAGGGGTGGAGGAAGGAGTGCACCGAGGGAGCTACTACAGGAAACACCATAGAGTAGAGGCTAGAAGGTCGACGGAAACGCTTCTGGAGGACCGTGGAGGAAGTGGAGATGATAGAGATGACAAGAACAGAGCGACAACGGAAGAAGTAAGAAGGAAGTACAAACGGAAGTGTGGCAAAGTAAGAGTATTAGAGTGTGGGAGCATAGACTGTCGGAAGGAGGAGTGTTGGAGGACTAAATAAAAGGGATAGATGTGGAGGACAGAACGACGACGGAAGAAGGTCAAAGGAAGATAAGGATACCATCGAGAACTATCAGAAAAGAGAAGGGTGATGGAGGAAGGTCAAAAAGAAAATTAAGACTGGGACTTTGGAAATAGAAGGGAATACAGCAACAAAGTAAACAGACTCTATATTGAACAGTTTGACATAAAGTAACAATAGTTTCAACAGGATTGTGATATAAGATCTGGGGGTAAAAGTTAAAGGAGAAGTGGTGATTAAAGAGAAAGTAAGTGTATAGTGAAAGCGTGATAAGGAAGTTAGAGAAATAATTGGAAGGAATAGAAAAACAAGTATTTGGGGATTTAGAAAGAAATTGAAACTGATTTATGATATAAGTTGAAGGAGAAAAAAGGCAAGAAGAGAGAGTAGGAAAGCCCTCTAAAGGAAAGGGGGGAAAAAGAGACATAGTAGTGGAATAAAAACAGTCTTATGCAATTTGGAGGAGAGCTTAATTAAAAAGAAAATCGTGTATAAGTATAATTGAAACGTGAGAAGGAATATATGTGTTGATAGGGGAAGAAGAAGTTAATTGTTTAACTGTATGGTTATAATATTGTTGCTAATTTTAACTCATATCTTTTTGCTTTTCCCACTTAAAACTAATATCTCTGGGTGGTAGAGGTCTCTATCTTTATTGTGTTAAAGGAGAAGAATAAGGTGGAATTAAGAGTAACATGAACACCAGGGAACAATCCCAGAAAGAAAATCAACTTGCTCAAACTCAAAGAAAATTATCTATTGACAGACCCCAAACCCCAGAAATGAACCAGCTTCTATTGGAAAAAATAGAAAATCTGTCTATTAATTTGTCAGCAAGTCTGGCTAAAGAAATGAATAATTTTAAGAAAGAAATAAAGCAAGAGATACGCTTGGATCTAAGAGAAATAAACCAAAAAGTGGATACTTTGATCCAAGATAATCAAAAAATTAAGCAAAGAATTGATGTGGTGGAATTTAGAACTGAAAAATTGGAAACAGACTTTGCTAAATTCATGAGTAGAAGAGAAGAAGATCTAGATGAAAAAGCGGTATGGGAACAGAAACTAAGAGAGAAATGTCTGAAAATAAGAGGACTCCCAGAAGAACAAAATGAAGATTTAGCAGAGAAATTAATAAAAGGAATTGCTAATTTTTTGAAGAAGGATCCAATTTTTTTTGAAGACGAGATAGATAAAATCTATCGTATTAACTCAATTGTTGCCAGACAAAAAGGTCTTCCCAGGGACGTGGCAGTGTATTTTGTCAGAAAACGGGTCAGGGATCAATTTTTGACTATACACAATAACACCCCATTTACTTTTAACAACCAAGAATTAAAAATTCTGAAAGATGTGCCTGGTAGGCTTTTAAAGAAGAGAAAAACTATACCCCTTTGACCTCGCTACTTAGAAAAGAAAATATCCCATATCGGTGGGAAGTGCCAGAGGGTTTGACCTTCTGGTGGAATCACAAAAGAACAAAAATCTCTTCCCCAGAACAGGCAAAAGCTTTTTTAAGGAAAGTGGTCGAAAAAAAGAAAGAAGTATACAAAGAAACTCAAGTGTCCCCAACTGAGGAAAGAAGAAAGAAAGATAGAAAAGGTGGTGGAGAGGTGGACGATCTGGTGGTTCTTCTAAGACAAAACAAAGAAGAAGAGGAGGAAATAGAAGAAGAAGAAAATCAGAATCCAATTCCTGGAAACATCTCCAATTTGGACAGGAATTGAGTTCTGAAGAAGAAAGGATCAGAAGAGAGGAGAAGAGAGAAGAAAGTGAGACATTATACTGACAAAGACGAAGATTTGTGGAACCTTTGAAAATTTTGCATTACTATACTCTTGCCTTTTTAAATTGTTAAACTTAATAAATAACCTTGATATAAATTTACAACAAAATTTGACTTCTCATTTTTGTTTAAGAGATACAGTTTGAATATGGCGAACCAGCTAAAACTGTTATCATGGAATGTCAAGGCTTAAACACACCTCAAAAGAGGAAAAAAATTGTCATTACTTGCAAAAACTTCACTTAGATGTGATATGTCTGCAAGAAACTAGAATTAGAAAGAAGGACAAAAAACATTTAAGATTTCCAAAATTAGGACAAGAATTCATCTCAGCTTCTGAATATAAAAAAGGGGGGTAGTTATATATATTGATCCAAAATATGAAGCAAAAGAAATTAATAACGACCCAGAAGGACATTATTTAATGTTAGAACTGAATTGCAACGCCCCAAAAAATATTAATAGTAGGGGTATATGGACCATTAGAAAATAAAAACAAATTTTATAAAAAAATTAAAGAAAAAACTATCAGATCTTGACTTTGATTCCCTAATTATGTTAGGGGACTGGAATGGTGTGATAGATCCTGAAATAGACAAATTTTCTGAAAAAAAGGTCAAGAAACAACAGGGGAAATTACCTAAAGAATTTTTTGAGATGATGAAGACAGCGGTAGTTGAGGATGTCTGGAGATGTAAGAATAGCACAAATAAAGATTTTACTTTTTTCCCAATCCTCATAAATCGTGGTCACGCATAGACATGATTTTAATATTGGCCCATCTGATCTCCAAGGTTAATAAAGCTTCAATTCTCCCAAAAATTTGGTCAGACCATAACCCAGTGCAGATTAATTTAACAATAGGGAATAGTGAATATAATTGGAAATTAAATAATACAATATTAAAAGATGAGGATTTGATTAGACAACTAAAAGAAAACATTCAAAATTACTTTAAAGATACTTTATACAAAGGAACAAATTGGCAAATGGGTGCTGCCATTTTGATATGACGGACGCCTAGTGTCCGCACATCTCGGCGCCGTTGTGACGCTGCAAGGGCACCATTGGCGCCTTGCGATGTCACAACGGCGCCACAAGACAAAGCCGCTTTTTGCAGCTTCTTTTTGCTGTGCAGAGGGGCTGCACGGTTTGTCTGCTGCAGCTCCTTTGCGCAGCAAACAAGGGCGGTGGCAGATTGCCCTTTTGGGCAGTCTGTAAAGCGCCTATGTTATAGAAATGGTTTGTGGTGGGGTTGTGGTTTTTTAAAACCTTTTTAAAATCATGATCTGCATTTTTATATTGTTTTTAATCATCTGCTTTTAATTGAACTGCCATTTAATTCTTTAAAACTTTTGTATAAATAAAGCTTTAACGATATCTTGGTTGCTTGTTTTTTAAATGCTGTAGGCCAATTTGGATCCTAGATAGGGATAAATGTGTGATATAAATAAAATATATAACATGGTGATAATTCCTGGAATGTGGAAATAGTATAACAAACATTCCATGTTTGAGAATACATTCTATGGCTCCTTTGCATAGAAGAGTGGATCTCTTCTCCTCAGAAAGGAAGCTGGTGGTATGGTGATAAAACATTATTCCAGGGGCAAAGTATCAAATTTGATCATATATCTGCAATGTATGATCCTTGGTAGCCAAGAATCAGATCATATTATCTGTCAGTCAGGGACGTAGCCAGGATTTTGGGAAGGGGGGGGTTCCAGACTAAATGCCACCATTATAATGGGGCTTGGGCGCAGAGGCACACACCATTAATTGTTTATAATGGAAGGGGGGGTCTGGAACCCCAAGGGCCCCCCCCCCCCCCCCCACCCCCCTGTGTCAGTCATAGTTCTGATAGGAACATCTTGTTCTGAATTATATTGTTCAATCAATCAATCAATCAATCAATCTTTATTAATGCATAAGCCAAAGGCCATTCGCATGATAAAATATAAAATATAAAACCAATAACAGCAATTCAGAATTATAAAATATTCCATCAAATCGCATCCAGTTTTAATACATAATATACTTCCAATCAATTAAATAAAACAACTTTAAAAGAAAAAACCACTTCAAGGTTTGGGTAAGATCATCCACCTAAGAATCATTAAAAACATTTTTAAAAAAACAGAAACAGCTTCAAAGTTTAGATAAAGTCATCCCCCTGACAATCAACAGCAATGTCTGCTATTACCCTTGCCCGAATTTTGTTTGCTGCTGAGGCAAACAATGAAACCTTATAAGTTACCTTAGAATCAATATCAGACAAGAGATAAAAAATCTTTTCAGAAATGGTATTAGACTGTAAATTGGACAAAATAGATCCCATAAATTTTGCTCTTGGACCAGTATATAGTGAGCAAGAAAACAAATAATGAGGCAAATCCTCGATTTCTGGGGCTCCACAAATACATAAACGGGAATCCTTAGGTGTATGTGAATATCTACCGTCAATCATGGCTGAGGGCATTGTTTGGAAGCGAAGAGCTGTAAAAGCCTGTCTAAGCTTTAGAAATGTAAGATTCCCTAGATACACAGCCATCTGATGGTCCAATTTATATAATCTAAACCAATTGGAAAATTTCGAATTATTAATAGCCACTCTATCCAGATGTACATCATGGTTAAAAATATATTCACGGAGCTTCTCTCTTGAATTCAAACTAGAAGAATTTTCAGTTAGAGCAGGATATAATTCAAGCAGCCTCTGGTGTCTTGAGCTCCAGACTTTACAGGTTGATAAATATTGAAAACACAACTTAGGAAAAACCTTAAGCGTAGAATCTTTAACAGATCTCCAATAATTAAGTAAAGTAAAGTGAATGCGAGCTCTAATGGAAGGGAGGCCAACCTCAGCCCGGACCAAGGCTGCAGGCGTGCCAGGTGGAAGTAGGAGCAATTTCCTGAGAAACATATTCTGGATGGCCTCCAGTTTGACCATTTGGGAATCATCCCAACCCCACACGGCAGCACCATAAAGAATCTGGGTTATAACTTTACTCTGGTATACTTTGACAGTAGGTGCAACTAGATGACCCCCTGCCTGATTATAGAATCTAAGGATTGCTCCAATTGATCTCACAGCTACTGCTCTACTAGCTTCTATGTGGGGCTTCCAAGAGAGGTTTTCTGTGAAATGAATGCCGAGATACTTAAATTCTCTGCATTGTTCAATCTGATGACCATTAATAGAACAACGAAAATCAGAGTGTCTTTTCCCAAAAACCATTACCTTAGTTTTATTATAGTTGATAACAAGCTTTTCCTTGGAACAAAATGCCTCTAGCTTGGAAAGTAACCTTCTCAGACCTATACGTGTAAGTGAAATTAGAACCATGTCATCAGCATATAACAGAATAGAGATCTTTTTTGATCCAAGTGTAGGTGGAAAAAATTCTGGGCCAGAAAGTGCTGGAATGATGTCATTCAAATATAGATTAAAAAGTGTTGGTGCCAAGAGGCATCCTTGTTTAACTCCTTTATTTGTAGGAATAGGATCAGTTAGTGAGCCAGAGGTACCAACTCTTATCCTTGCTGTTGTATTGGTATAAAGTTCCTTAATCAAAAACAATAAGCGGTTGTCTATATTAGTGTTGGCCAGTTTATGCCATAACAAGTTTCTGTCAATTGAATCAAAAGCTGCTGCTAGATCAATAAAGGCAGCAAACAGATGTTTTGTAGGGCCTTCAATTCCTTTCTGGGCTAAATAATAAAGAGTCAAACAGTGGTCGATAGTACTCTGGCCTTCCCTGAATCCAGCTTGTTGATGAAAGAAGGGTGACACCATTACATTTTGGAAGTCAAAGAGAAGGCTGTCAGAACCTAGGGCATGATGATGGTTTGTTTGTAGAAGGACCTGTTCTTGCCTGAGAAAGTAAGACTTTTTAGAGGAAAATGAAGCCCTAGAAGGTGACTTTCTGAGTCATGATATGGGATAGCTGAGGTTGGGAAGAGTCCTTCCACAAGCAAAACTGTTTTGATTTCAAGATAATGAGCTTCTATTGCCTCTTTCTTTCTTTCTTTCTTTTTGCAATAAGCTTCATCTTTTTTTGTTTTTCATCTACAAAGCATGGGAGAGGACCAGTATATTAAATGAAAAATCTACTATAGTCTTAGCATACAAAATAAGCCCTGACGAGTGAGGCCAAGAGTGCCTAATCAAAGATATTGCTCCCACTAATGATTCCTCAGAGTATTTGGTGTGCCTAGTTATTATTTGTTATGTTGCCAAGTGCTTCAGGGTGGAACACTAGCTTGTTGTTTTCTTTGAGGAGTTGCTTGAGGAAGGATGCTATCATATCCCATAAATACTGTTGGTGGATGTTCATATATGCTTTGTAGTTGGCAAAATACAAAGTAAGGGATGTGGTTGAGTATGCTTTCTGGCCATCACATCTTGCTTTTTACCTTGTCCACTAGGGCAGAATGAGGCTTTCACAAAGGTTCAAATTGTGATGCACAAAGACTGAATTAGTTTGGGATGGTTGGGGAGAAAGACATACTGGTCTTGCTCATTATAAATGTTTTTGATGTAATGACATGTGAGTGGGATGGAAGCAGATGATTTTCGATCCTACCTGGCTACTTGCATAATGGAGCAGGTAGAGCTGCCAGAGTAATGAATTGCAGCTGTACCCATTTGAAGCTGTTTGCATTGTTCTGAATCTAAATCAAGTGCTTTTGCAATGTGCAACAGGGACATATTTCATAAGATGAGAAAAAATGCACCCCCCACATATGGAGACTTCACTGATAAAACATCCAAAGAAGAATATTATGAATCTGTGTTATCAGTGTGGGTGGAAGAATCACAGTAGTACACAGGTTGGAGATAGTAATAGGTATGTTTGAAATAATAGGTACTATAGTAGTAGGAGAAAAGGGTGGTTGCAGAGAAGCTGAGGATGAATCTAGTTGATGCTCACATGGTGACAACTGATGCTGGGAAATAGTAGAAGTAGTAGCTCTATTTTTTGCATGAGTGAAGGCCTGCTAATGTCCACATAATATGGAGCTTAAGGACATCACTGTCTAGTTATCTCATCATAATGCTGAGAACACTAATGCCTAGGGGTCACATAAGCATGCCAATCCAATTGTAGAGATAAAAGCTGTTCCCAAAAGGGGTGTCAAGTAGGAAGGGTGTTTATACCACATTTCCCAAGACTCTTGGATACTCTTAAGCATGGAGAATATAATCAAAGAGATGGACGATGATGTGACAGGTGTCATTTGGAAGAGTGTGGATAATGGTGTTCAGGATCAAATGTGGTCCCTGATACAGTGCTCCAAAGACCTGTCAATGATTTCACCTTTGGAGACAGAACCAAGTAACTCAACATCTCCTAGGTCTTGTGCTGAGGGCAAAAGTTCCTCCTGGAACCTCTCCAAAACAGGCATGGGAGAAGGTACTGGACAGGTGTGCAGCCTCTGGATGCCAAAGACCTCTCCATTATCTCATATTTGGAAACAAAGACCAGTAACTGAACATTTTCCTTGCACTGCAGATTCTAAGGAGGTGCATGGCCTATTTTGGACTCGTGTTGATGATGTTACCAAGATGGTCTGAGGTTAAGTACCCACAATAGAATGGGGACATCTAATAAGTCACAACCCAGGGACTGTGTGGCATGACTCATCCAATTATGAGAGCAGAATCTCTTCCTATTCCAAGGAATATATCTACTTTAGGAACCAAAACACTGGATTGCTCATCTTTACAACCAACTTGATGTCTGTAAATTCTCATACTCCTAGTTATGACCCCTGGATATTCTTAAATCTGGAAAAGAAGAATATTGCCATTCTGACATGACATGTATCCTCTGGTGGAATGTGGAACTGTACAGAGTGCTTGAGAATGGTGTTTGGAATCAGAGTATATGATATTTTTTGAATTCTTAGCTTTCTTCACTATTTTCTTGATCTCTTTTCTGGGAGTCATTGGTATAGTCAGATACTCTGGTTCATGAACAGGGGTCCTTGGTATTAAAGAAGACATAGGTGAATGATTCTGACTACTGAGGGTGTGAAATTTGCTCTATAGATTTTTTTAGTGAGCAAATGCCCACTGAAGCCATATAAAGGGGCTTGTTTGGGGCAGATAATTCAGAAGCATTGATCACAGCTTCCCAAAGGAGATATTTCAGGTTTGAAGAATGGTTGCTTCAGGCCTGATGCATGAAAGTATAACAGTGAAAGCAACTGCTTACTATGTGTGTGTCTCCTAAACAGAGGAGGCCATGGGAGTAGCTTTCAGACTGAGGAATTGTCAGACAACACCCAAGACACTTCTTAAAGAGACTTGATCAGGCCATAAACTCATGAATGTGAAGAGAGAAAAAAGCTTCCACAGAAAGAAAAAAGATGCCAAATAAAAGGAAATGAAAAGAAAGAAACAAAAAGAAGGGCAAAAAGAGAAAAGATATTTCACTAAATTAGATTATGGTCTGAAGAGCAAGTTCCTTATAATGCTGCTGATAGGGGAAATAAAAAGTTTCAGCAAGAAGTGATTAAGAATAAGTTTACTTAGTGGCAAGGGCAGCTTTTCACTGCTTTAAAAAAGAGCAGCATTTTGCCAGCCCTTTTTGGGCTGGCAAAGCACCAGAGGCATGCAGTTTCCATGGGTCCGATCTGGCACTCCCAGAGGCGGTGCAGAGCTGCTCTGTCGGGGTGGTCTGTACAGCCCCTTTTACATCACAATATATTTTTGTCCATTAAATGACAGATCACAGTTTCAGAATGTTCAGAAAGCTAAGAAACAAAATAAGTATTTTGTACCAAGATAAGCCAACACATTTGTTTTCAAAATCCAACTTTACTCACTCAATTGTATTGGTGCGTAAAAGAGTAAGAGGTTCTTTATAATGTTAAGATGTATAGTTTTGGGACTCCCAGAATTATTATACTGTTTTTATTAATGTGGTAACAATATCTATCGATTTAATCTTGTTGCATACATTTATTTCAATGCATATTTCCCATGGAAGTTCTTAAGACTAGTTAAATGCTCCAGTCTAAATTTTCCATACTTAATTCCTCACAAGATATACTATTCATTTTCATTCTAAAATGAAACACTCTGAAGGACAGACTTTTACTAAGAAAAGTGAAATAACATTTTCTGTTTCTGCTGTTATCATATGCTGCAGCTTTCAACCTTCCAGTAAAAGAGGGGAGAAAAAGAATTATAATTATTTATCAGCCCCACTTGAAAAAACCCCACATTGGAGCTATAATTAAATGCATATTATATAAATAGATGTGAAGCCAGCAATAATTGTAAATTTTAACATCTGTTCTCAGAAATTTAGCCTCTGGGTGTAGAAAATGAGATTATTCATTACAATGGATCAGTGAATGTTGCTGCCACATAACCCCTCACCCATTTTACTAGTTCTTTAGGAATATGCATTTTTTCCCTGAAACTCCTAATTCTTTAAAAGTTTACAGTCTTACAGGTTCCAGTTAATATGGAAAAATTTGGGTACACACAATTTCAATGCAGTACTAAAATATAAGTCCCTAAAATGTTCCAAGGAGACAGTAACCTAAGATACTGCTAAAACCCATATTTCCTCTATGTAGCCACCCATTATATATAAACAACCCCTCACATGGAATAGTCTACTATGATGTTCGATTGACCTTAGATATGAACTCAAGTTAAACTATCTGAATATGTAAACTGACCCTATGATTTCAACATAATGCATAGGAACATAACATTATTTTAAACATAGAAACATCCACTTGACATTCAAAAGTTGCTTACTTCTTTTTAATGTTAAAAAACATTGAGTAATAAAATATGGAAGAAAATGAAGATTTCTGCCATAGATAATTCATAGTATACAAATATAAAGATCAGGACTGACATAGTATTAAGAGTTCTAACACTGTGCAAATTTCATCCTGTAAATCTTAAATGATTTCCAATATACTAACAATGGGTATTTACCCCATTTTGTATCCCAAAATACTTTGGTCATTTTTTAAAAAATTGGGAAATATAGTCAATTTGCATGAATAATGTGCTAACCTAATTTTTATTTTTAGTAACATAATGCATTCACTTTAATTTATAATTAAATGGTATCTAGCTATAATAATAAAAGTGTGCAAGTGTGTTTGTCTATCTCCACCATACGTCCAAGGCCATGAAACCTAGACACTTCTAACTTGTATACAAAAAGGTATACAAAAAGGAACAATAAGGATGTGCATGTCATATAGCTTTACTTTAAAAGTAGATTAATAAATGTTAATTATTGAACATCTTAAGAGGCAGAAGCTGTGCCAAAGCTGTTCTTGAGTCCTTAGGACTGGAGTGTGACTTTGGAGTGGCTCCTGGTCTCTTAGAACACATGCATCATTTAAACAGCATACTTCCAAAGTGACCTGAAGCAACGTTATTTTGGCCTGTCTGTACAGGATCTCTGTCACTGTCCAACCAAATGCTCAGTTGCTGTTCCCAAGGTTACTGAATGCAATAGGAGCAGTAACTGAGCAGTAACCTGATTGTTTTCAATTTGCAGTAGAACTGTAGACATAATATCAAGGAATTCGCATGGTGGGGAGCTTGGGTTGTTGCCCAAGAGGAAAGGGGGTAGTAGCCAGAAAAATTTTTGGGACTGTGGTGAAGATACCAACAAGCTAACCAATCACCAGCTACAGATCATAAACCAATCAGGTGCTGGCTGAGGGATTTTGAAGATTCTGTGTGGAGTTGGTTTGGTTAATTAGGGTTTGGAACTCAGAGAGAGAGAGAGAGAGAGAGAGACACCTGTGGTGCCCAGTAGAGGACAGTTGGTTCTTAGGGTTCCAGGGAGAGTTAGTCAAGGACAGTTAGGGGTAGAGTCTTCAAGGAAAAGACTCCCTACCATTATATACGTCCAAGACTCTAGGAAAGAGAGTGGCTGGAGTATAATATCTTGAGGGAGATCTTTAGTTGGGGGTTGTGAAATCCAAGTTTAAGTGGAATAGTCTGATAGTAGGACTGTGGGAGTCCTTAGTAAATATAGATAGTGTTTTGTATTAAAAAGATTCTAAAGTAACTAGTATCTGTAACAAGTGGGAGCCAAATAACAAAGTAACAAGTGCATAAACCATCTGAACCAGTAACATATTTTCAAACCATTGTTTTAAATAAATTTTTTTCTTATTTGAAAAAAGAAAAGACAAGCCTGGTCTCAACTTTCTACCACGCTACACACTTCACATTAAAATTGGTGGTGGCAGTGGGATAAGAACTCCAAGGTGACCGCCATCATAAGAAAGGATTTGGTGGCTGATCACAGGGACCACTGCTGTAGGGTCTTGGTATTTACTTCAAATTTTCCCTGGACACACTACATCTTGTTTAGCCTCAGAAGTGTGTAACTTGCCATAGGAGGCACAGTGGGATGCCCATGCAAACAGCCAACTAGCACATAACAAAGGGCTTAGGTAAGTGGGGCCAGCTCCGGGGCCAGGTTACTCTGGGGTAGCCAGTGCAGACAAGACCTACATGTCTCTAGAAACCTCAACAAACTACAAATTCTATGACTGAACCATCACAAATAGAGAGACATGAAAATGATAGCTATGTCATACCTATACACGCTGTTTTTTTTAAATCCATAGTAGTATTTGAGATATGTGGCAAAATGTACAGTTATTATTCTGCCTAATTACTCTGAAATAAATAATTTTCCTTCTGCTTTTTCAGTATGTTTAGCCAATGAGTTAAACCACTGCTGAATTCTTGTGTCTTTGAGATTTTAAATGACAGTTCATTGTTGTTTGCATTACAGTACTAGTTGTCTGGAGGTCTATGGGAGATATAGTCTACAACAGTGAACCTTCCCAGGGGCTTTATAAAACACTTTATTTACTGTAACTGAGCAATCCTTGGGGTAATCCTGAATCAGGATATTCCAATTGTTTCTATTTTATACTTGAGATGTGGTTGTGAAGCTGAATATAGGGACTTTTTGATAGCTTTATACAATTCAACCAGTATTCCAAACTTTGTGGAATCCCCGTTTGTGTACAACCTGTGTCTGCTGAATATCAACAGCTCTTAAAAAGACAGGAGGAAAAAAGTAGTAAAGAAATATATTCAGTAAGCGTTGCATGTAAAGGGTGGATTAGTTCATCCTAAAGAGTTTTGTAGTATGTAGCTGAAAAGCAATCTAGTCCAGGTGATTTACCTGATTTCATTTCCTTTATTGCTTCAAGAACTTCCGTTATCAAAATGTTTGAGTTCAATACTTTTTTCTGGTGGACTGTTATTTTATTTGAGTTCAATACTTTTTTCTGTTGGTCTGTTATTTTATTTGGAACGTGTTGCTTTATGTAATTTTTTAATTCTTGTACATGACTGTCTCCTTTTTCTGTTCCTTAAAAATTGGAATAACATATCTCAAACACTTTTTGGATCTCTTTTGGATTTATAACTTTCTTTTTCCCATCATTTATTTCTAAAATCATTATTTTTTCTTTCATC
The DNA here is from genome assembly GCF_019175285.1 of Sceloporus undulatus. Classification (NCBI taxonomy): domain Eukaryota; kingdom Metazoa; phylum Chordata; class Lepidosauria; order Squamata; family Phrynosomatidae; genus Sceloporus; species Sceloporus undulatus. The sequence goes on along the minus strand of NC_056524.1, from coordinate 60,391,453 downwards.
TTTCTTAGTTTGTATACTAGTAATTTCCGAGTTTTATCCTCAAATTCAAAGTGTCTTTGAAATTTTATCTTTTTTTCTATTTCTTCTGTTGTAAGGGCCGATAACTGCTTTTGTAGCAATTTGATCTCATTATAAATTCCTTTATTCTTTGGATCTTGGGTTAGTTCTTGCTCCTTAATATTTATTTTATGCATTATTTCTTCCAGTCTTTGATTTCTTTGCTATTTCCATTCAGATTTCTTCTGGATAAAAAAGCTTTGCATCATTGCCTTGCTGGCATCCCATATGTTTTTAAATTCAGTCCCTTTGTTCAAGTTTTTTCGGAAATACAGTGTTGAGTGTTCTTTGTCTTGTTTTATCATTTTTACATCTTTTAATAGGTGTTCATTAAGCCTCCATGAAATTTCTTTCTTCCTTTTTTTCAAACATATTGAGAGAGGATTGTGGCCAGATAACAGAACACCACTGGAGAATGAGGTGGGCAAGTGGAGGAAGGAAGAAGGCAACCAGCCATCTCTGCCCTCCTCCAACCATGGAGAAATAAGTGAAGAAACTAAAGTAGGGAGGGATGTGGATGAAGATGGGGATGGACTAAAGGAGGGAGGTCACAAGGGAAGGGAAGGAGGAAAACCCAGGGAGGCATAAGGGAATGGGTAGGAAAGCAGGAGGAATAATACAGGAAGACAGACAGCCACTGGACAGCAGAGTAGTGGTGGATGTCAGTAAGAGGAGTGAACAGTGACACCATAGCTAACATTGGTTGGCACTGCACACAGTGAGGTGTAGGTGGCCCTACTTGTGTAACCCCATCACCTAGTAAACCATATGATGAGACACCCCAAGTGAGGCACAAGCAGAAACAGAGTATTAACAGAAAGGGAAGGAGGGAGAGATAAAGGAATATCACATTAGCAAAACTAGCCAAAGGCAGAAGAAAGATGCAAAGGCAAATAGTAAACACCCTTAGGAAGGCAAATGGCATCAAAAGCAGCATTATACATAAAATAGGAATGTGGAATGTGAGGAGCATGAGCCAAGGAAAGCTGGACATAGTAAAAATGGAAATGGAACACATGAACATAGCAGTACTGGGAGTGAGTTAAAATGGACAGGAATGGGCCACTATGAATCAGACAACTACGGTGTTCTATTCAGGGAATAAAAAGACAAGAAGAAATGGTGTGACTGTCATACTAAGAAAAGATGAGGTAAAAGCAGTCAGAGAATACAATGAAAAACCAGGCCAAATAATTTCAGTAAGGCTCCATGGTAAACCTATGAATATCACCATAATTCAAGTATATGCACCAACCACATAGGCAGGACAAAAAAAAAAAAGATAGATTCTATGAAGGAGTACAGGAGGAAATTGACAGCACACCAACACAGGATGGCAAGATGATCATTTGAGATTAGAAAGCAAAACTTGGATGCAAAGAAGAATCAAAAACAGTAGGCAGATTTGGATTAGGCAAAAGAAACAAAGCAGATGAATGTCTGATAGATTTTTATGAAGCCAACAACTTATTCATTGCAAACACATTTTGCATACAACCAGAAAGAAGGCTATACACATGGACATCACCAGATGGTCAATACAAAAATCAAATAGATTATATAATTGGAAACATTTAGGAGTAGCTGCAATGACAATTTAACAAATAGAAACAAAAATCCATCAGTGATAACTTTTATTGGCCAAACAAAATGCACAATGTACTTCTTGCAAGCTTTCAAAGCTCCATGGGCTTCTTCATCAAGTAAGATGTTACAAACCAAACACGAGGGGAAGAAAAAGAGTTGTAGATGTTATTCAGATGCCTGTATGTTGTTTCAGTCCTTAATAAAGATGTTATGATGGGGAGGACATCATTTGCAGGCAGGCAGGCAGGCAGGCTCCTCCTCCTTCTGGCCAATACAGCAATAAGGAGCTTTCCAAAATCCAGGAAATTTAAAGTCCTTTTGCATCTCAACAAGGACCCATATTTTGCAATCCAATATGTCTCCATTCCAATGAGATGACAGGCCTCTTTGAAGGCAGAGAACAATGGATTTCTCAAGAAGTCTCCATGTCATTGTATCAGGAACATGTTGGTGATGTAGAGGTAAAACATGCGAATTCAGTCCAAATTTAAAAAGAAAAAAGGCTACTCTTCATGGTTCCCCTGTTGCAGCTATAATGCGGTAACTCACACTACAGAAAACATTCAGGGGTAGCTGTGTTGGCCTTTTAACATATACAAACAAAAATCCATCAGTGATACCTTTTATCGGCCAACTGAAATGCACAATATAATTGGAAGTAAAACATGGCAGAATTCTATAATGGTGCCAAAACTAGGCGAGGTGCCGACTGTGGCACAGATCATGAATTAATCATATCAAAAATAAGAAGAAAACAAAACCAGTTATTATACCAAAATATGATCTAAATAATATCTCAATAGAATTTACTACATAAGAAACAGATTTGCACTATAAAACATAATAGACTGATAACCAGAGGAATTATGGTCTGAAGCCAGTGATCTAATAAAAAAGAATGTAGACAGACATTTTCAATAAACAAAAAGAAAGAGAAAAAACATGGATGACAGAAAAAACACTAGAAATCTTTCGGCCGGTGAGGGAGAGAATAGGCTGGCCTAGCGTCATCAGGGGCTAGCCTGAAGAGAGAGCGCCCTCCCTCCCTAACTGTCATCTTTCGGATGGTGAGGGAGAGAATAGGCTGGCCCAGCATCATCAGGTGCTAGCCTGAAGAGAGAGTGCCCTCCCTCCATAACTGTCATCCTTTGGCCTGGGAGGGAGATGACCAGGCAGGCCCAGCTCCACCAGGGTTAGCCTTGAAGAAGAGACTCCTCCCTCCATAACTGTCCTCTTCCAGCCTGAGAGGGAGTGAATAGGCTGGCACAGCTCCATCAGGGCTAACCTGAAGAAGAAGAGCCCTCCCTACAGTCCGTCTGCCTTGGTCCAGGCCTCAGAGGGAGAGAAGAATGCTGGACCTGATCCCCTCCCCCCCTCACCATTCCCTTCTCCTTTTGTGTCATGTCTTTTAGATTGTAAGCCTGAGGGCAGGGAACTGTCTATTATCCCCTCTTTTGTAAACCGCTCGGATTCCCAGTGATTGGGTGGTATATAAATAAAACCTATTATTATTATTATTATTATTATTATTATTACAAAAGAGAGAAGAGAGAGAAGAAACCACAAGGGAGATACAGTGGTACCCCGGGATACGAAAGCACCGCGTTACGAAATTTCCGGGATACGAAAATATTCCATAGGAAAAACTGTTCCGGGTTACGTTTTTTTTTTCGTAAGCCGAAAAATTTTTTTGGTGCTTTTCGGCGCTTTTTCGCACGAAATCGCGGCTTCCAGCGCTAGCGCCTATGGCTTTTTCGGGTTGCGAAAGATTTCGGGTTACGAAGGGCGCCGCGGAATGAATTAATTTCGTAACCCGGGGTACCACTGTAGAATCAAACTAATAATTGTGAATGCAACAGTACAACATATTGCGTGGAAAGATAAAGAAAATTGCTACAATGACCAATGCAGAGAAATAGAAGACAACAACAAAAATGGAAGAACGAGAGATCTATTTCACAATCCAGGAAATCAAAGGAAAATTCAAACCAAGGACTGGGACACTCTATGACAATAAAAATATCATAATTCAAGACCAGGAGTGAATAAAAAGACATCGGATGCAATACACAAATAATTATACAAAAGAGATGACGAAATGAAGGACATGTGGAATGAAGAATCCTATGAAGATGAACCCTAAATTCTAAAAAGTGAGGTGGAAACAGCAATAAGAGAAATAGTGAAAAACAAATCACCAGGAACAAATGATATTCCAGTTGAACTGCTGCAGTCCACATTGACAGAATCTCTAGTGCTGACCAACATATGTCAGCAGATATAGAAAACAAAACAATGGCCAACAAATTGGAAGTGATCAATATACATCTCCAGCACAAAAAGGGAGACACAAGGGACTGCAGAAACTATAGGACCATAGCACCAATCTCCCATGCAAGCAAAATCATGCTCAAAATTCTACAACATAGGCTCAAACCACATATGGAGAGAGAAATCCCAGAGGTTCAAGTGGGATTCAGGAAAGGAAGAGGCACTAGAGACCACATTGCAAACATATGATAGCTAATGGACCACACCAGGGAATTCCAAAAGAAAAATCATCATGTGCTTTATAAACTATAGTAAAGCCTTTGACTGTGTAGATCATGAAATGCTATGGAATGCCCTTAAAGACATGGAACTGCCAACACATCTGATAGTCTTGATGAGGAATCTGTATTCAGGGCAAGAGGGTACTGTCAGAAGAGAATACAGAGAAACAGAATGATTCCCAACTGGCAAAGGAGTCAGACAAGGCTGTATCCTTTCACCCTATCTGTTCAACATTTTTGCAGAACATATTATAAGAAAAGCAGGCTTAGACACAGAAGAAGGAGCAGTAAAAATAGGAGGAAGGAATATCAACAATCTAAGCTATGCAGATAACACCATAGTATTACCAGAAAACCTCACAGACCTGGAACACCTACTAAGAAAGACCAAATAAGAAAGTGCAAAGGCAGGCTTAATGTTGGACATAAATAAAACAAAAATAATTTCCACTGAGGACCTTCACTAGTTCAACCTAGACAATGAAGAAATAAAAATAGTAAGAGAGTTCTCACATCTGGGATCAAACATTGATCAGAACAGGGACTGCAGCCAGGAAAACAGATGAGGATTAAGAATGGGGAGGGTGGCTATGAAAGAACTAAAGAAGATCCTAAAATGCAAGGATATACAAATGAGCACAAAAGTTAGAATCATACAAGCCACTGTATACTCTATTACAATGTATGTATGTGAGAGCTGGACAGTTAAGAAAGAAGATAGGAATAAAATCCATTCATTTGAGATGTTGTGCTGGAGAAGTGTCTGAGGATTCAAGGACAGCCAAAAGGACAAACAAATGGGTCCTAGAGCAGATCAAGCTGGAAACCTCCCTGGAAGCCAAGATGAACAAACTGAGGCTGTTGTACTTTGGACACATCATAAGAAGGAAGGCTTCATTGGAAAAGACAAGAATGCTGGGAAAGGTGGAGGGAAAAAGGAAGAGAGGAAGGCCACATACTAGATGGATGGACTTTATTAAGGAAGTCATGGGTATGGGGTTTCAGGAATTAAGCAGAGCAGTGGAGGACAGAGGGTCTTGGAGATGTATCATCCATGAGTCGAGATTGACTCGAGGGCAGTAAACAATAACAACAAATATAAAGCTACCCTACTTTTTTTCTGGCTGTGATAAAATTTTGACCTAATTTGGGATTCTTCAATTATTTTGTGCCCTGACTTCTAATATTTGTCTCTTGTAGATCATTCTTTTTCTATAAGATGGAAAACCTGTTTCCTTTTGTGTAGAGAATTCATTCCCTGAATGTTCCATGATATCACTTTCTATTATCTACTTGATGTCTTATTGTTGCTTCAAAGTATCATCCAAGTCTTAATGTCTCTGCTGTCTCTTAATGTCTTTTTCTTTTTTTTCCTTAATGTCTCTATTATCTTCCGTACTATTTAATCTGTTTCTCAGATCCCAGATCTGCTATACTGAGATGTGTTGGTTTACAAAATAATATTTTTTTAAATAATTCAAATTGGGCAAGCTCAGCAAATATTGTAGTTCAACCAAATCCAGGAGGAATAAAACAGTTATTTATAATCCAGGCTGAAGATAGCAGTTCTGTCTAGTCTTTGTGTTTTCCCTGCTTTCTCTCTCTCTCTCTCTCTCTCTCTCTCTTTTGTCTGATTTTCTCAGTTGCTGTCTTTGTTTGAAGTTAGTGTCTCATTATGTCTCTGTCTGCCATTCTTTTAGCGATTGTCTTTCCAGATTAATAAAAAGATACTTCTCAATTTTTGTTCATCCTGTCTCTATCATGAAATGGCAACTGAGGCTAAAAACTGTCAGCAATTTTAAGTCTATTAAATTGTTCTTCACACTTATTTTTTAAACTTTTAAATTCAGTTCTTTGTTGTATTCACAATCTCTTTCATGTTAGCTGTCAACTTTAGACCCTGTCCTTTACACAGTCCAGCACAGTTCTTTATAGAAAAAAAAGTGGAATGGCAGAACAAAAGGCTTTTTACTTAATTCTTATAGTGGATGTCCTCTGTGAAGATATTCTTTTACAGTTTGCAAACTTACTTAATTCAAGGAATTTTAATGTCAGTGAAAGTAATTAAAAGCTGTATTGGTGCAGCTTCGCTACTGAGCTCCCAAACGTGGATACGGTGTATTTGTGGTATCTCAGCCCCCATCCACGTCTTCTTCTCTTTCCTCATCGGTGACGCCGATGCTGTCCAAAACCCCAGTGAGGCTGTCTGAATCCCCATTATCGGTGGGGTGTTTTTGTTGTCTAAATTACCTCCTTTGTGCAACGAACCAAGCATGGCTGGTTCAGCTTGGCCTTAGCTCAAATGCAAGCTGTGATTGCTCTGCCATTATACAGGAAGTCCAGAACTTATAACATTAACCGAATATGAAGGATATGCTGGAGACTGTGTGTTCATTGTGTTACCATTAATGAATCTTATGCTGATTTTTTTAGCCCAAGTATGAGTATAGTTTGTGTGTGTGTGTGTAATTCAGAATAAAAGCTAGTTTCCTTGCTATTACTTCTGTATTCATACTGTTGATCTTTTACTTCTTGAGAAGTTATTTATGTCCTCCTTTTCAGACAGTTTTAATTTTGATCCCATAGTTATTTTGGAACATAATCTTTTTCTTCAAATAGAATTCACACTTTTATCAGTTCAAATAGATCAAGTCTCCTTGTTGGTTTAAAATGCTGGGTCTGTAAGTACTGACAAAGAAGGTTTATTACACTCGTATTTTTGAAAACGAGTCATCCTTTATGAAATCACTAACTAAAGTGCATCCAGCACTGCCTGAGTCGATTCCTAATACTTCAAAAGATGCCCATAGGTATAGCTTGGTAGTGTTCTTTCTCTGTCTCTTAAGTCTCAGAAGAGCTACTTGGCTTGGACTGCCTGTGTCAGTTTTGATTTATCTGCCAGCTATAACCTTTCCTGTACAGGGATACTGTACAGGGATAACCTATCCATAGTAGTTCATGTACTGGTAACTTTCTCCTTAGACTACTGAAATGTGTATTACATGGGGCTGCCCTTTAGGTTCAATAGGAAGAAGCAGCTAATGAACAATGCAGCAGCCAAATTGCTGACTAGAACATCGTACACAGACCACACCTGTTCTAAAGGGATTGTAATAGCTGCCAATACAATCTCAGTCTGAATTCCAGGCATTAGTTACAATATTTAAATCTATAAATTTCTGGGACCTCTGGGCCTGAAGCAGCATTTCTCCTTATATTTGCCTGAGGAGATGGAGAGAGCTTTCTCTGTCTCTCTTGTGGAATGCACACTCCCTGGAGGCCTAACTGGCTTCATTTTGACAGCAGGATGAAACTAATTTTCTCAAAGTCTTTGTCATTTGCCATTTAATGGTTTGATCCAATTTGTATATCCACATGGTTTTAAACAGTTTTAACAGTCATGTTAAATTATAACACTTATGTACATTTTTTCACATTTAATTTTAAAATGTTTAATCTGTTTTATTTTAAGTTATCCAGATATCTTTTGATACAGGGCAAGAAATAGAAGTTTCAATCAAATACATAAATAAATAAATAAGCATTTAAATAACTTTATTGAAAACTCAGTTTCCTTGATTGAATGGTCATGCATCACTGATTCACTGCCATAGATTTCTTAGTTTTGGTCTAGGAGTGAAAGGACAGGTTTGGGAAGGACATAGGACTTGGAATTTTCTTCCCAAACTACCTATTGATAACCAAGTTTCCAAGCCTTTGCACACTTACCTAGTGATAAATGCCACTGAGATAAATATAGACCAGGTGAAAATCTTTGTGGTGAAGTTTTACTGGATGATACCTTTGCACTACTGGCTGTATGAAACAATTGCACAAGATGTTCTGAAACTGGCACCACATTAGGATGAATTGGTGTACCTGGTTGCAAAACTGTACTATTTGTTTTTGCTTAATCAGTTACATAGCTTCTTTATAGAATGTTTTGCCAAAACAAAACAAAACAAAACAAAAACTAAACTAAAACAGTGTCGGATAGCTCCTTTCTGTTAATTCTGAAAATGTTAAATGGTCTTGGGAAATAACATAATGCCATGAGTAGATTCAAGACACTGAACACAATGAGACTTACCTTTGAGAAGAAATAAATAGGATTGCTTCATAAAATAGTTAAAAATGATTCTTGACCTTTCTCATGATTATACAATGTCTGAAATTAGGTAGGGTTTTGTGTGTGGACATTATGACATATCTTAGTTCATTCTGAGAGGAAGTTCTCTTACGGGCAAAAACACCAAAATTAAAACTTTCCTTCCACTTCCCCCCCTGAGTTATCCCTATTTTTCCTCTTTAAAGACTCACTTTGAACTCCATGGGAAAGGACAACTTTCCATGTTTCTGAAATGACTTCTTTCACATCAACTTGGTAATGATGAATTGGAACCCCTCCATGTGAATCTGGTTTATTGAAAGAGACTTTAGCAATAGTCTGCGATACCTCTATAATCTTCACTCCATGTGGACTGGATGGTACATCTGGAGATGAGTAATGAAGAAGTTCATTAGAGAACAGTAATAAAACCATTAAGTGTTTAGCACTGCGGACATGATACTTTGCACAGCACCTTGGAAGAAAAAGAAACATTTTAAAATATGTAAATACTCCTGACTGCATTTATGTTATACAAATGGAGTTACACTGCAGTAATATAAACATATACTATATGGCCAAAATAAGAATGGTTTGCTTACCTGTAAGTGTGGTTCTTTCAGCTCAGGCTGTGGGTCTTACACATACACAGAGCCTTCAACAGGACATTCTAGAGCTGTGTAAACATTAGGCAAAAGACCTGGCCCATCACTCTACTTGCATGATTGAGTACACTAAGCTATTTTCGTCAGTTCTACTTCTATCACCAAAGGACAAGTATGGCATGGTAAAAAAGAGGAAAGGAAAGAGGATTGTGCTGTGGTGTCCTTGACTGAGTCTATCCATCTGGAATATACTCTTCCACTTTTCCTACTGCCTTCTACCTGACCAAAGATTATTGTCTTTTCTAGTGATTCATGTCTTCTCGCGATATAGCCAAACACGGGCACACTCAGTTTGGCTTCTACGGAGAGCTCAGACTTGATATGCTATAGGACCTATTTACTGGCCTTTTTAGTAGGCCATGGTATCTGTAGAACCTTTCTCCAGCAACACATTTCCAATAAGTTGATTTTCCTCCTATAAATTTTCCTCATTGTCCAGCTTCCATAACCATACATAGAAATGGGAAATGTGACGGCATGGACAATCCTAACTTTAATATTCAACAATGATCTATATTTAAACTACAGCAGTTGTCTAGTTACTTGGTTAATCCCCTTTGAAGTCCTAGTTTTCTTCTCATTTCTTGACTGGAGTCTACATTCTGATTAATTACTAAAACAAAGTATGGAAAATGTTATAAATTTCAATATCTTCATCATCCACTTGAAAGGTTTATAAATCATCTGTGGCCATTATTTTTGTTTTCTTAATGTTCAATTATAGTTTGCTACTTCTATATTGATGTAGAATGGTACTGATGGTGGAAAAGGAGAACATCCCTGGTAGTTATAGCATGTTTCGCCAGGTTTATTGACAGTAAATAAAGATTGATTGATGATGACTATAACAAAAACTAAACTAAACTAACATTATGATGCATTACTAAAACACTAATCTATTCCAATAGACACAACCTAACTGATCACAAACTAACTAAAGCATGAGAGAACTAACCAATTACCATCAATCAGTCAATCAATCAATCAATCAGTCTTTACAGGTAATAGACCTGGTGAGACATGCTACAACTTAAGTCCATATAAAATAGAAAAATTATAAATAACTTAAAACCATATAAAATAGAAACATAACATAAAAATACATGAAGTATACATGAAATTAAATTATCAGATTGGGGCTACAACACTGGAGGTTTTTGTTTGTTTGTTTGTTTGTTATATAATTTTAGATCTCTAATTTTAACAACTAAAGACAAAAAAAATTGCAACAGACAAGGTAGTCATCACACATTTGTCTTGCAACTGTCAGGATCAGAGGACCCAGTTCCCAATGACCAAGACAGTATCGTAGTATAGTAGAAACTAGAGATTTATTCTGCATATCAAGACGTCCCAGATTAAGTGTCAGAACTGAAAACGTTTGCCCTTGGACCATCACAAATACATTCGCATCCTCCAGCCCCCCTTACCAACCCTGATCTCTCACATCTGATCCAGATCAAAGGGCCCTTCTTGTTTCCCTCCTTCCCCTCCTGTGTTATCATTTCATCTCCCTTCAGGAAGATGATCATCCCTGTTTCACAGCTCCAATCCATGTCAGGAGTCATAAAACTACAACTCCTTTCTGTACTTTGTTTGATTCTCCCATTGAAAGCAACTTCGACATGGGGCAGTAAGTAAAACCAGTTGTCCTGCAAGTAAATGCCATAGCAATGTTTGCATTGTTCCAGAGTAGTGTTCATTGTCTCAGTCTGCTCATCTGATTCTGGGTAATGAGAGGTAACCAACGCCTGCTCAATCTCCATTTTTTTATGTAGCACCTTCCAAAATTGTGAAGTGAACTGGCCACCTCGATTGCCAGGATCAAGTGGTAGCTCAAGGTTGGACCCACCATAGACTGGATTTTTCCCAGTGCTCCACCACCCTACGATGCACTGTCCCCGTTCTCTCTCTGGTGGGCTCCCTCTCCAAGGGGGAGCCATCCATTTGTTGGAAGGTAATGGGATGCTCAAATGTTTTAGAGTTTTAGTTTAGTTTCACCACTATCTCTGTGTTTAGGAAGCAGCGGGTGCAGCCTGAGTCAATAGCCACTACCAAGTGCTTATCTCCCCTCTTTTGGGTCCTTCACTTTAACTTTTAAGATGTATAGGAGAATTCCTCAACTCACTATCGGGGTATGGTGCCTTGGGCCTGTCTGGCAGAGGAAGTTTCCCGCTGGTTCAGCATTGTCCTCCGGCTCTATAATGTCTAGTGTGGTTTTCGATTCCACTGCACCTTCATTAGCTACCTTGAAGACTCAATTGCTTCCCAGTCCCTTACTTGGGCAGTGCAGGTCCTCCAACGAGGCCAGAGTGGGCCCTCTTTTTGACATAGCTCCCCGCTGGTGGTCTTCTGTGTTGGGACACTCAGCAATCTGATGCTCCTTCTGCCCGTATGCCAGGCAAAGTCCTAGTTTCATCCACTGCTCGCACTCAGGGACCCGGGCCTTAGTTTCTCTCTCCTTACCATGGGGAGGGATAGGAATTATCTTAGTCTCCTTGCTCCCTCCTGGTGTCAGCTGCCTCACTGACTTTCCTCCATTGCCATATCAGCCTCCTAGCCAACTGGATCCATTACCTCACAGTCTGAAGATTGTCTTTCATATAGACCAATTTTAAAAGGTCTGTTCGTAGTCCCTCCTTGAAATTCTGCACTTTGGTCACCTCTGCCCAGTCTGGAATTTGCACCTCCAGACCACAAAATTCCGCCACATATTCAGTCACTGAATGGGCATCTTGTTCTAGGACCACCAGCTTAAATTGGGCTTTTTCCACCTGAAAAAGGTCCTCAAATCAGGCCTGCAAATCTATCATAAAGGCTGGTAAGCTCCTCAGCTCTGCTGCCCTGGCATCAAACAACTGTACCAACCACTCCACCGCTTCACCCTCCAGGTATGTGGCCACACATCTCACTTTCACTTCCTCAGTGAGGAAGGTGTGTCCCCACTAGTTCATGTGTCCTGACACCTGGGCAAGGAAGTAGGCCAGCTGGCTCAACTGTCTGATGAATCTCACCCTGTGTGTCTCACTGGCAGATCCTTTTCCCCGCTCTGGGTTGGGTGGCCCCCTGGAGCTGCTGGGTCCATGCTAGTGCCCCCAGGTCTGCCATAGGCCATTTATCCTGTTAGGGTTCCTCCCACATCATGACTCAGTCATCGCCCAGAATTCCTTGTCATTTTTGGACCAGCAGTCCCACCGCGATTTTCTCTTGTATGCCTGCTACCTCAGTCAGGAGGTCTCGCATTGATCACTCCTCTAGTAGTGCCTGTTGTGGCTTGATATCCCAGTCCTCTCAATCCTGGGGATCCACATCTATTGAGCTAGCCACCACGGTGTCCCAGCCCGACAATCTCTCTTCGCTGGGCTGCTTCTGGCTCTGGGTGGTGGTTGAGGTTTGGAACCCTTCATCCTCACCCTCATAGCTCAATAGGTCTTGCTGGGCTCCCTCCTAGTGCCAGTCCTCCATTCCCACATCCCTCTTGTCGTATGGGGACCGGTCCTCCATATCATCGGAATCAGGGAACTATTTTTCTGCAGGTCTCTGCTCCATCCACTGGACCATTCCTGACAACTCCCTCAGCACATCAGGGTTGTTTGGGTCTGGCTCGCCAGCCAGGACCCACACTCACTTCCAGGGCTTCTGTTCCCTGGCCACCTCTGTGCTCACCTTTGGGAGGCCCCATTGGGATTGACACACCTCGGCCTGAATGCTGTTACATCATACGAGGTGTTATTGGGAGTTCTGACACACTGTCAGGATCGGAGGACCCAGTTCCTAGTAATCAAGACAGCATCGTAGTATAATATAAACTAGAGATTTATTCTGGATATCAAGACGTCTCAGGTACAGGGTCAGAACTGAAAAAGTTTGCCCTTGGATCATCACAAATACATTCCCATCCTCCAGCCCCCCTTTCCAACCCTGATCTCTCATCTTTGATCCAGATCAAAAGGCCCTTCTTGTTTCCTTCCTTCCCCTCCTGTGTTATCATTTCATCTCCCTTCAGGAAGTAGAGCATCAGCTCTGATCCATGTCAGAAAGATTGGGGTCATAAAAATACAACTCTTTTGTTCCGCTGGCCATCTGCTCCTCCCATTTATTTCCCAGGCTTGGATTTAACATAACTGATATCCCCTTCTCAATAGCCAACATATTATACAGTGTTAAATCACCATATCACCATGCCCTCCTACCTTCATCCTCTAATATCATATCATCATGCCAACATGACAGAACCATGCATATAGATTCTGACAGCAACAGCATTTTGATAGAAAACATTTCAGAATAGCCTAGCTTATGGCACAGTAAGAAGGCATGACACTGGTTATAAAAGAAACACGTGTGTATATATCTAGAGAGATAGAAAGTATGTATAGGGTTCCTTCTCCCCTTTCTATTTGTGTGTGTGTGTGTGTGAGACTTAGGTCATTTGTTGTAAAATTCCCTTTGTTAATTCTTAATGGCATTCATTATTATTTAAGTATATCTACAAAAAGGGAAGAATGAGAGACCTCTATCAAAAAACTGCTGACATTTCTTTTTCTTCTCTATAGTAGACCATTAATGATGGTTTTTCAAATAGACCTTAATATATTTTTTAAAATTGGTGTAGTACATAATAAATGTTAAATAAATTGCATGCCATGGTTGAAAGATTTTAATGTATTCTTAAACTTGCCATCCTTCCTCTAACACAAAACTGCTGTATTAACAGGTACAAATATACATAGGTGGGGTGTAGTACTGGTGAAATATTTGGTTGGCAAATAGTTTGTTGTTGTTGCTTTGAGAAAATTTATTGAGCTGTACGTCCTATTATTTCTTTACACAAAAATGATCTACAAGTACCAAACCAGTTCTCTCCCCCTCACCCGCCCCCGACATCCTATTTTAACGAATGTATTAAGGGTCATTCTCATAAAACTGATAAAGAAAAAGTTAATTGCTTATAAAAGAGGCAGAGTGACATTTAGGCAGCATAATCAACCTTTAAAACTGAAGAACAATTAGAGTAAATGAAGTCAGAGAGAAAAAAATATGCAATAGCTTGGTTCTGTAATGATACTAGTGCCTTGATCCATATAATTAGAGTAAATTGATACAGTTCCAGTAGTCCCTAGTTCATACCAGTTAGAAATGCAGTTTATGTGCTGTTGTATAACACATGGCTAAAATAAACCACCTTGGTGAAGACTGGGCAATAAATTATTTTTTGTGTAACACACATAGTGGTATGTGGTTATCTTTTGTTTATAAATTTATTTATGGTTTCTAAATAAATTATAAAATAAATATATTCATTATTTTATCATTTATTATTTGCATACATACCAAGGCTTTATACAATATCATAAAGCAATCCAACAAAATATAATATATTATTTAATGTTATACAACTTGAAGTACAATTCTAAGCACACTTACTCAGAGTAAGCTTCACTGAGTAAACATAAAATTATATTGTTAAAAATGGTCACTGTTACACTTGAGAAGATATGGTTTACCCATGCCTAACTAAGAATGGAAGAAATACAACTTTTTTCATCTCCAGTAAGAACAGCTGTTTTCAGAGTGAGACACTCCACTGAAAACAGTGTTAGCAGTAAGAATAGCAAGTACATTTCTAAACCACATATCAGTGAGCCAGCACTCCCTAAGAGGTTTACAATGTGTAGGCCAATTGCCACCCAACAAGCTGGGTACTCATTTTACTGACCTACAAATGGATGGAGGACTGAGTGGGCCTTGGAGCCATCCTCTAGGAACAAATTAATAACATAGTGGCTGCAGTACCAGCATTTAACTGTTACACCACCAGGGCTCCTTCTAGAATGTTTTCCTCATAAAAATGATTTTTTTGGGGGGGTATTGTTTTCTTTTTTGTATAGCCACAATTTTGGGATTTCTTTCATTTTATTTTTGGTACAAAATATATATCTGAGGGTAGGTAACATCAAAAATTGTGAAAACTGTCCTATCCTCAACAAGGAGGGGAATTATTTTTTGTCTGTGAAATTCTTCATGTATATTAGCAGAAATGAATAGGCAAAGATTTACATCCTTAACCATAAATAGCAATATGCATGAAGAACTATATCATACAAAGCTGCTACAAATAATACTGTAGGTATTGTCTTATGGTATTCTTCTTAGCTCTTGTGCTAAGATGAGTGTGCATTTAAAACACTGATGAAGAACTACGCTGTAATCATAACCAATTCATCACAACTATGTACCATCAAAAAAACCCCGTAACATATGAAGTGTTCTAGCAGTTTGAAATCTAGAATTATTTAACAATAAAGTCAAATGAAAGATGATGCTACAGGTTTCTCTCTATACAAACACTTTTATCAGGCTGCCCACAGATATGATTCATTTAAATTTCTAGTGATTCAAGTAGTTATTTCTAAACCTTATCAGGATGTTTCAACATTGTTGGCAAAACAAGAATGTTGTTGGATATATAAGCTTAATACTGTTACCTCATGTGGTTTGAATGAATAACAGGATTACAGTTGTTTTCCTTAAAAAGGTGAAAGCTATGAATTACCTTTATCCTACTTTTTTTCTTTTTGTATAAATGTTCCTTTCCTATTCCCTTTTCCCCTGCTGTGACAGGTGGTGATTACCATCATTTAAGTACTATATTTATACAGTTACTCATTGAAATTTGTTATGCCATTCCAAGCAGTCATATCTTGACCTTCATGGTGAACAGTACTGTGCATATGTGTGTGTGTGTGGGGGGGTACTTTTTGCTGGCCTCCATGAATAGATTGTGGAATTAAGCTGGCTTGGAGCAGTGTTCCAAGATGAGGCATATGATGGGGCAGAACCCTTCAGGAACCCTCTTGGTTGTTTATTCTGTGACCCAACTTTCCACCATAAGTAGGGTGCAAAATTTGCTGATCACCTCAGAGCCGAGTAGGAATTTATTCTCCTTTACTTGCAGTTTTTTGCTTACTGTGTGATCTCAGGGACTTGATCAGTTGACATAGAGTGGTGTCAGTAAATATGTTGTCATTGGTATGTAGTGGAGGGAGAATATAAGAGTTTGGTATATACCTTGGCACCATTTTGATAAAGGGTTGGGCTCTAGAATGGCCCAACTGGTCATGGAAACGGGGGGGGGGGGGAAGAGTTTGCCCTTGGGGCTCTCTCTCTCTCTCTCTCTCTCTCTCTCACACACACACACACAGTCTTGAGACTTTAGGTAGAGTGCTCTGGGTTTGCCTTCCAGATATTGACCAGCAAGGGAGCAACCAATGATATTGGTTTGCTCTCAGGATCAGATGTTTCGCCCAATGAAGGTTGAAGAGGTGGTCACAGGGTCACCCCTGGCCTCAGCAGCCCCTGACCACATCAGGTTGCACTCTCTCTTACTCTTTCCCATGTTCAAGCATTTTAATAGGTTTTGATCAAAAAAGGGAGGGCTTGTTTGTATTAGTATTGTTGTATTATAAGTTCTGATTGTAATCCCACTTCGATTCATTGGGAGAAGCGGGAAAATATAAATATAAATAAAACTTGTTGTTGTTGTTGTTGTTGTTGTTGTTTATAGCCAAAGTGTTGTGTCTGGTCTCTTTATTTCATAGTCAGTCATCAATGAGCATGCCACTATGTTGGTGTAGACATCTTATCTGTATTTGTCTGCACACTGTAAGCATATAATCTTCAGTATCATTTAATTTAGTATCATTCATGTTCATTGTGGCAAAAATGCTTTTTCATAGCACTAGGCTTGTTATTATTAATATTATTTTTTAAGGTAGCTGAGGAAGTCATAAAGATGAATCGGAAACTATAAATTTTTAGGGAGGCCCATTCCATTGCCTATGATTCTACAGTTTATGACTACTATACAACTATGACTTTTGACTCTCTTGTTTGCTACAAGTTCTATAGATGAAAAGGTTTGAATTACTGCTACAGCATAGACTTACATTCCTCTGGAATGCCTTTCCACAAGAAACAAGGTTGGCCCCCTCCCTGCTTGCCTTTCACCAGCAAGCAAAAACAGCTTGCAGAATTCATTAAGTTGAATTAATTGACTGATTATAATGTTTTTCTATTCTTTCCGAGACATGTAATTTCTACTTTGTAAATTGTGTACCTGTCTGCTGTTGATCAGTAGACCCATTTTTTTTGTCACCATGACCACAGAGCAGGTCACACTTTCAAATTTTGTGCTACAGACAATTGTGAAATACTGGAAAATATGCTCCTGGTTTGCACTTCCTTCAGTTTTGGCCAGTGCTGGATTGTGGGGGAGTGAGTTAGTGGGTATATGGATCGAGAAACCATTTGAGGTCTTTGGGGATATTTCCTGGTTTTTCCATCCCATTTTTGAAAGTAGAAGGCCTAGGGTAGTAGCTGGAACTTTGGGGTCTTACAAAGGGATGGAGCTGAATGCAGCCCATGGATTACAGTTTGTTGATCTCTGATTTAAATAATCTTCTTTGACAGCCACTTGGATTTCTCTTTTCCAAAAACAGGATGGAAATGTAATAAAATAAATTATATAAATAGTAAATTTATATAGGTATTCCTTTAAGATGTGATTAATTTATAAGAAAAGTAGTTTAGTGGCACCTAGCTTTTTTTCTGCAGCTAACTTCCGAAGGGGGGGGGGAGATAGTGAAATAGGTGTCCAGCTTAATCATACTATTCCGGTGTATTTCACTAATCAAATACTGATGATTAAATTATGGATAAATGTAATATAGGTCCAAAACAAACTGCAGAAATAATCCAGTATGAGACCACTTTAACTGCCCTGGCTCAGTGCTAGGGAATGCTGGGAATTGTAGGTTATTCTGGTACCAGAGCGCTCTTACAGAGAAGGCTAAATAGCTCACAAAAATACTTCCCTAGCACTGAGCCAGGGGAGTTAAAACGGTCTCAAACTGGATTATTTGTGCCATGTGTTTTGTACCATAGTGGGCTTTTTAAAGGGACTCAGGTCTGAGCATATATTATCTGGGAATAACCTTTACTGAACTGAATGTGACTTGCTTCCAAATAGCATGCACAGCATTGCAGTATAAACACACAATGAATTTACATTTTATTAAATAGAATTGCTCATCAGCAAGATGCATTCTGGTAGTATTAAAATAGTATATGTAATCATAAATAACTAATTTAACACAGTTTTACTTACCAGCCAAAGCAAGGATATATTCTTGATATCGTGTTCCTATTCGGTTTGTGGCTGTGCAGTTGTATCGTCCAAAATCATTGTCAGAAGCAGGAGCAATCTGGGAGAATGCATACACATTTTTATCGGTTTCTAAGTTTCTATGGTAATCACTTGACCTAGCTGGCTCCTGTACAGTGACCCAATTCAAAGGCTTCCCATAAAGCTTAACAAACTTTTGTTTTAGCTGTTTCTCCTCATATACTGGTCTTGTACATTCCCAGGCCAACTATGACATCCAGCCTTTCCTATGAGCCACACAAGCTATTTCTTCTGTAGAGCAGAAGGGACTTGTTTTGACTGCAGGGAATATGCAGGATGTGCACACAAACCACATAGTAGGTACAAATAAATTAAAATAAATAATTGGGGGTTTCATCATTAACATTCATTCAAAATGTTGGTAACTTATTAAATTATTAACTAAACAAGAGTGCTAAAGATATAAGAAATTATTTATTGCTGATCTGGTTAGTGCTAGGTCAGAAATAATAAGGGCATCTTGGTTGAAGTGGTGGTCACCTGATGGCTCTCTTGCATTTTACACTGGACAACATATAGAAGTCCAGTGTCCTAGAAAACTTTTTTTGAAGTATGCCAAATAAAATAGAAGGGTAAAGATACAAGATTATATATAAGAAAGAAAGGGAAAACATGAGCAAAGTGGCTTACTTGATTTTTAAAGTGGGATAAGTGAGAAATTGGGTTTTCAAAAATCCAGCTCAAATGCTCAAAACAAAGACGAGGGGAGGATAACATAGTGGATGGAATTTTGCACCTTTATTTTGGTATGGCTTTTGGAATGGTAATGTGATGCAAGATTATTGCAAATAAAAATTAACTTGCTGGCTAAACCTATCCTGTTTTTCACATAAATGTAACTGAATTATTTTATTTGAAAAAAAATATTAATAATTAATGTAATGCCTTAACTGTTTCCTTCCGTCTTTTACACTTTTGCATAGAAATCATCTACATTCCCTGCAGTGTACTATTGTGCAGAAGGGGAAAAGATTCATAGGGTTTGAGTTTCACCTAAGATTAATTAAAATATTTGTGTTTTTCATGTTTTCTGGATGCTGTATTATGCATACATTTTCAAAATGTGAAAAGCTGAAATGCATATAGTTGTGAAACATGAAAACATATTTTGGTCAGTGGGAAAACTGCATACACAAATATGTACATTAAAATGTGTAGAAAAATGCTGCTTGTTTCAAAATGTGTCAGAAAGTACATATTCACTTCCAAACAAATGAACAAAACAAACAAATAAAAATGCAAAACCCACAGGAGATGTGAGATTTGAAAAAATGCAATAAAATCAAGACTGTAATTATTTTACATCCTATCACTTGAAAATGTTAAGTCAGAAGAATAGTGAGATGTACTGAGTTCTGTACGAAACCTTTCATATCCAGGCCTAGCATCTGAGCAAAAGACCTCACCTTCAATGTAGGATGGGGTGCTCCCCTTAGATTACAGCCTGTCAATATTTTTTCATTTTTGAATTCATAGTACTGTATGAAGATTTAACAAGGAAAAAGATAAACAATAGATGTACTGTCTTACAGGAGTAAGGACTTTTCCACATTTTGGCCTGAGACACACCAGTCAAAAGCAGTGTGCCGGTGCCGAAACTAGGGTTCCAGAGTGTGCAGCAACCACACGCTCCAGAACCCTAGTCCGTATGGGCGATGGCATCATGACGGTGTCCTGTCCACATGGGTGCTGCCATGATGACGATGATGCCACACAGCGTCTGCATGTCGCTGCGCATTGTGTACGTCATGTGTGCACCAATGGTGTACTCGTGATGTACACAACACACCACAAAAAGAAACCGGAAGAACCAGGTTCTTTTTACTGTGGAGGGATGCCATGTGGTTTGGTGGCTGCTGCGTCCTTCTGCAATTAAAATGGGCAACTCCAGCCTGCGGTTTCGGAGCGGTCTGTACTGCCCCTTTGTTATGTTACAAACATGAATTGGAACAGATTTAAATGACATTGTTATTGCTTGATGTACCTACATGGGAGCAAAATATTATTATTGCAGCACAAAAGGTGGCTGTGTAAGTATACACAACCAAATCTCATTGAGAGATACTGACCCCTCCCCAAGTCAATATCTGGTAGAAGCATCTTTTGGAGCAATTTCAGTTGTGTGTCTTCTTGCATGAATATATGTGCATTTTAAAAAAAAAACTTATTCTTCTAGACAACATTGCTCCAGCTATGTCAGGTTGGATGAGGATCATTGGTAAACAGCAACTTTCAAATGTTTACACTGATTCTCAATTGGATTGGGGTCTGGCTTTGACTAACTCATTCCACAACATCCACATTAAAAAAAAAAAAAACCACTGTAGTTTTTAAAACAATACTTTGTGTGTTGAGAACCCATCTTATTAAAAGAGGACTCTCTTTCCACCATGTAAGAATGGCAAGAATATTCTAAAATCTTTTTAAAAGTTTGAAAACTGGCTTTTTATGTGTCAAGAAACCCAATGGGAAAAATCATAGACAGGCAAGCGATTATCTGTGATGGGGAAAAAAAAGTGGGGAAAGGCTTTTTGTAAACACAAATGGCAATTTCTACACAGAAAAATAGCATACCTCTGGTAAAAACAACAACATTTCTATACAGAAAACAGGTATCCTGAACAGAGAACAGTATTGTTTGTGTAGAAAGCAACATTTCTGCATCCAAAACTACAAGTAGTGTTTGAACACTGTGCAGCTGAAGCAAGAAAAAAAAAATACAATTAAGTCCCAAATAGACAGACAGTAAGTGCCAGTTTGGGGGCAGTGTGGAGGAGTAGCATTCAGATTACGTGTGCCCCATCACTGCCTCCAAGCCAGCATCATGCTACCCACCCGACCAGATGGCAGGAAGCATTGTAACACTCTGGTGGCACAGCATTTATACACCACAGTAGTGCCACAAAGCTGTGGTCGCAGCTGAAAGGGCACCCTTTTGCTGACTCAAAAAGGAGCAGAATTTTGCCACTTCTTTTTGGGCTGGCAAATAGCTGGATCGGGGCCACAGCGTGCAGTTGCCACAGCCTCAATCCAGTACTCAAAGGGACGGCATCATGCCACCCCTTTAGGGCTGTCTGTTTTGGCCCTTATTTGTTCTTGCCTGCAAAAATGACATTTATTAAGATTAACAAAAGTATCCTGATCCTGTGTCTCTTGCAGAATAAAACATATCTTCTTCTACAGCTGACCTTGTAACAGGCTCTTTTGAACTTGCCCTCAATCCCGTTCAGTTTTCCAGTCCCATCTGAAGAAAAGCATACCCATATGTCACTGCCATGTTTTGCAGTAGGGATGGTATTCTCAGACAAAGAGAACTATTGGCTTTGAATCAAACATAGCATTCAGTTTTGATCTCATCAGACCGGAAAGACTTGCCACATGTGTTCTGTATCTCTCATATTTCTTTCTTTTTTTCCCCCTTTTTTCAGAATCCAAGGCTCTTTGCTTTGAGTTTGTTCAGCAATGTATTTCTTTCCACTATTTTTCCAGAAAGTTCAATCTATGTTTTTTTATCCATTGTAGCTAGGGATCTCTTCAAGTCCTTAAGAGTTACTACTGGACTCTTTGTGGCCTCTCTGATGAATGCTGACCTTATGTGGTCACTGAATTTTGGTGACTGCATCTCCATGCAGAGTTGCAGGTAAGGCATATTCTTTCAGTGTCATGATCATGGATTTAAGAGTGCTCATGGAGATGTTTATAATTTAGGATACTTGAAAAAAAAATCTATGTGTTTCTGCACAACTTTGCTCCAGACTTGTTTGGCTATCTTCTTGGTCTTCATGTTATAGTCAACATTCTGTCCAACAAATTAACAGGCAATACCTTTAATTTGTGATTATAAGCACTAGAAATCCACAGATGTTGATGCTATTCAATAGATTATTTCTGTAACATTTTGAGACAGTTATTTACATCAGTGCTTGTTTAGGCATGTCACAGCAAAGGGGTACATTCTTATGTAATCATCAAGTATTGGTTTGTTTTGGTTTGCTTAACTCATATACCACAATAAAAAAAGACCTTCTGTCTTCACAGGGGGTGGATACTTCTACAAGACACTGTAATAACAAACTACTACAACGAAAAGTCAATTTGGGGAAAGCAACAATAAGCAATTGTGTTTGCCATTATATGATCCTAATAAGACTGGACCTGCTTATTAGTGGTGAAGAAAATATAACTTCCTAAAAAGTAGGATCTAAGTTGCTAACTGGCTTCCAAATTCTTACCTCTAATATCAATTTGTTTCCAACACTGTGAGTCTTTAAATGAGTTGTGTTTCTCACAGGTAAAACTAATTTTCCTCGTCTCCAGTGAATAGATGCTGATGGATTAGATAGAACATCACAGCTAATATTGATGGGATTTCCTTCCCAAGAGTAATATATTGTCTGATTTGACACAAAAATTGGAGCATCTGGAGAACAAAGACATATTATAAAACATGTTATTGGTTTGTCTTAATTCAGTCCTATGTTACTTAAGATATTATAAAATTTCAGTATCATGGTACATCAATTCATCATGGATTATTAACTATTCCATAAAACCATACAAAATATTATCACAATCCTGATTCTATTCTGCTTTCATAAACAATTTTTTGCTTATTTGTTTTATATCCCACTTCTAAATAGACTATATTAAAATGGTGCAAATTGTGTGACATTAGATAGACCTGAATCTAGTTGCTTTGGTTAAAAAAAGTATCAAAAATAAATGATAATGAAATCACTGAATCAACAGCTGAAATGACTGTGTGAACACTGGAAGCATCCAGTTTAGCATCAAATTGAATTACTATGATTTGTGCATGTGAAAAACCAGTATGACAGTTAAATAACACTGTTGTCAATACTATGTCATATGACATGTAATTCAAAATAGATCCAATAAACAAGTTCACCGCTGAAAGAAATTGTGCTTTACACTTCTATGGTGTTTACAAAACTCTCTTGTTGTCATCATCATAATCATCAATTCATCAATATCACAGCATCTGGAAGATCTGAAAATCCATATTGCCTTCCTGTAAAATACCTATGTTTATATTATTTGGTGCTTAGGCAAAATATGTTTGTAGTGATACTTTAGAAAAGAAAGAGCCAACAATTCAAAAGGGCATTATTTATTTCAATCATTCAATTCTTGGAATTGAATAAGAAATAAGTGTGAACAAATTGTTTGTATTATTGGGGTAAAGGAAACTGTGGAAAACTTTTTCACATTAGACTGTGTGTCCCCATCCCACCCCACCTCCAACACTGTCACCACTGGCACTGTAAAACCAAGACAGTAAATGAGGGACCAGTTCTGATGCCTTAATATCTCAGTATTGAGATTACTGATTGAGAATTTTTTTATTGCAAATCTAAAGGCTGGAACAGTTCATGAAACACATGAAACGATATGTCTACATTAGCGAGATACTATAATCACACCTCGTCATCCACAGAAAGACAGTACATACTCTAAACTGTGGCAACCTATCAAATAGATGAGAATGTTTCTTGAAGTCTATAAGGCAAGACTCAACATCACACAAACAGACTTCCACTTGGACAACTGGGGCGGGTTACAGACCGCCCGTGTGAAGGCTGCGCCTAGCAGACCAAACCAGGAAGGAGTTTACTTGTAACTAACAAGTAAATAAAGCCATAGCATTTTTATGCTTCAAACCAAATACAGCAATATGAAACATTTCTGCAATATAGCATCATAAAATGTTCTGTGCTCTTAAGGCCTCACTAAAGCATGAAATTTGTAGTGGCTAAGATCTATTTGATATAAGAGCCCTCCCTCCAGTCCACCTGCCTTGGTCCAGGCCTCAGAGGGAGAAGAATGCTGGACCTGGTCCACTCCCCCCTTCACCATTCCCTTCTCCTTTTGTGTCATGCCTTTTTAGATTGTAAGCCTGAGGGCAAGGAACCGTCTATTATCTCCTCTGGTGTAAGCCGCCCGGATTCCCAGTGATTGGGCAGCTTATAAATAAATCCAATTATTATTATTATTAATATTATTATTATTATTTTCTATTTTCATCTTCAGTAAGAAAGAAACACTTTTTCTTTGCAGCTTAAATTCATATTGATTAAAATACGATGCAAACACACATTTAACAGATCTGTGTTCTTAAAACAACAGCAACAACAGAACGGCAGGGTTCACAGAATCAATTAAAACAGGCCTAGAATGTGTTTGAAAAATCAGGAAGCTATTTGCGCTAAAAAAAGGGGGTTTGGCGAAGAACATTTCATACACAAAGCACCACCAGTGATAGAACTTCAGTAGTCCCCTGATGGATCTGACAGCAAAATTTGTCTCAGGAAAAGTCCAAAGATGACCTCAGCAAGATCATGCTAGAGTAGGTAACCATTTAGATACTCATATTATATAACTATAAGGATAAGGCCTAGTATTTTAAAATTTGCCTAAAAATGGGCTATATGCCAGAGCAATTCTTGTCACTCTCAGTGAAATATGTTCCCATTGTTTATTCCCAATTAGCAGGGCCTATTTTGATCTAACAATAGTTTTTAGTATTCAAAGAAAGTCCTGTATTCCAATTACAAAAACATGGCTCCCTGGATACATTGTCAGCTTGCCAAGTGAATAAGTGATAATTTTGCTAGGTTAATATTTATTTTGATAATAACATTTAAAAATGTGCATAGCTAGCAACAATGTTGCTGTTATTGTTTGTTGTTGTGTTTTTAAAAGAAAGTGAAATGGATAGGCTCACTGGTTTATTGAATTATATTTATGATGCTATATTGAAGTTTCCAGTCCTTATTTTAGGAGATTTTTTTTTCACCTTTCACGTGTAACCATCTAATTAAAAATAATAACTGTAAGCCGCTCTGATAGCCTTTAAAGCTGAAGGGCGGGGTATAAATACTCTAATAAATAAATAAATATATCCGGAAAGTACATCTTTGTTCTGTGTATATTGAATGTCTGAACCTGGATATTGGACAAATATTCTAGAGGAGGACACAGTTTTATGGCCCTCAGGAACAGAGACCAGATTAGCCTGGTGCTTGAATGCTATAGAAAAGTATAATGGAATTTTTCGAATGAAAAACACTATAAAAATGCCTAAATAATTTTTTTAAAAAAAGATCCTTGTTTTCCTCTATTATCCTCATGCAAATTACTTTAGGCTAGTTGCTTGTGTACAAAGTAACTTATTTTGACTGAATGTACCATATATACTCATGTATAAGTCCAAAAATGTATACTACAAAATTGACCCAAAAAACCTGGGTCAACATATACATAATAAATAATAATAATAATAAATTGTTTATTTATAGCCCGCCTTTCCTTGAGATCAAGGTGGGTTACAGCATCATGACAACAACAACGATAAATATAAACAGTGTAAGAACACACTTTAAAAACAGAATTAAAAACACAGAATTAAAACCATACAAAAACTAGCCAAAGTGCAGGTGCAAAAAGGAGGGGGGGGGGGGGAATTAGTCAATATGAGTCAATATGGTAACAAGATGGCAGGGAGAGTGATTGTTCGCTCCCCAAATCTCTTGCCAGCCTGACTGCTTCCCAAGAGGGCAGCTGGTCTGGGAAGATGCAGAAGGAGGGAGTGTTCACTCCCCACGTCTCTTCCCAGCCTGGTTGTTGTTGTTGTTGTTGTTGTTGTTGTTATTTATATAGCGCTGTAAATTTGCACAGTGCTGTACATAATAAATATATAAGAGTAAACCTGCCTATGGCATACAATCTAAGAGATAATAGGATAATACATATAAAATACATAGCAATACAGGAAATGGTTGCCTAAGAAGGGTTCCTGGAATACAGAGCAGTCACTATCAACATTTCATGTATGGTTTTCTGAAAGTTCACCATACATTATTTCTTGCTAATTTGACAATGCATCTACCACTTTGCCATAATTGTTCATAGCCATCAGGTCACTCTATATCAGATTCTCTGTTTCTGCTCCAAAGGGACATGCATGTCATAATTGCATTCATGTGCTTTTTGCTACTCATATTTCAGTAGTTTATTGTATCATTGACATCATTGAGACATATCACTGCAATAAAGCTCATGTGCTGACAGCAAAACTAGTTTCAAATGGGTAAATGCCAAGTCTGTTTTCTCCTTAAAACATTTTATGCCAGACTCCTATTTGGTTGCTGTTTATAGTTTCTCTTAAAACAGTTTCAAGATAAACTTAAGAAATTAAGGAAATCTTGGAGAAAACATTAAGAGGCTATTAGATAAATAATTGATATGAGTAAGGAAATTCAATAAGTAGGATACATAATATTACTGGAAAATAATGGAAAAGTTGGTATACAGTAGATTACATTCTTCTACTTTTTACAAAATGAGATGTTATTCCCACTAAGAAAAAAGTGCTGCATACAAATTGTTCAACATGTCTTCCACTTATGTGTTAAGAACATCTATGAGATATCTCTGATGTCTAAAACTTTGTGAGTGGCCATTAGAGAGAGGCATTTGTAAGTGGTGGCTATTCATCTATGGCTGCATCTGCATTGCAGAAATCATTTGGTTTGACACCTCTTTAACTGCTAGGACTCAGTGCTATACAATTCTGGTAAATTGTAGTTGTTGTGGAACCAGAGTTGCTCTGGTGCTTCAACAAACTACAGATTCCAGAATTCCATAGCATAGAGCCATGGCAATTAAGTTGGCCTCAAACTGGATTATTTCTGCAGTGTGGATGCAGCCTATGAAACACTGCACAAAGGAAAAAGTGCCTTGCACCAGCATTATTGGTGTTTTTGATAGAAAAAGCAACATGGGTTATACAGTAAATGAAATAAAACATGTATGTGAGAGTCAGGGTGACTCAGCAGAAGCCAATTGGGAACCACACAGGTGTAATAGGTAATACAATTAACAAGTCCTGAGTGCCAAGGACAGAAATGCAAGTGGATAATTGGACACACCTGACAATTGTTAAGTGGTCAAGGCTGAGATGATGAAATCATTAATTGTAGGATGAACCAAGAGAACCAATGAGAATAGTGTACACGCCTACTGGGTGGAAACAAACAGTGGGTGGTATCTTGCATTGACTATAATAATGACTATGGATCCCAATGTATTTTGTGGGTTGTAGTAGTGGGTAGTAGAGTGGATTGTAGAGTGGATAGTGGAGGAGTAGAGTATTGTTGTGTTGGATAGTTTTGGAGCTGTATATAGTAGAATAAAGTAGATCTTTTATATAAGACTACTGAGTTGTCTGGTGTCTTGGGTGAAGCTACAAGAACCAGCTGGATCCTGAAGAAGGGTGAAGACTTCTGTGGAAGCAAGAGTGAGAAGGCTTGGAGAGTTTGTCGAGGTCTTCAGCCTGTTCTCTGTAACTCTTGCTAAGCTATAACCACTGGCCAAAACTGGTCAGCGCGGTGCACAACCAGGTGGTGAGTTCGAGCCAGAGGTGAAGAGCTACAACTCCCATCATCCCTGACATGTGGAACCAGAGTTGCTCTGGTGCTTCAACAAACTACAGATTCCAGAATTCCATAGCATAGAGCCATGGCAATTAAGTTGGCCTCAAACTGGATTATTTCTGCAGTGTGGATGCAGCCTATGAAACACTGCACAAAGGAAAAAGTGCCTTGCACCAGCATTATTGGTGTTTTTGATAGATCAAGACATTTATGTTCTCGTAAAGTTTTGACATCTCTGCTAATTGAATCCCTTTTTGTTAGTTCATAGAATCATTGAATCATAGAATTGTGGAGTTGGAAGGAGACCACAAGGGCCATCCAGTCCAACCCCCTACCATGCAGGAACTCTCAATCAAAGCATCCCCAACAGATGGCCATCAAGCCTCTGTTTAAAGACCAATAAGGGGACTCTTTTTCTGTAGCTTCCATAAATTCAACCCCACTTTTATTCCTCAGCTGGTTTTAGCTCCTTCTTTTAACCATTTTTTTAATTTTTAAAATCATTTTGAAGTTATACTTTATGTTGAAGAAAGATGGCAACCTGGCTTGTGTCATTTATACCCAATTTGATGATACAGAAAATTATCATATCTCCTAACTTTCTTCACTCGAGTTCTCTCTGCAGTACAGGGAGCTGAGGAAGTGGAGCTTCAGTGGTCTATCCTGATTTGAACTCAACTTCACATGTGCCCTACAGACCTTCACATGTGTCCTCCCCTGATTTGAACTCAACTTCACATGTGCCCTACCCATGTGTGAATGTGTGTATTTGAAAGTGGTTATCCAAGAAAGAATTTGGAACCCAGCAATCCATCTTAGGGCTTACTGCAATATCTTCAAATAAGTCTTGTTTTATGCCCCAAATTCATATGCATGAGCTGTTCAAGAGAGATTTGGGAGTGGTCAAAGCCTCTTATAGTTTGACCCTTCAGATGAAAGTGTAGTCTAGTCAGTTGACCATGATTAACAATAGACACAGCACCTTCTCTGAAGATGCCAGCCACAGATGCTGGTGAAACATCACAAATAAACTCTTCTAGAACATGGTCACATAGCCTGAAAAACCCACAAAAATCTATGTATTCCAGCCATGAAAGCCTTCAACTTCACAATAGTTGTATTGTTTTGCTACAGATCCCAGAATTCCATAGCATAGGAATATTACTGATAAATATTAACATAATACAATAGCAAAAGAAACACATTTCTGTTCATTACATGGCAACCATGTATATGGATTTATATGTGTATATCTTGCATCTTTTTGATATCCTTTTTAGAAAGTATTTTCATTTTTACATCTCTTACTGTATTTTCTCCTTCTTGTTTAGGTGGCATGTGGGTCAACATAGATGAAGATTCATATACTTCTAATATGCCCAGCTCACTGTTACTTTGCACTGCATGCTATTTAATAAAATATGCATTTCAGGTTCATACAAATGTGCATCTCCATCCATATTCAGCCAAAAAAACAACATTGTTGTACAACTAATGGTACAGTAAAAGTATTTCTGCTACTGTAACTGCATTTACTAGTGAATGTGACGAAGCAAGTGAAACATGTCCTCTCTTCGCTTCCTGATATCCATTTCCCCCATCTATACAGTGGCCCCTTAGTATCCATTGGGGTTTGGATCCAGGAACCCCTGTAAATACCAAAATCTGTCGAAGCTTATATCTCATTACATACAATTGGATAGTAAAATGTTGTCCTTTACATAAAATGGCAAAATCCAGGTTTGCTTTTTTGGATTTTGAGAACATATGTTCAAACTGTGGTAGGTTGAATCCAGGTATGGAAGGCCAACTCTAGCAACCAGTTCCTGTGTTAAAGCTTCATCTGTGAGCAAACTATTAGCCCAGCAAATTAAATCCAAACTCTCACAGACAGGTCTACCAATAATGCAATTACTTGACAGTCTGTCACATAAAATAATCTAGCATACATTTTGATGTTTCACATTCAGCAATAATAGCTCCAAATGGCTGTATCATTGTTTCACCCTAAGACATAAGAGTTACATCACTTTTTGTCATCATTTCCTTGCTAGGTAGCTTCAAACATACATTGAATGGCAAAACATTTACATCAGAACCTAACTTTAATTTGATTACACGCCCCCTTAAGATAATGTCAGCACACCACCCTGCAGTATGACTTACAGCTGAAGCACTGATCGCTTGGGCTAATTTTCCTATCAGCAAACTGTTTAAATTAAGCTCAAGTATTTTGTATCTTTGTTGTACATCTTCAGGACTTTAAAATATTGATTTACATAACCTAAACAAACTAAATCAAACTAAACTAATGAATTAAATAACAAATAATTATCATAATTTATAAAACTGAATTGTTTCTCCCATTAAGTTTAACAGCAGTGACTTAGTCTTTCCATGTTGAGCCGTTAACTAATACCCTGTTATCCAACCTAATGTCTCAATCTTTTCATTCATAAATGAATGAAATAACAGGAGCACTTCAACAGGACTCATTTCCAAATAAGTGCGTTTGACACTGAAGCCTTAGTTTTCTTATCTCACTTCAGAAAGCCTCTATAATAATCTATCAGTTCTGATTTCTGTCATAATCTTTCTTTTCTGTTCTGCCTAATTGGATAATTTGTAATTAATAAAGAATCAATGTGTTCCTCTTAATATCTGGATGCCCAGATACACACAAAGAAATATTTTTATTTATTTTAAAAAGGGTAGCAAAGGGCACCTCCCTCTGAAAAGGAGAAAACCAAACAGACAGGATACAGGATCCTGATCTAGGTGGGTTGGAAATAAAAGTTGACACAAAACAGTTCTGACACCAAATGCACATTCCCATTCATATCAAAACACATATCCAGACAGTTAATAGGCTTTGAATAAAACCGACAATACAGATGAAGTTGTGCTGTATGCAGATCTGCCTCTGAGTGCAGGGATGCCTTAAATACATAGATTTTCCCCAGTGATTTCAAAGATAGTGTGTTCCTCCTAATAATTGCTTGTTTACATAAAGTTGTTTATCTTACAGTATCAACAAATAATGTGCTTGCCTTTAAAACAACATCAGTTTCTTCAAAACTGGCACTTGAAAGCCCTCATGGATTTCCCATGCTAGCTACCAACAGGAGGCAAGTCAGTAGCTGCAATCAGGCCATATTTCTATTAGCATCATATATTGGCTAAACTATCCCTTATTCATTTTCAGGTATTGTGATGGCTGTCATCTCCTTCTTGCCTTCACAGTGCTCAAAGTTCCCCCATTATCTTACTGTAAAGCCCCTCTACTCAAGTTTTATGGTGAGAAGTCAGGATCAGAGAAGAGTTTGGCTATGCCATCATACCAAGATGCACAATGTTGACATCAGTGTTGAGCTCCATGGGGGTCCTCTGGGGAGGGGTCAGCATCTCTGTCATCATTGTGTATCTATGCAGAGGTAGCCAGATCTTATCCAGTCCTGTTTACTTGATGTTATGTATGAAATGATTATATGTAGGACCTTCAAGGGCCTTACAGTAACTTATAGGGGAGTATATGGTTCAGTATAGTGTAGGTCAACATGCAGATCTTTATGATAAGTTGAGAGGATGCTGCATTGAGGCCTCAGTCAAACTGTCCCTTCTCCATTTAGGCAATAGTCACTGGGGGCTTCTATTTCAGTGAGGCAGTGATTTCTCTCTGGATATTAGTCTAAATTTTAAAGAAGGTATCCAAATGGCTATTTGCTGTCCCCAAAGGGGTTCAGCACCTCAGCTGGTTGCTCTAAAGTGCAAACTGATTTTTTTTTCAAAGTATATGTAAAGAGAAAATGATTAGAACTTACATTCAATATCAAGGAACATGCTTTTCTGGTGCCCACCAATTCTGCTTGCAGCTTCACAATCATATCTGCCAGCATCTGACAACTTCACATCCTTAATATGCAGTGATGACTTTCCATGCTGCCCTTTGACTTCTATACGACCATCTGGGCTCTGTTTTGAAACATTTGGGGAGAAATTTTGAATTTAATTTATTTTGTATTAATTACCTTTTAAATTAAGTATTAAATAATTATACCTAATGCATAATACCAAGTTTGAAAATACCCTGAATTTTAAAAGCATATTGAGCATATTCTGTAGTTTTAAAATAGAATTCCTTTAATATTACTGTGGTAATCACAAAGGTATACACAAGCACACAAATATTTTCTCTCTCACTCACTCTTTCTCATAAACATGTAAGCTCCTGATGTACTTCCCACCTCTCTCTCTTACACACACACACACACACACACAGAGAGAGAGAGAGAGAGAGAGAGAGAGAGAGAGAGAGAGAGTGTGTAAATAATCCTTCCCATGCACAGAAAGCCTCCTCCTTATCCTCCAAGGTCTAAAAACTACTCCTCTCCTGAGAAAGGAGACTAAAGCCCTATAGCTCATCTTATTTCATTATTCCACCACTCATTAAGATTCTTGATGTGAAAATCACAGAGCAAAGAGAATTAGGTGCTTTTTAAGCACTCTAACCCTTAAAATTCATCATTTCTGCATTATGTGGGTTGAGAGATGATTGCACCAAAAGCAGGACAGCATACTCTAGAACAAGGGAGAGAAAAGTGCAGCATATGGGCCAAAAGAAGTCCCGGGGCATCTCTACAGCCCACCTAGAGACCATAATAAAAAAGGCTGAAAACTACTTACAATATTTTTTAAAAAATCAGTCAAACAATTGTGACCTGATTTCAATTGGCCTCCACTATCCCCACCCCCACCCCCACCCAAAAAAAAAAAATCTGTGGAAATCAGATGCATTTGGGCAAATTCCTGGAAATGGAAGTGAGACAATGTCACTTCAAGTAACATAAGGGTGCCTGTGAAGCTTGCAAGGAGGAAACAGTTTCCATCCTTTCTACAGTTTGCCACCCCTGCTATAGTTTTTGCTATTCCATTTTTCTTTCAGAAAGGTTGCTGAGAGTTAGCACTCAACTAAGTAGAGAGACAAAATCAAGGCGGAGCAAGAGAGGTCTGGGGAGGAAACGTCAGGATGGTTAGGGCAGAAGATCCTGGAGAGCATCTTGCAGCCTATTGGCTTCATGCTACCCACCCTGATCTAGTCCCATTATTACATGTGTGTATATCATGTATTATATGGTTTACATATCGTAATGGGGACAGATATTTCCCCATTACAATAGGATACATAGGAATGACATTGGGATGATGCATGCATTTTTTACAATTATCATTTTTTACAATTGATTCTTAATGTAATGATAATACCATGATGTAAAACCAAGATTGTAGATACTAGAATAAACAGATTTTACCTACATCATAAATGTACATAATACAACTATGTTTGTGGGGGGGGGGGGAGCCTTTACAACTTTCATTGTACCCAAGTAAAGTTGTCTGTCCTGAATTTTCAGCTGAATGCAAGATTCCACAAAGATTTGTACATAGCCATGCTTAAAAAGTAGGGATGTTTATGCTTGTTTAAACAGCTAAACAAAAGAAGATCCATCTCTTGGTAGATGAAGGGACAAAGACCACTAGTTTTCATTAGAATGTAAAATCAATTAGCATTCAATCCTCCCTATAATCTTGAATGCCATTTGAGGGTGCCTAAAAAAATTCAATGACATCTAAATTATATATTGACTCTTTTATGTGAAAGGTACTTATTTCATGTCCATTCCAGACTGTGCCACAGATCATCTCTAATCAGAACATACACTTGCTTTTGCATGCTGGTTTCTCATGCCACAGTTAATATTATATTCAAGATGTTCCATGGAAAATAAAAACCATTTATAAAATATGTGAAAGAACCATGCTAACCAGTTTTTACAAAGAAAAGAAAGAAAGCAAGTCAGAAAGAGTGCATACTACAAAACAGATGTATACTTTCTAAACATTGGCACATGTTGATTATATTTAAAGTCCTAAGTGGCTTAGGGACAGAATTTATTTTCCCCACATAAGCCTGCCTATTCCCTAAATTCAGAAGGAAAAAAAATGGAAAGCATGTATTTGCAGTAGAAGAATGAAAGGGAGACAAAATCCCATGGGCTATGACATTATTCAAACAGTTTTTCTTTCTTTCTTAAAAAGCCCAATGTTTTTCAGACTATCACCAATTGACCTTCTACAGAGGTTATTATCTCAATCAATTAGAAGTTAATTACTTATTATTAGATTACTGATCTAATAACTGATAATTGTTAGATTACTATTAGATGTCCTTCCTTCTAACACTCAGAAGGTCCACCATAAGAATGCAGAATGCAATTCCAGACATTTCTGATAGTAGGCCCTGAAGAAGCCCAATTAGTGATAGGCCAAAACATGTTGGGCTTTCTAAGGGATCATCATATAAGGTTTTGTCTCATTTCATTCTTCTACCATAAATTCAGAAGGACAGAGTCTTTTCTGTGAGGCCACTGTGAAAGCCATGTGTTACCTTATTCAAATATGTTACCACTCTAGATGGAATATAGCCAGAGTAAGTTGTGAATTAGTAAAGACTTCTTCATAAAAACCAGAATTTTAATAACTAATAATCTTTAATAAGAAAATTGGGAATAACGTCACTGTCTAGTAAGTGGCTACTACGTCTTTCAGCTCTGAAATACACACAGACATACCCACAAATCACACACACACACACTTGAGGCAGTGTGGTGTAGTAGTTTGAGTGCTGGACTATGACTCTGGAGACTATTGTTCAAATCCCAGCTTGAATGTGGAAATGCACTGGGTTACTTTGGGCAAGTCACACACTTTTAGCCTCAGAGGATGACAATGACAAACCTCCTTTGAAAAAACATGTCAAGAAAACCTTGTGATAGGTTGGCCTTAGGCTCACCATAAGTCAGAAATGACTTAGAGGCACACAACAACAAACACACACACACAGACACAAACACAGGAGAAATGGAATCCAGGGTCAAATCAAGAGGATGGAGATAGTGAAAAGGGTACCATGAGTAGGGATGGATAGATCGATCTGTTTTCAGTCCATATCAGTATGAGAGGTTTTCAATCATAGTCTATTTTCTTTCAAAAACATAGGGAAAAATAAAATGCATATGCATTTTATGGAATACTTGTTCTTGTGATTTGCACAATGAAAAAAATATTTTTGGATGCAGATTTTCCTAAACTATGAATTTCTGTAAGCAATAAAATATTAGGAATATGAATAAAAACTGAAAATGCTCACAATGCATCCCTCAACAAAAAGGTGCTCAGTTGTACCCTATTGTGCATCACACTACTACCCAGTATGCTCTTATCTTCCACGTTATTCTAAGCATGTAAAGATTCTGAGGCAGGGCTTTGTGAAATCACAAACTACACAATGTGTACTTCCATATGCGTACACATGTTATATGAACATGGAAGGTATGCTACACCAGTTTTTAAAAAGTTGCTACAGTCTATGACAAGTGGAAACTGTGTAAAAAACCACTAATGGTACTTTGACTTTTAGAAAGGGATGGTGGAGAAGCAGCAACATAACTGAGTATTTACAAATAGCTCCATGCTATGCAACTATATTTATTGAAACACGTGGAATGAGTGCCAACCATTTTGGATGAGACTGCACTTCCTCTTAAAAATGAAGCCAGCAGCCTGGGGTGCTTTTTGATACATGAGTGCAAGCTGTATTTTTAGTATCTTTAAATGACAAAGCCCTATATGTCAATTGCAGGCCCAAGGAAAGAAGAGTTGGCAACTATTTCCCATATTCAAATACAGGACTGAGCAATTGTGGTATTTCAGCTGTGTTCAACTACATATTCCATTAGTCAAAACCTGATTAGTGTCATACTAGCCAAGTAGTGTCTTGCCCAGAAAATAAAAATAAACCAGGCCTCATCCATTATCTACATCAGCTCTGTCACCTGAGCACAAGAGATTTTTTTTGTTTATATTTTATTTTTTTACAGACAAGAAAGGATGTTTTATTATCACCAATAGAATACTCTGCTCTGCCCAGTCCCCTAACATATTCATCAACACCTATGTCTCTTTATCTCTATTTTTCAGTTATTTGTGTTGAAATCAATGTGTAAAGATGAGAGTGTGGTAGCCTTGTCCCCCTGCTTCAAGTGGTCAGCTACTGAAAAAGTGAAACTGAAGGACCAAAGTAGAAAAAGATGAGATTTGATAGCAATAGAGGTTCCTTGTCTTTCATTAATAAGTATTAATTTAAAGCTACAAAGCAGTGCTAGCATTTAACATCAGTTCAGAATATATATTAAAATATTTTCTCCACTTCCAAAATATGGTCGGAGAATATAAGGGAATATATTTTTCATTTAACGTGTTATATCATATTGGATGGATGGAATATATTATAACATATAAAGGCTGAAGCTTATCCCCCCCCCCCCCCCCCAACAAAACTCTTTGCTACCCATAGTACTAGCTTCCTATATATAGGCAAGAGATGAGTAACTGAGGAAGTTCTGAGGCCATTTTTCTGTTCTTGGAAGTCCTGGGGAGTTTGCAATACTACAAACTGAGAGAGAGAAAAATAAATAATGAAAAGAGAAATGTCCAGGTATCTATAGTAAGAAGTGTTAATACATCAGGCAGTACAAGGATCCTCTGTAACTAGAATTGTCAGATCTCAGGTCTTGGCCCTGAGTCTCCAGTTTTCATGAATCATTTCGAAGTGGGAGATTTCGAAGTGGGAGATGTTGGCACAAATTTTCCACTCTTGGTAGGCACAGCTCCAGGCAAGGATGATGTGCGTCTGCCTTCCCTCTCATTCACTGTGCTTCTAGGCTTCACCCTCTGGTCTGGTCTGCACCTGCTTTCTAGCTAGAAGCAAATAGGCTAAATTAAATGTTCTTTTTCCCATCTCACTGAGTAGGTGAGAAAGTATAATCCCCTCATTTCACCTTAAGATTTTTTTCTTAATTTCCAGACAGGAACTTATTTTTTTTCTCTGTTGCACATGCATGAGTGTATTTCAGTTACAAGCTGTGAGCCATTGTGGTTCGTACTTAACCCACAACACTTACAGATTTTTCCATTGGTCTCAAGTTTTTGCTTTGAAGCCAGTTTTGAGAAATGAATCCTCTTTTTAATAAGTAGTCTGACACTTCTTTAGGGTATCCCTATTTCAAATATTTTCTGATCTGACTCCATGCTCCAAAGCTACTGTCCCAAACCAAGACAATTATGCACTAGCCAATGGAAGCACTTCTAATTTAGCTGACAATTTCATTTCATTTCAATTAGTTTAATTATATAAAAACATTAATTACATGCAAAATCTAGCTATTATTCAGTATTTCATGACTTGAAGACTGAAAGACCAGGACAAAACTTGAAGATTAAATGGAAAAAGCCAAAAACAAATATGGAGCAAGTAAGATGAATAACTTGTCTATTCTCCACCTCAACTGTTAAGGACCAATTTTTGGGAGAAAGGCAAAAAGGCTAGATAAGTTATTTTTATTTATTTATTTAAAAATGAGACTTATTTCATAAACTGTTGTACACCGTTGTCAAATATGTATTCCTGTGATGTGTATTCCCAAAAATGTTTCTAAAGTCTTGCCCTATAAATGTTTTAGAAGCTATTACAGAGAAGCAGGACTGTATTAGCTGAGAATCTGGAAGTAAATCTATACAAATGACATTCATTCAACCTAATAAATGTACAGAAATGCAACATGTATTAAATGCACCTGGATGTCATGCTTAAAAAACATGCCAATATTTTCATCCTGCAAGACTTATTTTAAGAATCCTACAAACACTTTCATGGGAGCAAGCTTTGTTAACCTAAAAGTATTGATAGTCATAGGCTTATCCTGTTACTTAATATTATTTGAAAAGTTAATGAGAATTAACCCAAGATCAACTAAAACATCATTTTATGCATAAAATAGTATGTTCGCACCATACGCTGAAGCCACACTGCAATACAATGTGCCCACTGCAATACGTGTGCCCATGGCGTACACATACCGCTGTGCCCAAGCCTCATTCTATTCAATGGGGTTCAAGCATATGTGTTATTCACCTTACGCGAGAGTGTCCAGAATAGATCCCCTGCATAAAGCATGGGTCCATTGTAAATGCAATATAGCTAGCCCACCATTGGTTGCAAAATAAATAAATAATAAATTTAAAAATAAATAATAAACTGCCCCAAAGTCCAGCCAAAGGACTGCAATAGAATCTGTGGCAGCCTTGAATGATTATCAGGATATCATATAAAATCCTGTTTTTCCGTTACTCTTTGTCAAAAGCATACAGATCCTGTAAAAAAGTGAAATTAAATATGAAACAATTTTCCACAGTAAACTTATACATATGGCTGTAGGAAAACAAGAGATTAAAAAAAACACACATTTAGGACCAGAAGTAAGAGAAAATGTAGTTCCAAATAAAAGAAAGGAGAGATTCTGTTCTACATCCCACAGTTTAACAAAGATCTATATACTAACAAAAGCATCTTAATTACTTTGTAATTTCGGCCTAGATCCAAGGTCTAAATATAAATGTTAATCCCAGCCAACACTGTGTGATGTTTTGAGTGATGGATGAGGACTTTGAGATACAAGAGAAACCACTGGGTAACTGTGGGCAGGTACACTTGCTCATCCTCAAAATAAGGCAATGGCAAAACCTCATTTGAATAAATCTTGACTGTGTTTAGGTATGTTTAGGGTCACCATAAATCAGAAATGAGTTGAAGGCACAGAGCAACAACAATAACACAACAACACCAATCAGATTAATTTTTAATAACTTTATTTCTTACCAAAAAGGCAGAAAACAATAACAAAAACAAACAAAAACAAGCTAAAATACAAATCCTTAAAAACCAACTTTAAAAATTCAAGGTCACATGGGATGTAAAAGCTCAACATTACATAAAAACAGGGATGAACTCAGAACACAGAGATACCTTCTTTGCACCAGTTCAAACCAACCAGATTAATAAACAGCATAATCAGTTTTCATAAATCCTATTTATTTTAATGAGTCTATTTTAGTTGGGACTAACAAATGAGTTTACATCCAATTATTACTCTCAGGATAAACTACTGAATCAACATATTCGAGGCAGATAAGTTGGCCGTATAGCAAAGTACAATTACATTCAAAATCTGCAAAAAAAATGATACCTTTACCCA
This sequence comes from Sceloporus undulatus, assembly GCF_019175285.1. Taxonomy (NCBI): domain Eukaryota; kingdom Metazoa; phylum Chordata; class Lepidosauria; order Squamata; family Phrynosomatidae; genus Sceloporus; species Sceloporus undulatus. The sequence continues at coordinate 60,352,632 of NC_056524.1, read as the reverse complement.
GCCGACCAAAATGCACAAAATACATGACACACCCTTTTGAAACTCCATCAGCTCCTTCATAAGACAAAGTCTTTGAAAATTATATAGGAGATTATTATTTTTTTAATGATGATGTTAGTCAAATTTTGCCAAGGTTGTTAGTGTGTTGTTCGGTGTTAAGATGGTGTGGAGGGATACCTATGCAGTCAGAGACCTCTTCCTTCTGGCCATGTGACACTGGGAGCAAAGAATTCCCAAGTTCAGGAGATAACATTCAAATTCCATTAGCAATACAAAATGGTACTCCTTCTGAGATCCAATATGTCAGCGTTCCTTTGTGAGATCACAGTCCTCTTTGGTGCGTTCTACACGTGCCGATAGTATGTGCTCGGCATGTACTAGGGTTAGAAAGGGGCATCCTTTCCAGACGCCCCCAATCCTAGTCCATGCTGAGCATGTACAAAATGGCGGTGCCTATTCTACATGGGTGCCACTATTTTGACGTAGCGGACGCTTAGCCTCTGCACTTCATGGTGTGGTAATGATGCCACAAGTGTGCCATTGGTGCCTTGCGGCGTCATTACCATGCTGCAAAAAGAAGCCACTTTTTGCGGCTTCTTTTTGCTGCGTGGAGGAGTCACACGGTTTGGCTGCTGAGGCTCCTCTGTGCAGCAAATGAGGGCGCTTTACAGACCGCCTTTTTGGGTGGTCTGTAAAGCGCCTTTGTTAGGCAGAGAACACTGATTCTTTCAATAGAGCCTCCATACTTTTGCATCAACACAAAAAATGAAAGGTAATATTGCAAAAGCAATTAGTTCTATTGAAATCTCTTTGTATGCAGTGATATAATTTATTAAGGAATAATGAGGAACTTTTAAAGAACTCTAAAAGAATTTTAGAATTGATTGCCTGATTTTTCCCCCCTGTTGTTTTCAGTTCCTACTTTCCTGACAGGGTTTTTGCATTTTTTAAAAAAATTATATAGATCCTCAGAGTGCATGAAGTTGAAAAACAATAAATAGCACCAATATTTTCAAGAGCTAAATGACCCTATGAGTCAGAAACCAACTTCTTTAATTTTGTTAAGTAAAACTCTGAGATCTCATTTCAATATAGGAGTATGACCTTGTTATAGTGTTTTGTGAATGCCTGTATGGTCATATACTAGGATTAACCTTTCTATAGTTATCAGTCCCTCTTTGCTTGCATAATTTTGTAAATCAGTTTCATTGATCAGTGTCTATATGTGATGCTTCTTTAGTATTTTTCCAGCAAATAAAAGACTTGTACATTTGCCAGGGTATCCATTTTGATGAGTGAAGGACAATATACAATGAGAGAACAACTACAAACAGTAATGAACATTTTGTATATGGTTCTCAAAGCTTCAGTAAGTGCTCCCTTTCCATAGATCTCGGTAAACTTAAGCTGATTTCTGCAGGCAATAACATTACATGGAGCAAGGACCCAAAGTTATTTATATAGAAAAAATGACACTGTGACCAACATGGTTGGTACTTAATCCACAAGAGTTAAAGAAAATTCAATAAAGATTTTTGTTTCTGAATATATTTTAAAACTTTTATAACACGTAGCTGTTGAGGCTGCCTAAATATCCTAAAGACATCAGATCCTGTCTGATCTTGGAAGCTAGGAAACATCAGTCCTGCTTAGTACTTGGATAGGAGTCTGCCAAAGAATACCAGGTGCTGTATATTTCATAGGAAGAAATTCATAAACCACTTCTGAGTATTTCTTGCCTGAGAAAACTCTGTGAAATTCATGACTTGAAGGGACATTCAAGATACAACATACACACAAACACACACACACATGCACATGGACACACACAAATTTTCAAGTATAAGGTGATTTGCTTGTCACTGTTGATAACCAAGTTGCATTTTAAAATATCTATCTCTCTTCCTAATATATTCAGTTGGTTTAGATCTAAAGAATGCCATGTGTCACCAGCTATGACAGGAATTAAAGTTCCAGTATGTATAATACTGCCATTTCTCAAATATATGATGTACACCACATTTTTCTTTATGATACTTACATCCTATCCCCCAGAAAGAGACAGTACTTAGTAATGAAAAATTGAATAGCTAAATTATTGCCATAAACATAGATGGTAGGAGAGCCAAAGCAAGATGATGCCTCAACTGTATGTTGTTAAGATTTAATTCAGCTGCTGTTTAGTTCAGCAGACAAATCCTATCTAGCTGTGAAGGTCATGAATGTGGTCTACTTGAATTTTCAGCACTACATGTTCACAACGGTGATGAAACAGCACTTTCTTTGAAGTCGATGAAACATTCATTTGCCAAGAATTTATGGTTGACAATCCAGCATCCACAGAAGAGAAAAATACATCAGTACACACACTTGAAAATCAGTTGGGCTTCATAAGACACAAGGCAGACCACGTCTAGCAGTAAACTAGTTTCTCAAGTAGCAGAAAAGCAACGTAGATAAGAGGTGGTACAGTGGTACCTCGGGATACGAATTACCCAGGTTACGAAATTTTTGGGATACGAAAAAATCCCATAGGGAATTATTGTTCCGGGTTACGAAAGTTTTTTCGGGTTACGAAAAAACTTCGGCGCTATTTTAAAGGGAACCGCGGCTTTTCCCCATTAGCGCCTATGGCATTTCGGCTTACGAAGGCTTTTCGGGTTACGAAAGCGGCCGCGGAACGAATTAAATTCGTAACCCGAGGCACCACTGTATCTGAATTGAAGGCATGAAAATTCCAAAAGTCAAAAGAGATGGCCAGGATTTCCTAGGCTGAAAAGCTACCTTTGATGAGCAAGGGCTGTTATGCACAACAGCCACCAATGTGGAGAAGCTGATGGAAGCTTCCTTCTGGGTTATGGATGGAACATTCACAACATTCCCCACATTCTTCAGGTAAATGTACTCTATCCATGCACCTGTTGGAAACAGCAGAAAATTCCAGAGTATTGCCACGTGTATATTCCTTATTGTCCATTGATTCAGTCATGTTACACCTGAGTCTTGCACTTGATGTGGTTTTTTTTTTTAAATGGGAGACTTTTAATGGAGTCTACAAATGCAGTTCATTTCTCAGCTTCACACAGGTACTAATCATTGCAACATGCTACAATTTCCTTAATGGGTTTGTCTGTTTTCCCCGTCAAGGGAATAAGAAATATTTGTAGTAACTAATTTAAGAGTTGTTTGATATTTAAACCACCACACACACACATACACAAATCCAGAAGTAAAGAAACTTTGTTGCTTTGGCTTTCTATCCATCTGTATACATAGCATCTAATTTAAAGATTCCAAAGTGGAAATGACACTTTGTATGTATGGAACATTACCTGATTATTATTATATATAGGTACAATAAATAAATTCTTGATAACATCAGACATAATTCAAGAAATGGTAGCAATATGAGATATGATTAATCACTGCTTTATGCTGGTGTTTACATGCAATATTTTGGTTCGTTATATAAAGAGGTGACACAGGGCATTGTACATACCAAAACCAATACTACTTCTTCTCTTCTTGAAAGAGCCGGCATTGGTGTGCCTGTAATTGTAGGAAGGTAAAAAAAAAAAAAAAGGAAAACCATGAAGAGAAAGGATACTAGTGCTTAAATCAGAATATAACTATTAAGCTATATATATTTAGCTGCTAATTTTAAAAGGCAGCATCTGAGTATCTAGAATGGAGGGGAAAGAGGAACTTTATATGATATAATAATGCTGTTATATGATAAAATAATGCTGAACAGATGATTTCAGAGACATAGCTTTGTTAGTCCGGATTATCAGTATGCCAAGGTATCTTTGAGACTAAGGCCCATTACAGATGGGCACTTTAGTACGCGTGGAGCATGTACTAGGGTTAGAAAGGGGCGGTGCACAAAATGGCAGCAGCCGCCATGAGGACGTCACGACCGCGCCACCTCTATACGGGGCAGTGCGGACGTGACGTCCTCACTCCACGCCAGGGCGCATAATGCGCCCTTTCCACGGAGCAGGAAGGAGCTCCGTTTCGGAGCTCCTTCCTGGTTTGGTCCACTGGGCGCAGCCTTCAAGCGGCCCCTTTCTCCTCCTCCCCTTTGCTGCGGGGTGTCCTTGGGGCTTGAAGCCCCAGGGACACCCCTTTTCAGGCTGCGGGGAAGGGGCCTTTTGCCGCTTCCCCGCAGCCCAAAAAGCGGCGGATTGGGGCCTCAGTGGCTGCCACTCTGGATGCTGAGGCCCCGATACACCGGGGAAAGGGGCGGGTACAGCCCGCCCCAAAGATGCGGTCTGTAACCCGCCTAACTGTGCAAAATAAGTTGTAGCATAAGTTTTTGTAGATTTTGTCTACTTCCTTTTAAAATTTAAAATTTTGATTACATAAATAAGGAGATATGTTATGACACACAGACATATCTTCTGCTGAATAAATGGAAAAACTTTACCAGATATAACATAATGAGTAAGAAATCCTGTAAAAGGATATAGACATACAAAAATGTCTTCAGTTCTCTGTATTAGTATGTGCACAAATTCATTCTTTCTGTTCTTCTCTTACCCTTATGAAAATATTTTAAATGTTTAAACACTTTTAAAAGTATGATGAGTGTACTAAGATGCACTGGAGGTGCCAATAAAGAAACATCTAGCTTAATTTATTCCCAAAGCTTGCATAATCCATTTTCATCATTTTTGCCTTACCATCAGCAGGTTATAGACCGCCGCTTTGAGGCGGTCTGCCGCCGCCGCTGTTTGCTCTGTAAGGGAGCCGCTGCAGCCAAACCGCGCGGCTCCATTACGGAGCAAAAAAGAAGCTCCAAAATGGAGCTTCTTCTTGTGATGCCCTAATGACGTCGCAAGGCGCCAGGGGCACATTCGCGATGTCATTAGCGCCGCGACACGTTCGGACACACAGCGTCCGATACGTAAAGATGGCGCCGCCATCTTGTACGTATTCTATACGTACTAGGGTTAGGGGGGTGCAGAAGCACCGCCCCTTCCTAACCCTAGTACGTATAGAATACGTACTAAATGGCGGTCTGTAACCCGCCATCATTTTACTTGTGTCCTTATAGCAACTCATAATAACTATCAAATACTCAAGTTTCCATTAGTCTTCTTTAGAATCTTCTGATCACTTTTTCTGTAGGTGACTAGAATAATGTTTTTTGTTTGAACATACTATTATTATTGCTATGCTTGAAAACTGACATTTGGAATATATTGTGAAGAACTGCATCCCCAAAAGAATAAGCAGCACAGTTATGGAATATATAAGCAGGACTTCTACAAACCAACCAAGAAGGCCTATTAAAATGTTTAACAGGAAATGTACGTATTTGTCCAAGTGCTAAAAATCAAAACAAGTCTCCATTTATCTGCAACAACCACCAGAAACTGATATTGAATATTTGTGATTACAGCCACATATATTTTGCATATAACAGAAAGCACTTTTTAAAATATCAGTTCCAATGATCATAATGGAAAAGTTGCAAGAATCACAAAACAGTATCACTCAACATCCACTTTAAAAATGCAAATAAACAGCAAAACTGAATTTTAGATAATGATAATTTAGAATTAAAACAATGGTCTTTAATACATCAAATATATTTCCCAATTGCTACATTCACTCTGTGCCTCATCAAGGTATAAATTGCTGACCAACCATTGAAATAAAGAAAGCAGACAAGAAAGTGAGTTAAGCATCATTATATTACTATTGTGTATCTAACTGTTAAATCATAGGGAGCAAGGTTGTGCTGGAAGAGCTGAAGTTGGTGGTCTGTCCTCTTCTTGCCCTAGAAGAAGGACCGGAGCCCCCAAAAGATACCAACAGCTGGACTGCTTTCCATTTGGCCCTTTTTTGGAAGGTAAACCTGCAAAGCTCCCCCCAAGTCATTATGACTTAAAGTAAGTGCTCCATCCCCAGGCCAGCCTCAAGGAATGTCTCTTGACTTCCCAGGTCCCATGGCAGATTCAGAGCCTTTGCCTCCAACAAAAGGATGCCATAGATAGTCACCAAAATGACTATCTCTCCCATATCTATTTACCACTGGTTAAAACCCGCCACAGTCCCCAGCCAACAGTATAGGGTGCAGAGAGAAAGCAAAAGGGGAACAATTCCTGTCTGGCCCTGAAGTGACCATAAAATTTTATGATATTATATTGGAGGTGAGAGGGTGAGTTAATGAAATCCAATAAAAGAAGCAGATGAAGTGGCAGCAGGAGTTTAGATGCCATGTAGATTCACCTATATACTCTGTGTGATGGAACACAATGCGTGTAACACTGGGATTCTTTCCTACAGAAGCCAGAAAAAGCATATCCCAGACCTTACAGGGAGATTGATTGTGTTTAAGCTGATATGATTAGCCATATAACTGTAATATATATAAATAGATAATAAGTTTTCTAAGGCAAGACTTACTCTTGTTCAGACAGCTACATCCAAATAGTTTTTAGTTGCTAATTGCTATCTTATTGTAGCAGCACTTACAAATAGAGAAATCAAACTTATTTATATGATTTATGTTTATTTGAAGTAGCAACTACACTGGATGTGGAATTGGTTTTTTAAGAGAGCAGCAGTCAAAAAATTGGACCTGATGTCTAGGGCCAATCTCACAGGAAAGGTTTCAAAATCGATACTTATTTTATCAGTTAGGCATACAATGTCTCACCACTATTGACTTCTAGTTCAAGATCACCACCATTTTGGTGATGCTTATATAATTGTACTGATTTCATGTACTGGAATTAAAGGAACATGCCAGCCACAGATGCTGATGAAACGTCAGGAGGAAACTCTTCTAGAAAATGGCCACATAGCCCAAAAAAACCCCACAAAAAACTATGGATGCCGGCCGTGAAAGCCTTTGACGTCACAAGGGGAAGAAAGCTCACAGAGCCAACATGCTCTGGTAGTTTGTGTGCTGAACTCTAGGAAATAAGGGTTCAAATCCCTGCTTGGCCATGGAAACCCACTGGGCGATCTTTGAAAAATCACACACTGTCAGCTTAAGAGAAGGGCAAAGACAAACCCTCTATGAATAAATATTGCTACAAACAATCTATGATAAGTTTGCCTTTGGTTTGTCATCAGTTAGAAATGGCTCAAAGGCACAGAATAAGAACCTCTCATATTTAACCCCATGAAAAAAGAAGAATTCTTAATTCAATATAGTATGATGAATATTTTTACAATCTATCCACTGCAGAGTTTAATGGAATGGAGAAACAAGCCTGCATGACTAGATATTTTATAAACTATTCTGTATAGGTTTCAATAGATTGGAGGAAGAAGAATACAGACATCATATATAACATGGTAGTCAAGAGGTATAATTTAGAGCATAGTGTATGCTAATTTTTTTTTCACATTTGGCATGTCAGTTTTAACCTTGCAGTTATTTACAAAGTGCACAGGACCAGAAATCAATTAAAACTGAGACTGAACAATATTACAAGATCATTTATTTGAGCTTCCCGATAATATTTTAAAGTAATTATTTGTTCTCTTGTTAAAGATGCAACAGTTACTCTCAGTTCTGAAAAGATATTTGATTAGGTTCTATTTTAAGCTGTTTTAAAATAAATAAATAAAATAAAAATGCTTTAAAAGCAGCCTCCAAATGCAGATCTAATCCAATCTGGTGGGACAGTTTGTTCTGACATATTTTGAATTTTTTTTAAATAAACATATAGGTAAGTTGGAGTGGTTTCAGAAAACAGCAAAAGAATGATAAGAGGTATGGAGAACAAAGCATATCAAGAAAGTTTGTGGGCGTTGGACATGTTCAGCCTGGTGAAGAGAAGGGATGTCATGATTTTATCTTTTACATATCTAAAGGGACTGTCAGAGATAAACACAGGTTTGATCTCTGCTCTTGCATAGGGTAGGAGCAAGTCCATTGGTTTTAAGTTATAGGAAATCAGATTTCAATTGAACATTAGAAGGAACTTATTGATGGTAAGAACAGTTTGACAATGAAACCAACTGCCTAGAGAGATAGTGGGTCTCTTTCTCTGAACAACCTCAGAAATCGACAGGAAAGTAACCTGCTGAGGAATGTTCAGGTGGAATTTCTGCATTAAGTGGAGGAGTTGGGTTCAATGACCTATAAGGCCCCTTCTAAGTATATAATTCTGTGATTCTATGTTGAAAATGTTTTTGCCTCCTCAGTATTTTCCTAGATTAAATATATCTAATACTATCACACTTCCATTATAGGATTCAATACATTTCCCATGTATTGGGAACCAGATTAAATAGAAAGCATTAGGAAAAAAAGAATGTAATTTTCAACTTAAGTTAAATAAAAAGATGTAATAAATACAACACCTCAAAGGATAGAAAAGCTAGAAATAAGGATGACAACTTGGCCTGAAAAACTCTGCTACACAACTTTCCCAATATGTCAGTATTACTTTTTGTTCCAGACAGAGTAAAAAGGTGTTACAAAAAAGTAACCAAATAAACAACAACAACAGCAACAACAGTACTAAAGGTCACTCTCTGCCACACAATAAAGTTTCCAGTACTCAGTCTGTAACTAACCTAGGCAAAATTCCTGTTCACATATTGAAATGGAAAAAGTGGGAAACTAAAGGTTTTGTTTTTTGTGTGTGTTTTCAGTTTATGGCAGGAAGTTTATGCTTGTCTTAGTGTAGGAACTTATCACTCTTCTTAAATAACCCAGTTTACCTCATTTGAATTCAAGCCTAAATCAGAAGGCAGTCGGGTCTTACCACAAGGATTTGGCCACTGAAGCCTCCAGGTGAGGACAGCCCGGTCCCAGGTGAGCTCTGGCAGCCTAATTTCAAAGCAAGGAGCTTTCTGACTTGGAAAAATAGCTGCCAGAACTCACTTAGGACTTGGGCTCCAACCAGGCTGTATTCACCCAGTGACTTCAGTGGCAAAATCCTTGCAGTAGGACCAGATTGCCTCTCAATTTAGGTATGAATTCGGATGAAAGAAGCCAGGTTATTTAAGTGGAGCAATAAGCTCCATATACTATTCATGCTACTAGAGAACATGCATAAACATTAGAGGAGGAATTGCTGTTAATAACAATTCAGAAACACAATTGTTCAAGTAACAAAGTATTTTCAATTCCAATTCTGACTCAAATCAGCTAAAAACAGATCAAGAAAACTTTTCAGACAAGCACTAGTTGCTAAAGTTGCCCAGGTTCTGGTTTATATATTTTTGATCAGCTGCAGATTCTGTTACTTGTCAAATTTTGGTGGTTTTTGCTTTTAGTGTAGTGCTAGGCCCATTTTGGGAGAAACAGAGCTTGCACATTCAACTCCACCTTTCATCACCTTTAGAGATCTTCATGGTAAATGTTTTTGGGGGCATGATCAGATCATGGGCTATCCTAGTTCATTTTCATATGGCATGGAGAAGAAGATAGTGACAGATGTCCACGTGGATCCCATTTATTACTACCTCAACTGTTCCGCAACAAGCAAGGTTGAGGTGTGAGGTCCATTGGTGGTTCAGGCAATCTGGGTCCATTCTATATGGCTCTAACAGCTGTATGTGATGCACACTTCTCTGGTAACCACTATATTTTTCAGATTACAGCACTATATTTTTCAGATTACAGCCTTTTACCCCACTGCTGCCATTAAATTATCACAGACCCTTTCTAAAACCTTTGTTTCAAAGGGCTTTATATTGGTAATGTGGATGTATATTCAAACTGCAGACAAGCTTTTAGTAAAATAATGTCAAAACTTTATTAAACAGATGTTCCAAACAAAAGTTACTTAAATATGTGTCAATAAAGCAATTGTTCCATGCACTTGTGTTACTTCTTTCAGTTGGTAAGTTTACTTTCTTAGTTTTATCTATCGCTCCTCCATATCTTCAATCTCTCTCTCTCTACAGGCTCCTTCCCCTCGGACTTCAAACATGCTCTCATTTCCCCAATTCTGAAAAAACCTTCTCTTGACCCCTCCTCTTTGTCTAGCTATCGTCCGATTTCTCTTCTCCCCTTTCTTTCTAAGGTTTTGAAACGGGTTGTCTATTCGCGCTGTCTTGAGTTTCTTGAAGCCAATTCCATCCTTGATCCCTTTCAGTCTGGTTTCCGCCCAAGGCATTCTACAGAGACAGCTCTCACTAAGATCTCGAATGACCTTTTACAGGCCAAGGCTAATGGCCTTTACTCTGTTCTCATTCTTCTCGATCTGTCTGCAGCCTTTGACACTGTTGATCACTGTCTCCTAATTGACATACTCTCTGGCCTTGGGTTCTCAGACTCTGTTCTCGACTGGTTTAGATCTTACTTGTCTGGCAGATCTTTTGCAGTAGTTGCAGGGGGTCTGACTTCTTCTCCTGTTCCCTTATCTGTTGGAGTTCCCCAGGGCTCTGTTCTGGGTCCCCTTCTGTTTTCTCTCTACACACTGTCCTTAGGAAAACTCATCAGCTCTTTTGGTTTTTCCTACCATCTGTATGCCGATGACACCCAGCTGTATCTTTCTGCCCCTGACTTTTCGCCAAGGCTTGAACAGCAAGTCTCATCTTGCCTTACAGCTGTCTCACAGTGGATGCGCCATCGGCGTTTGAAGCTCAACATGTCCAAGACGGAGCTCCTTGTCTTTCCTCCTAAGCCCACCCTTCAACACTCCTTTTCTGTCTCTGTGGACAACATTTCCATTCAACCAGTCCAGCAAGCCCGCAGTCTTGGCTTTATCTTTGACTCTTCTCTGTCGTGTATCCCTCAGATCCAGACCACAGCCAAGGCTTGTAGATTCCTTTTGTACAATATTGCCAAAATCCGACCATATCTCACTGCCTCTACTGCCAAGATCCTGGTCCATGCCCTAGTGATCTCACGACTGGATTACTGTAATGTCCTCCTGGCTGGGCTTCCTTTTTCTCACCTCCGTCCTTTAATCTCTGTCCAGCATTCAGCTGCACGCATTATCACTTCCACCCACCGCTCTGACCACATTTCTCCTGTGTTGGCATCCCTTCACTGGCTCCCTCTCCCTTTCCGCATTCAGTATAAGCTCCTGCTGTCGACATTCAAAGCCCTCCATGGACTGGCCCCTCCTTACTTATCAGACCTTCTTTCTCTTCACCTTCCCACCAGGGCCCTCCGTTCTGGTAGTCAAGGGTTCCTGTCTCAGCCCAGGATTTCCTCTGCCCCATCCCGGATTCGCCCCTTTTCACTTGCTGCCCCTCACTCCTGGAACCTTCTTCCTCCACAAGCAAGAGCCATCACTTCTTTAACCAGCTTCAAAACGGAGCTGAAAACCATCCTATTCAGAGAAGCTTTCCCAGGCATCGCATAATTGTTGCTTACTATCTGATGTTCTGTTGTTGGCTGTTTATCGATCCATTTCCTGTATTCCTATGTACTGTATATGTATTATCCTACTTGTGATTATGTATTTTCTCTGGATAATGATTAACCATCCATTATGAAGCCTTGCCCTCCCTCCAGTCCATCTGCCTTGGTCCAGACCTCGGAGGTTGAGAGGAACTGCTGGACCTCTTACCCTTTCCCTCCACCACTCCCTTCTCCTTCTGTGTCATGTCTTTTTAGATTGTAAGCCTGAGGGCAGGGAACCGTCTAACTAAAAAGATTGCATGTACAGCGCTGTGTAAATTTACAGCGCTTCATAAATAAAGGTTAATAATAATAATAATAAAATAACTTTGTTACAATGACAGTTTCCTTATACCACTCTCTTCAGAGTACCAATGTTATTGTTCTCAAGGACATTCATAAAGTCCTTCTTCTGTCTTACTTTCTTTAAATCTAATTGATAATCCTGCCTCTCAGGCTAGTTCTATCCCACAGGATAGTTCCCTATAATAACTCTCTCACTTGGAGTTCTTTATTGGTTTCAAGTCCCTCACTTTAACCCAGTTCCTCCTGGAACCTTCAATAATCCGTCCCTCTCTGGACTCAACAAGACCCTATCTGCCTTTTCAACTGTCACTAATGGACCAGCCACCATTCTATTGGCTGATGCCAGCTGACTCTTGTTTGGCTGTTGCTAGTCTGGCCTAAATCTACTTGTTCTCTACACTGTAGTCAACAAAGTTGTGGGCATTTCAATTCTAGCGAACTGTGTTTCATTGCTGATTTTAGCCTCACACCCATTCACTGCTAATCCAACAAGCTTTAAACATTGCTAATCAATGCTGACTGTCTTCGAGCCAGAGGCAAGATGTTAATATGAAAGATCGATATTTGCAGTGCTGTGGAAAAATTGCATCATTAAGCAAATACACTTAAATAAATTTAATGTGATACTTGTTTCAGAGTTCTCCAATGCAGAAAACCTACTTAACAGTTTCTGAATACTTTAAAAGTTTTTTGGGACACACAAGACATTGCAAAAAGGAGGGGGGATGCAGATGCATAGTCTAAAGTTGTTTCAAAAGCATCTCCTTACATGGGTTTTGACTACTGTAAAAAAAAAAAAGCACTAGAGCTTTTCATTATAACTATGGGGCTGTACAGATTGGAAGAAAAAAGAACCCTCTCCCGGCATGTTTTTTTTTTTTTTTTTTTGTCACACGGAGGGCACCAAGCCCTCGTGTACAACCATGTTGTTCGTGTTGCGCAGCGTTGTTTGGGTGCTGCACCATTCAGATGTCATCGTTGTGCACCCCATATGGATGGGTGCATGTAATCATGGCACCTGAGTGCCGATAGTAGGGCTGGCTATGTGCGGATGCCCAGCCCTACAGAACCCTAATTTTGGCCCGAGGCTGATGCAAAGTGTCAGTCTGTACTGGGCCTATTTTCTTCATTTTCCCTTCATCTAGAAACACAGGTTTATAAACAAAATACAGTAGTCTTTGATGTAAAGTCATTTTTCTATTTAAACTTTTTTAACAAAACTTTATTTAGTGTTTAAGCAACAGAATTCTGATTCTTTCACAATTTCAAGATTATTTTACCTTGTCACCTTCAGAGAATGTTACTCCATCAATGGCTCTTTTCCATGTAATTTCAGGTACTGGTTCTCCTTCTGCCTCACATATGAGGGTAGCTTGGCCATTTTCAAAGGTGGTTTCATTTTTCAATTGGATTATTTGAGGCTGTACTGTTAGAAATATAAATTATATTACTCATTCTTGATTTAATGGAGTATAAACAATAGTTTGTACTGGATAAATATATATATTCAATATACACACACACATACTGACGAGGGGCCTATACAGACTGGCACTTTGTGCTCACACTGTCCTCATTGCGGATGCCCTAACTCTGTGCCTTGGGCACCATTTGGGCACTCACCATCATGGTATGACTCCAGCGCTGCATCTACATTATGCAGCGCCAGAAGGGTTTCATAAATCCATTCCACCATGGCTAAGGCACCCCTTGGAAAGCAAAAAAAGGAGCTGCTTTTTGCGGCTCCTTTTTGTGCTCTACAGAGGCTGTATCAGGGCCGTGCCATGAGGTTGCTGTGGCCCCAATCTGGCCATTAAAGGGGTGGCTTCATGCCACCCACCTGTATAGTCCCTAGGTCTGTTTTAATGTTTTACCTGTAAAAAAGCACAGAGCAAAATTAGGTTATTAAGATGATAAATATCAGACAGCTTTTTAAAGATGGTGCTGGCTGAATTTCCTAATTAACCATCTTGATATAGATTATCTGTCCATTTTATGCTCAGCTGAATTTTTGAACTACATACCATTATCACTAAAATAGTACTAGTGGTGGTCTTTGGAGTGGTGCTGGTCCATAAGTCATCACACCTGGTAGTTAGATATATAGTTATATCAAAGAATACTTACCAAAAACTTGCAGGAATGTCTGATTTGTCATCTTCCCTGCTTTATTTCTTGCTTCACATATATAAGGGCCAGAATCAATATTTTTTATATCTCTGATTGTCAGTTCTGTATTACTTCCTCTCAATACATATTTGTCATTTTCCTCAATATGTTTCCCTTTTCTAAAGAATAAAAATGTTTTATAATTAACAAACTTGTTTTATCATCTAAAGGTTCATATTCTATTTTCTAATCTGGAAATGCATACAGCTCTTGTAATGTTGTAGCTCACAGGTAAATTAACAGACACAAATTCTCCTTGCATATCCTCACACCCTGAGGCCTTTGCCATTCACCAACAGAACAATACAAAGATTAACATGGGAATAAGTCCTCCCAACCTGGGGTCACACAGTGTGTGTGTGTGTGTGTGTGTGTGTGTGTGTGTGTGTCTGTGTCTGTTTGTGTATCCCACTCACTTCCATGCCAGCTATGTGTGTGATATGTATATGATGTAGGGAAATAGATTTTAATATGGTTCACTGTGAAACTAAATAAACACCACTACACAAATTAATTTGGAAAGTGGAGAGGTAAATTTAAAATTAGTTACAAATTAACTCTGCATTCCTGAGACGGGATGGTCAGACTCTGTCACAACAACAGTTCAAATATAAAATGCTGTTCTACTGAACCTGGTTTTTTGAGTTGCTTCCTAATTCAGAATTGCCTGACCTATTAGTCAATGTGGTCTTAAGTTCCAACAGAGTGCTATACCCAAATAAAGGGGACACTTTAAAGGTCTGAGCTCCCTAACTCTTTTCTACTGGCTCTTCTCTTCTATATATTAAACCAATACTACTCAGAATAGTGGTTTGTGGGCTGATGCTGATCTGTGAACCACCAGCTGTCAGTGTGGTAAGAAATAAATATGTGTAGCTAATAGGCATAAATATGTATGCTGGCAAATTAGAAGAAAACAGCTGTCCCACTACCACACCAGATAGCCTAAGCACTGAAATGTTTCTCATTGCTAAAATCTCTTTTTTTCCCCCATATAAACAATCACATGGACTATGCTCACAGTCGAATGCAATTCATACAGACTTCAAACAAGAAAAAATCTCCCAGACAGAATAACAAACTCTGTTTGTATCAGGAAGCAAATATTTCAGCAGTGACAACAGAGGTTGCAAAGAATTCTGTGAGATACCAGTATTTCAAGAAAATAAAAAAACCTGACAATAATTTACATTTAAAAAGCATTTAAAAACAAACAAACAGGAAAGCTTGTTTTATCAATGGTGATTTCTCTTGAAACTTGTTTTTGTTAAATCCCTTGGGAGCATGTGGCACAGGCAGATAGTGTGACACAGCATCAAATTATGCCAGTGTGGCATAGATATTTTCCTACAGGGAAAAAAAAAACACCCAAACCCCAAACTGATATTTTATATTTAGTATCGTTATAATAATAGTATTCATACAATGTACTATGTTAGCTTATATGATTTCAGATTGTTGTTGCTGTGTGCCATTAAGTCATTTCCAACTTATAACACCCCTAAGATGAACCTATCATGGGTTTTCTTGACAAGACTGATTCAGAGGAAGTTTGCTCTTGCCTTCCCCTGAGGCTGAGAGAATGTGACTTGCCCAAGGTCACACAGTGGGTTTCACGACAAAGCATGGAATCGAACCCTAGTCTCTAAAATCATAGTTCAACACTCAAACCATATGCCATGCTGGCTGTTTATAGTTATGGTGATAGTCATATATAGTTTCAGATAGTGGAGTCTAATTGTGTACGATAAAATTTAGAAACAGTCCTTTAAGAATAAAATCACAAATGGTGTGCAAAAATAATAATCTGCTATAAATTTTATTACTAAGTACTTTGTGAATATTTCTTGAAAGGTGTGATACTAGAATTATTTATTTCTTCATTAAACTGATAATTTGGTGTACTGAATTACAGTTTAAACTGGAATTTTATGCATTAAACCAGCATCAGTGCCTGATTTCTAAGAAGGAATATGAAGAAATTTCACTAATTTATTTGTTCACAGTCAAACAGCCTGTCAAGAGTTAATTAGCACCCACAACATTTTTCACTTTCAGCAAAGGAATCAGAAGAGTGCTATTTTGAGTGGTATGAGAGGTCAGGGTTTCTGAATTTTTTTGAAAATGTATCTGGTTTCTTCCCCCCCCCCCCAAAAAAAAAGCAAAACAGACATACAGCAGTGAACCACTGGCCCATTGATCCCAATGATGCAGACAAATCATATGATAATTCTAATTTATAAAGGATAATGCAGATATTGTACTTTAGCTATGGGATTTATCCAATTTGTACACAAATTGTTATTAATCAAAACCCCTCACAAGAACAACATATAAGATATCATCTAGTAAGGAGTGTGGGTGTTCTTTCTTCTCCCTGCATATGACAATGGGACAAATCAAGATAATTCCAATTTGTAATACTCCAGTTCGTAAAAGATAACATGGGCAGAATTTCCTTCTGCACTGCACAATATAAAGCATTTTAATTAAATCAAATGCTGATTGCCATTCATTCTTAATATAAAATTAGTCATTTGGATCATCACATTACTGTAAGTGAATCAAGAAACCCAAAGAATTTAAGTGAGAATAATTTCTGTGAAAAGTTATTCCACTGTGTTCAATATAAGCATTTGAATTTCAGTGTCTTTATATTGACAATATTCAGTAATTTTCCATGTAAATTTAGGGTGCATCTACACCATAGATATAATTCAGTCTGATACACTTTAAGCACTGTAGCTCCATCTATGAAATCCTTCAGATGTTTTCAGATAGCAGAATCTGATTCCAGAAGATGCAATTTAGAAACATGTTCCTCAGAAATAAATTCAGACATACTCAATTAGTTTTCGTTCTATTTGAAAAAAAAAGTATATATATTCTAAATTAATAATATTTGTTAGATATATTTTGAACTTAACTTACCTATACCAGTTGATTTCAGGTTCAGGAGAACCAATGGCTCTACAGAATAAAGTAATTGCCTCTCCCCGATCTGCTGTAGCATTAAAGGATTTCTGCAGCAATGTAATAACTGGAGGAACTGGACAAAATATGAACAAATATATGTGACAATAGATAACTAAAAACATACTGTTTTTTTCCAGCTGCCTAAATAAGTAATCCCTATGTAACAATTTCATTTGCAAACACAGCAGGAAGGATTTGGGGATGAGGTAGAACATTTCAAGTGTTAATTAAAACTAAATTATTTACCCCCAGGTACAAAAAATGATTATAATACATTATTTTTATGGCACCAAGAAGAAAACCAATTAATAGGTTAACATGCTGCTTTCAGTTATTTATCTGAGTACTGAAGATGTATCATATCTCCATCCTATACTGTATATATATGTATATAATAGTTATTTTCAACACTATTGCCTTTATGTTAGGTTGGAGTGTGTTGTTTTACAAAATTATATTAGAGCCCCCTGTGGAAACATTGACCAGGACATAAAGGTGTACATCAACAAGATTACAAACACACCCTCTTTAAAACCAAAACAACAACCTTCTCTCAATTCAGTTGACCCCCCCATTACACATTAAAATCTGCTCTGGGGGCATCAGAAATTTTCATAGGGTAGTTTTGATGACCAACCCATGATATAATGAGACAATATACAGAACCTGGGATAAAATACAGACAACTTTATTTAAACTGTTATCTATTTAAACCCGTTTCTGGAAAAAAATCTAACAAAAGAGAGGGAGCAACCTATGCAGGACCATCTGAGGCACTCGGTCTCTGCTAGACCACAGCTTCCCTAAGCCCCAAGGAGAATCTAAAAACTGGGTTGCTTCCCAGCCAGCCAACTGCTGGAAGATCTACCAGAGGATCCAATCCCCAAGCTGCACAACTTCAATGGAGGCCAAGATTCCCCTGGGCAGCCCAAGGATGGTCTCCTTCCTCACTCCCCCCTAGCTGCCTGACCTGTGGGGGCAGTTCCAGAGCCATATCCTTCACCAATAGGTGATCAATGAATACCTCCTTTCTCTCCCCCCCCCCCCCACCACTACCAGCCAAGTGGCTGCCTATTTATTATTATTATTATGCTTTATTTATATAGCATTGTAGATTTAAATCACTTTAGACCAATGTCAAACTCCCCAAAGCACAGCATAGAATAAGCAAAAAAACCTGTGGAAAGGGGGGGGAAATCCCTATTTGCCCCCAAAGCGACCAGTGAACTTACACTATGCTAAAGGTGGGAGAGTGGGTCAAAAAATCCAAAAGGCTGGACAGTGAGGAATGATAGAGCTTTATATAAACTCAGCTTTGCTCCATATCTCTCTAAGCCTTGTCAGGAAATGCTAAGACAACCATTAATATGGCCTCTCTTCATAGGAATCCCTCCAACTCTTCTCCCTCTCACCATGCAAGCACTGCAAAGAGAGGGCAGCAAGAGCAACACTGCAACAAGAGGGGGAGAAAATCCCACTACTGATGATTTAGTGTACTGAAGTAAAAGTATCTGTTGAACTGAAGCATATTTGCCTTAATGTATCTGCTGTGTTATTAGGAAATGGATTGGTACTAGACATTTTGGTAATATGAGAAACATCCATTCTTGCAGGATTTAGGCACCTCTAAGTTTAAATTGAGAGCCAGTGTGGACTACAACTCTGGAGACTAGGGTTTGAATCCCTGCTCAGTTATAAAAACCCACTAGATATATTTGGTATAGTCATACTCTCTCAGCCTTAGAGGAGAAGCAAAGGCAAGCTGTCTCTGAAAAAAAAATATTGCCAAGAAAATCTCTTGATAGGTTCACCTTAGGGTTGCCAGAAGTCAGAAATGAATTAAAGGCACAAAAGAACAAAAAATTGTTAAATAAACAGCATTTTAACCAAATAAAGTTTGGCGTCTTTTGTGCACATCAACATAAAAAAGCAAAAAAAAAATTCTATCTAGGTTTATTAAACTACTCAGACACTATAAATTAAAATGTGTCCTAATGCATTTCTTGTTGTTGTTGTTGAACATGCTTAATTTCTCTAAACAAAGTATAGTTCATTTTCAGTGCTTGAATTACATCAGCCTAAATTTCAGTGCACAAATTTCTGACCACATTTCAGTGTGTAATTTTAATTTCCTTAGGATATTTCTAAAACTTTATTTCTGGAATTCGTTTCTAATACAGCAAAAATGCCTAGGAGTAAAATGATGAGTGGAAGAAGGGAAACGGCTACTAGCACATTTCTGCAGATGCTTGAAAAACAAAGCAATAGGATATACTAGACACTACAGAAATATGTGTGTCTGCTTCCCATACTTCCTGGCTGCTGGGAGAGAAAGGGGTTTGCCAGACTGCCTCTAAGGGGCGTCCTGCAGCCACTGCTTTTGGTGCCGGATCCAGGCCATGGCAACTACATGCTGCAGTCCCTATCTTGCCTTTCCATGGCACAAAAAGGAGCCACAAAAAGTGGCTCCTTTTTTGTGCCCTAGAAAGGGCACCATATCCACCAGCATGGGCCTTTTCCGTTCTCCTTTGGCACTGCATCATGTAGATGCAGCATCAGAGGAGCTCGGTGTCACTGCACACCATATGATGCAGCATATGTTGTCACGCTACCCTGGGGGTGGAGTCAGGGCATATGTCATGTGGACACTATGTTCCGACTCTGCCCCCAGGCCAGCCTTAATCGCTGGTCTGTACAGCCCCAAAGTTGTCATTGAATCAAGTGTCCCTCATTGTTCTTAACAAAGCAGAACTCATATATTGCTGTAAAAATATAGAGGTTGTCAAAGTCTATGAGGTTGTCTATGCGGAACATAATTTAGTTTTTATTTTCTGATACATATGTATTCTATCCTTCTGAATGAGAAAATCAATCTTTTGGTCCAATTCATTGAGCTGTATGCCACTTTAAGCAATAAACAGCTTAGGCAACCCTGATGCACACAGCAGATACTCAAAGTGGACCAAGAGTAACAAGCAGTTTTCTGTTATTCATTAAGTACATAAATTAGTGATACTGAACTACCGTTTTTTATGCATGAGAAGAAGGCTCTTCCCTCCTTCTCTCTCCTGCCTGACTGCACTTCTTTAGCCTGAACAGGGCAATGCCCAAATGCTTTGATTTTCCCTAAGAGCCTATCAGGGAGGTGCATGGCAAAAGAGGATCAGAAATACCAACACATATACTTTCTCTTAGATAGCAAACATAATCTATATTTAACAGAGCACTGAATCAGGATACTGAAACACATTTAGAAAAGGAAGTAGAAAACCTTTTAATGTCTTTTAGATGGAGCTCACCCCTCCATCCACCATCATCCAGAGAGGGAGATGGGGAAGCCAGCTCCATCAGGCCTTCTCTGAAAGAAGAGCCCACCCCTCCATCCACCATCATCCAGAGATGGAGAAAGACAAGTCATCCAGCCTGGAGGGAGTGAAATGGCAGGCCCAAAGCCATCGGGCCTACCCTTAAGAAACAGAGCCTTCCCTCCAGTCCATCTGCCTTGGTCCAGGCCTCAGAGGGAGAGATGAACTCCAGGATCTGATCCCCTTCCCCACAACCATTCCCTTCTCTTTTTGTGTCATCTTAGATTGTAAGCCTGAGGGCAGGGAACCATCTTAATTAAAGCTCGTATGTACAGGCTGTGTTGTACAGTTTACAGCGTAATAAATAAAAGCTTAATTACATAATAATAATAATAATAATAATAATAATAATACAGTGGGCCCTCACCGTTCCGGATCCCGCCACATAAGGCGAATTCCGCCTATGCTCAAGCCCCATTATAAACAATGGGGCTCGTGCACGGTGGCATGGCAGCGCGGCGGCGCGGCGGCACGCGGGGCGCAATGGGCACATGCACCCATTCAATTGAATGGGACGCACCACCCCTTCTGCCCCACGTGCGCCCCGCGGCTTGAGCGCGTATGCTCAAGCCGCGTAAGGTGTGCCCGTGTATGACGCGGGCATGCTGTAATAATAATACACTGATTTCTCCCTTTGATTTTCCTCTCTAAAGTATGGCAGATTTAAAGACAAGATATGGAATTCCAAGAAATAGAATTTTTCATCACCTTAAAGCCAGAATGACTTTTCATTACTGGTAATGGAGAAAATGATTTTCCTAGAACAAATCAGATTTAAATAAATAATTTCTTTAAATGAATTGCAGTTAATTGCCAACTACAAAACTGTCTATGTTAAGCTTTATTTAATCATATAGACTTTTCATTTTTGTGTTGATATATTTGTTCTAAAAAATTGTACAACTACATATCTATATATCTTGAATTGTTATTTTAATTGCTTTTTAACTTCTGGGTGCTGTGAATTTTGTTCAGTGTCATTTAGCATCCCAAACTAGTGAAAATGATATAAATGATTTTATTTATTCTTATGCTTTTCACCGATTCGGGATGCAAAGCGGCCTTGAACAGTAAAAACAAATAAAGTTTAAAATTAACAGCATGCAATACATCATGATCATGATTATCAAAAGTCTTACACAGCTTCCCCATCATGACATGGAGGTGATCCATGAAGACTATTGCTGTGGAGTCTAACTTGTGGCAGATTGTAAGTCTTCAGGTGTGGCACTAGCAGCAGAAGAGAAGGTATGTACAGAGTACAGAGAGGCTCATCATCAGAAGGATGGCTGTCAGATCATTCAGTGTCAAATGAAATTAGCAATGTAACAATTGTGTTGAAGAACTGAACTGAACTGATCTCTACGCTGAACTGAATTGGTGTGGAGAGAGACTAAGCACATTATAAAATAAAAGATCTTAAAGACATACCAGGTATTTTCAACAACAACAACAAAATAGTTTTTTGTGGGTTTTTCGGGCTATGTGGCCATGTTCTAGCAGAGTTTCTTTGCCAGCCACAGATGCTGGTGAAACGTCTGAAAGAAACTCTGCTAGAACATGGCCACATAGCCCAAAAAACTATGGATGCTGGCCATGAAAGCCTTCGACTGAACAACAAAATACTTTTCATTGTAATTGTTCCTAACAGCATACTAGAGATGTCCCCAGATAAAAATTGGTGGGTGAAATAGGTTGTGATGTATAAGCATATAGTAAATGCCCTCTCATGAAAGGAATACTGAGTCCTGCTGTGTTGTAAGCCAACCTCATTGGTCAAGCAGCACATTCAACACTTCCTCCCTGAGTTTGTGGTCACCCCAAGTATGTGCTGATCATCCTGCTTGATGATGTTAATAGGAAATAATTTTCAAGTTGATTAGATGCCATAATGGGTTGATGAAGGGATTGGTACAACTTTTTCTGTTCTAAGGTATCACTGCTATAGTTATTGTATAGGATTATTATAATGTACTGTTTAGTACTCTGAAACAACATGAGCAAAAACATATGTAAAGGGAGTAGTACTGAGGCATACACTGATGATGAAGTGGCATGTTCAGCATGATGGGCTTGGCCTGAAAAGAGTACTTAGGAGATGCTGAGGAAATGTGGAAAGGGTTCACCTACGTCTTGGAGGTTCTAGTTGAAAGTAGATAGGCAAACATAATAAATATATCAAGACCAAGCCACAAAGTTTAACCATGGTTGGAAGATGGATTGTTATTGGACAGTCCAAACCTCCATTTTGTGGTGGACAGAGTACTTCTCTTCTGCACCATTATGACCTCTTTAATCCACAATGCCTAACTCTTCTTAATTAGATTGCACATTTTAACCCATTTTTCCTAAAGGGATGGGGATACAGTATGTGCCTAAATTCTATTCCAAGTTCAAAAGTCTTAAAAAGAATATTACTAAAGGTAATACTGGAGAACCAGCTGTACTGAGGCTATAGGAGAAAAGGCTTTGAAGAGCAGCTTTCCCTTCTCAGAGCACAGTCTTGTTTTATTGTATTTTGTTCATACAGCTTCTCATTTCAGGATAGGTTGAATTTACTCTCTCCCCAACACAGCTGCATTCTTTTAATTGTAACCTGTCCTCGATCCACAGGAAGAGGCAAGCTAAAAATAAATATTATGTGCATGTGTATGTATGAAACATCATGCTTTGTGGGACATTATCTCTCCTTTGACTGATGCTCACTATCATACTTGACTCATCCATTTGTTAGTGCTACATTCTACTTTCATCTGACCACACCAATCATTCCCATCAGTTTAGACACACACAATCCCTTCAAGAACAAAAATCAGGACATGTCCCACAGTCCTGTGATTTTGCAATACTGAGCAAGAGCTGTCAACATGAATGTTGTTATAAAATGAAAATGTTGTCATAAAACAAACCATAATTTCGACAACTTATATAAAGTTTACAAAGTATTTTCCTAATAGATTTTACTAAAAGCAGTATTTATCAAGGATCAAACTGTACTTGTAGTGCACCTCATCCCCAAATGTTTCAGTAGTGTGGAGAAAATATCTAATACATGGCACAGGGTGCTAAACAATTAGAAGACAGTCTTGCCACATGAAAACAGCCATTCTATTAATCATTTTAATGTAGTGGCTGTTGAGTACACCAGTTCTGTCCAGGTACTAAGTTGTGACTGGATGAGAATCTAGTGAGCAGACAGGTGTAGACCATGGTAATGAGCCAAGTAAACCAGGTGATTGTGTTAATTAATTAGAAAGGTATAATTGCCTGGTGTATCTACTGGGTCTTGGGAGCATTCATTGAATCCTGCTCTCCATGCTGTCCTCATGGTAATGTATGCATGCTGCTATCAGGACTTTGTACTATGCCATTCATATTGTTTTTGCTTCAATTTTTTGAGACTTCTGTTAAGTAAAGATTTGTTAATTTCCTCAAACCTCTGCTGTCATTTTTTGCTATTATACTCACACCCCAACAAGTTCTGAGAGCAATTTCTGGTATCAGTGGCAGTAAACTTCTGTCTTCAAGTCACATGTTGACTTAAGGCAACTCAATGAAATTCATAGGATTTACTTAGGTAAGGAATACTGAGAGCTGATTTTACCCCTTCCTGGAAATATATCCTATAACATTCAGTATTCATTGGCAGTTTCCTATCAAAGTACTAACCACGGATGACCCTAATTACCCTCCCCAATAGTTATCAATTCCTAGAGTAAATAACTAGAACTGCCATTGGAATTTATCAAGTTAGAAATTTCTCCAAAGACTCAAGCCTGAAATGCATGGGCCAAATAAAGAAGCTTTCAGCTGCTTTTGTGGCATGACATTTACATGATGCACACCCCCAAAGTGGCCATAAGCCATGCTGAGGCCATGCTCCAGTCCAAAGGACAGGATTTAAAAAAAAGTTGATTTGAATCGACTCATGGCAGGCAAGGCTTGAGACTAAAGGTGGTAGCCTGCTTTGGGAATGGGCCATGCGGCTGCAATGGTCCAAGCCCGATTATGGCCAGAGCAGCCAGAGGCCACTCTTTATCAGACGTCTGGTTCACCCCCCAGAGAATGTTTGGATTTTATTTATTTATTTGTTTAACCAAGGCCTCCTAGTGAGTTTCCATAGTTTAACCATGGCTGGAAGAAGGATTGTGATTGGACAGCTGAAACCTCCATTTTGAGTTTCCTCAGTTTATTCAAGCCCTCATATCTAAACCCAGTACTCAGACCATTACACCATACTGGATTTCACATAACATATATACTTTGATATAATTAAAACTGCAATAGTCTTAAGCCTTGGGTACTTTAATGACATTGAGCATAGTCTTTCAGCTGGCAAGGCAGTTCTTTAAATTTGTAAACTATGTAATATATATATTTTAACTATGTAAGTAAAAAAAAAGAAATAATCTACTGTTTAACATTCTATTGTTTTAAAATGCTGTTGTCCTTTTTCTAAAAATAGGAAATGTCAAAAACTTAAACTAGTGTGTGTGTGTGTGTGTGTGTGTGTGTGTGTGTGTGTTCCCTATCTCATACACAGGAATTCCAGCAATATTTTATCTCGGTTTCTATAATATATGTGAAGATACATCTATAAATGCTATAAATCTACTAATTAAATATTATCACTGATATTATGTTTTTATCAAGTCTGATATTAGACAAAACTATTATAACAACTGAAATAGTTACACACAGATGTAGATGTATAGCCCATCTATAGCCCAATCCCAAAGAAATGAAACACTGATCTGAATGACTGGCCACACAACCATTATTTTTAAGATGGTGCATTGATCCTCAACATAAATGTCATATTTTTATGTATCTTCCTCAAAATACTCTTCAATGGAACAGTTAGCTACTTCAATTAATTTCCTTCAATTGCTTAAGTTATTCTAGCATACCAAAGAAAGATAGCAACAGTATGTTATATAATGCACTATATAGTACACTACAGCAGCAGTATAGTTCACTTGTGCTCCTTACCATTTACAAGTACAATGATATCCCGAAAGTCAATTTCCCCTCTAGCTTCTACTCTTCCTTCACATCTGTAAATGCCTTCATCACTTTTATTGATTTTAAGAATCTGAAGATTATTGTTTGGCAACATTGCAAATCTATCTGGAAAAGAATGTAAGAGATAAAAAGTAGTATCACTAAGTAAAGACACTGCTGTAAACCTGATTCTGAATGTGAAAGAAATGTTTACAAAAAATAAAATATTTAAGCATTATAACTATTGCACTATCAAAGTATTCATCAACAAAATACATTTCAAGTTCCATATAAAATACAATTTTAGAATTTCAGTTCTGTCTCAGATGTTTTTTGTTATAATTTCCTAAAAAAAATCCCCATTCTTCAGTTTAACAGATGTACACAATATAAATAGACAATATCATTCAGTCTAAAGCACCACTTTCTACAACACTAAGAAATTAATGTTAAAAAATATGATAGGGTTAAAAATATGAATGGAAGGGAATTGAAAGAGTGTAAATCACAGCATCAGAGTTAGTTAAGAAGGTACCACTTATGACCAGTACTATGAAGAATAACCACTTCATACTCTTTGTATTCTATTTTTTTTTTAGTCTGTTGAAAATACTAGACAAGACTGGCACAATACAAATCTCTGCCTGCTAAGGATAAAGCTCCTAAATCAAAAAGATCTGTCCTGTGTTGCCAGGCAACTTGGGTTATTGAAAGCTCAATAGCCAAGTTCATCCTTGTGTGTTTGTGTGCACATATCAAAGAGCTATGGAAAATGCATCTGGGGAAAACTCTAAAGGGATCATGAATGGTATGCCTAACTTCACAGATGGTTAACAATTAAAGCAACAAGTTCAATGTCTTAAATTTTGATGGTAAGATATAAATCCAGTAGTCATAATCAACTCTTCTCCTCCTCCGGAAACTTTTCATCTCAGAGTTGGCTTTGATAACACTATTTTTGAGCCAGTTCTACTAGGAATGTGAAAATTAGTAATTCCTACTAAGTTTATCAACTTTCCTCTATAGTATTACAAAAAGGGTCCATTTTATTTCTCAGGAAGCTTTCATCAGGAATGTTGGTACAAAAACAAGGCAATAAAATTAGAAACAAGAGTCCACAAATCTATGTTGATAGATTGGCTGTTGTCTTTATCTCTGCAAGTTACTGCAGGCTCAGCAAGGAGAGATGTTAAAGTGTCAACTTTTAACTTTCTGGGACACATTGTTAATGATTTCATTGACCAGAGGGCTAACAAGTATCTCAAGAAAATATCATTGTCTTTTTTGACATTTACAGATTCTTGAGATGACTTAGAGTAATGGCACAGAGCAACATGACTGCCTCTGTATATGACAAGTTAAAAATTAAATTTAGGGTTGTTTTTTAAAGGCAATTAAAGCAAAACTATAAGGGTGTACAGTTTCTCTTGGATACTCTGATACTCCACAGCTAGTTGTGGAAATTTTCCATAGACATAACCAAACACATAATTTGTTTCTTTTCTTGTTCTTCAATTTCTCTACCGTCATCCCTGATAGAAATGATGGGGAACTCAGAAAACTTAGGCTGAATCTACACTGCCTAATTAATGCATTCTGACACCATTTTTAATTTCCATGGCTCAATATGGAATTCTGGGATTTATAGTTTTGTGAGATATTTAGCCTTCTCTCTCAGAGCACTCTGCTGCCACAACAAACTACAAATCCCAGGATTCCATATCATTGAGCCAGTGTCAAACTGCATTACTTCTGCAGTGTGGTAACAGCCTGAGTCACATATGTGCAACTTTTCTATGGTCTTATTAAAATGTATTACCTATGTGAATTTTTTTTAAAAAAATGAAGAACCACACAGTATTTTATTTTTAAAAAAATGGAAAATAAACCCTTTTTATCTAGTTGTTACTCAGTGTCTTTGAGCTGCTACTCCTATGCTGCTGTATCCCTATGCAGGCAACAGAAAATAAAATAAATTCAGGACCACATGTCCCAGGGTTGAGAAATGTTATAGCAAAGTATACTGCAGTGATCTTATATTTTAACTAACTCTCTTAATGATTGCAACATTATTCCTTATGTTATTGTGCATTTGGCTGAATGTAGATTGTAAACATATAATTTAAAGAGTTACCAAAATACTAACTGTCAGCAATATTTGAGATTTCCTCATTTTGATACAACCAGCTGACAATAGGTGCAGGTGAGCTAGTAACACGGCAAATGACTTGTACATCTTCTCCTTGGACAAATTCCTGTGGTGATGTGATATCTTGGAATGTGAGCTTTTCTGAGAAAAAAGAAACACATTTAACCCTTTCTCCCAACTTTTGCTGATAATTTCAATATATATATATATATATACACACACACACACACACACATATATATATATATATACACACACTCATAATAATTAGATTTTTTTCACACAATAGTGTTAAACGTGCTGCATAAGATATGAAAGATTGATCATCATATTATTTTGTTGCAGCAGAAATAAATAAAAATACTTTAAAACTTTTTTTTCCACAAATAATTTTTTACAGGAATAATCTTTGATAAGCTTTATCTGGTAAGCTTTAATCTCCAACAACAACAACAACAACAACAACACTTGCCAAAATAAATGCCTTAGTTTTAAGGACCCTCATGTTTTCCATAAAACTTCTTCAAAATGAATTGATTCTCCTAAATGAATAGGCTAGCACTGTCACCTGGACAGTTTTTTTGACACATTTTGGGTACCCAACAATAGGAGAATTGGTATCAGTATGAAATATGTATATGAACTACTAAATGTACACACCTTCCAAGAGAAAAGGACCTTTTAAACAGGGCAATCAAAAAAGAATTTTCTAATAAATTGGGTTTTCTTAAGCCATTTCTTTTTAAGCAAATCCTTAAGATTCCTGTTACACATAAGTGTGTTAGGAAGAGAAAATTTGGGTTGTGAAGCTGCATTAAAGCTTCTTTTCATGTACATACCTTTTTTAAAAGAGAGCCAGAAAAGGCCATTAACTCTTAAATTACATTTACAATACTGTACTCATAATTTTGTACAATATTCAGAAAGAGAAGATCATACCATTAGATTTATATTTCCATTTGAATTTTACTTACGGTAAATTTCTAAAACAACAGTAGCTTCTTGAGTTAATCCTCTTGAATCTGTTGCTTGACACCTGTATATTCCAGCATCTTCTATATTAGCATTGTAAATAGTTAGCCGTGATCTGACACCTTCTTTTTGTACTACCACTCTTTGATTAGAAACAATCTTCTCTCCTTGTGGATTGTACCAATCTATACTCTCAGGTTCACCAATTACTAAAATAAGATAAAATGAAAGCATGAATAAATCCATACACATATATACATACAATATTTACATGCAGATATTCTACAGCCAAACTTACTTTTTAGGAAGAAAATTACATGTACTTTTTTTAATGTCCAAGCAAACATCTTTGGTGTCTTTTCAAGCAGAAAAAAAAATCATTTGTAGATGGTTATGTCTAACAAAATACTTCTAGAAATTAGCTTTTGTGAATGACATCCACAGTCTACACAATGTCACTGTAAATGCCCTTGTGAATCACTGCATAGAATCGTAGAATCATAGAGTCAGAAGAGACCAGAAGAGGTATCCAGTCCAACCCCCCTGCCATGCAGGAACTCACATTCAAAGCACCCCTGACACATGGCTATCCAGCCTCTGCTTAAAAATCTTCAAAGAAGGAGAATACACTACACTCCAAAGAAGTGTGTTCCACTGTCAAAGAGCTCTTACTGTCAGGACATTCTTCCTAATGTTGCGGTGAAATCTCTTTTCCTGTAGTTTGAATCTGTTGCATTGGGTCTTACTCTCTGGAGCAGCAGAACACAAACATGCTCTATCCTTAATATGGCATCCCTTCAAATATTTAAACAGGGCTATCATATCACCTCTTAACCTTCTCTTCCCCAGGCTAAATATTCCCAGCTCCCTAAGTCTCTCCTCAGAAGACATGGTTTCCAGACCCTTCACCATTTTGGTCACCGTCCTCTGGACATGATCCAACTTCTCAACATCCTTTTTGAATTGTGGTGCCCAGAACTGGACACAGTATTCCAGGTGAGGCCTGACCAAAGTAGAACAGAGTGGTACTATTACATTCCTTGATCTAGGCACTATACTTCTATTGACCTGAAATCACATTGACTTTTTTAGCTGCCACATCACACTCATGTTCAACTTGTAGTCTACTCATGTTCAACTTGTAGTCTACTAGAATGCCTAGATCCCTTTCACACATAATAATAATAATAATAATAATAATAATAATAATAATAATACCACAATTAGAAGAATAAAAGCATAAAAATATAAAACATAAGGAGCTAAAACCATAACAGCAATCAGTCACGGAGTGGGGGTGAGTTGGGAGGCTGGGCTTATATCTTCATAAAAGGTCAGGAGGACAAGCACGGCGAAAGAGTTCTGCCTTTATCGCCTTCTTAAAGGTTTCTAGGGATGTGACAAGGTGAGTCTCCTCTGGGAGACCATTCCAAAGTCTGGGGGCAGCTATACTGAATGCCTTTAGGGAAGTATACACATGTTTGGATGCTGGTGTCTCCAACAAGTTCTTCCCACTTGTTCTAAGAGTGCAGGGCGGATTGTATAGAGAGATGCAGTCCCGTAAGTAACCCGGACCCAAGCCATGTAGGGCTTTAAAGATAACAACCAACACCTTGTACTGTGCCCGGAAGCTAATTGGGAGCCAGTGTAGATCTTTCAAAATGGGTGTTAGGTGGTCAAATCTCAATGAGTTAGTGACCATCCTGGCTGCCGCATTTTTTACTAATTGAAGCTTTCGAATGATACAAAGGTAGCCCCATGTAGAGCGTGTTACAGAAATCAAGACAAGAGATTACCAGAGCGTGTACTACAGCTTCAAGGTCCTTTCAGTCAAGGTAGGGTCGCAGTTGGCATATCAACTCAAGTTGGTACCCAGCACTTCTGGCCGTCACATCCACTTGAGATGACAAACGTAGAGACGGATCCAGAAGTACTCCCAAACTGCAAACTTCATCCTTCAGGGGAAGTGTGACTCCTCCAAGGAGTGGTGGACAAATTTCCCTCCCCAGACCTAAGGAACCTAATGCTGTCAAGCCAGGTGTTTCCCATCCTGTAACTATGCATTTCATTTTTTTCTGCCTAAGTGCAGTACTTTAAATTTCTCACTGTTGAAATTCATTGTGTTAGTTTTGACCCAGCTTTCTAATGCATTACGGTCATTTTGAATTTTAATCCTGTCCTTTGGGGTATTAGCTACTTCTCCCAATTTTTTCAAATAGTCAACCAAAATCAGTGAGG
Source organism: Sceloporus undulatus (assembly GCF_019175285.1). Lineage (NCBI taxonomy): Eukaryota > Metazoa > Chordata > Lepidosauria > Squamata > Phrynosomatidae > Sceloporus > Sceloporus undulatus. The sequence goes on along the minus strand of NC_056524.1, from coordinate 60,322,121 downwards.
AATTATGTGAAGAAGAAAACAAACTGTTTTTGATGTAATACATCAGATGTAGTTTCTGAGAAGTAACTCTGATTACAATGTAGTTTAAACTTGCTTTGCTATTTTTGTATTCACCCCCCCCACACACACACACAAAACAATGGAATTTCTCCAAAAACTGTCTGGAAAAAACAAAGCAAATCATTTTCTTCTTTACTAACAGGTTTTTAATACCCTTTTCAATTAAATAGGCTAATTATGTCTTCTATCCTTCAGTGCATGATTGTACAGAGGTTATTAAGTCCCCCCCAAATTTTATTATAATACAGGAATTGTATAAAATGTCAACATATAAAAACAACATTAATTGTTATTAATAACAAAATAACCATATGATATGGTTCTCCTTCATGATTTGGAAGCATAAACATATTCTTTACTATGACAGTTTAGGAAGCCATGCTACCTCATTCATCAACATGAACTAAGATTTATTTGTTTCAGTTAACAAAACTGAAATGAGACAAACATGCCATTGTTAATTATTGTTCTCTTCTGATGAAACACTGAAATTTATTTCAGAAGCGTTCCATCAATAAATGCCAGATTGTTAATCCATCACTGTCCTCATGATGAGTCACACAAAATCAGTTCACACTTTTTTAAAAAAAATATCTAATTGATCCAGCACAAATAATGACTTGAGCATTAGAAGATGTGATAATCAGGATGAAAAAATCAGAACCATATCACTGGAAATTCTCATTACACAGTTTCAGCATAATTTCACTGTAACATCTGAGGGAAAATTTCCCAGTAGATGATACCCTTCATCATTTATTCCCTATCAGAAGATGTATATTTTAAGTTCAAATAATACTCATCTCCTGATAGGCAGTGGCCTGTTACAGACAGCCAAAATAAAGCTGCTTCGAGTCACAGTGGAGGTATGGTGTTTCAATGATGCATGTGTCCTAAGAGTCCAGAAGCCACACCAAAGCCACACTCCAGTCCTTAGGGCTGGAGCGTGGCTTTGGTGCGACTTCTGGACTCTTAGGATGCATGCATCATTGAAACACCATACCTCCACTGTGACTCGAAGCAGCTTTATTTTGGTTGTCTGTAACAGGCCAGAGACAGTCAAATTTCAGCCTTCCCTGATTTCAAGTCATTTTAATAAGGCTTTTGAAAGAAACAGCATGATGCACAGTACCTTTTTTTTTCATTCAAATGAATACGGTTCTTTATTATCAAGTGGACAAAGAAGTAATACATCCAGGACAGTTTTTTTTAAAAAAAATATGCTGAAGTTATGTAACAATGCATACCTGTACATGTGAAGAACTTGGATACGCCAACACTGACTTCTACCTTGCTGAGAGAAATTGATACTTGAAGTGCTGCAAAACACAAAAAAGAACAATATTTAGAACTTTGTGTGCACCATTTAAGAAGAAGAAAAAAACCAAACACCATACATTAAACCCATACATATAATCTTTTCTTTCTAAACTAAAATCCTATTTGAAAGAAACCATATGACCTCTTGGAATAGTTACAGTACTTTAAACAACAACTGGGTAGCAGACTTCAGAGACTAGGAGTTCTGTGGCCCATATGAGTAAGAGAATTGAATTCTTGCTTTTCCTATTCCAGACCTAGACAACCTTCAAGCACTTAACTATGCATATTTTGCAGGAATATCAATCTATCTGTCAAAACATCTTTGCATTTGAGTACAATCCTACATACATCTATCTGGGAGCACAGTGCTGTATTGTTGCTTGTATCACATAATTAATAATTTCACTAGAGCTATTTACTCATCTATTTTTACATATCAGAGTAAAATATTAAAGACTGTAAATTAAGGGGAGATGACATGATAGTTCTTTTACACACTCCATTTTTTCAAAGAAAAGATCAAATAATTCATTTGACCTTGGAAGCACAAATATAGGTTTGCTCTATAGGTCGTACATGTTTATTCAAAAGGCATTTGTTTATTGGTTTAAAACTTCTTTTCAGGCCAAATAATGTTCAAAAAGCTAGACTGTGATCGGTTGAAATCCAGCATAGTTAAATGGTGCAGCATAGTTTAATTTTAAAAAAAAAATAGTGATTAGAAATTTAAGAAAAAAGAACAAGGGTCTAGAAATAAGGCATGAAAAAAAAAAGAAAGGGAGAGAGAAAGAGAAGAAAAGAAAAGAACAATGAAAAACTTGAGAGGGGAAAGAGTCTAACTATTTTTGACTGTTTGACTGCAGGGAAGTTGGCAAGCTCATGCTTGGAATAGCCACTGAAATCCCTCTTTGAAAACTTTGGAGCACAGGTGACAATTGAGTCTAGCAAATCCAAAACACAGTAGATCTCATATTATACTTCTAACTTCAGAAGCACAGCCAGTGTTTTCCATACACAGCTATGCAGGCCAGTTTGTTAAAAGAAAACAGGAACTGACTTTGTATGAAATGTTGATGTATCGGTCATGGCTTAGTCACAAGCACTCAAGAAGGCACCCAAACATACAGTTCTTGTGCATCTGAAAACTCTATTCTATGTTCCCCCTCTCTCAGTCACTAAGATTTCACTCACAAAACAAGATTTCTCTCCTATACCCCCAACACCATTCCCACTGTTCACAAAGGAGCTGGATTAACTGCCAAAATCCACAGACCAACAAACACAAGTTGGGGGAAGGAAATTAAACATAGAAGTAAATGGATTGGAGGTGGGTATAAATTGTTATGCTGCCTTATGTATTTCTTATCAAATTTACAGAGAAGAAAAAACAACTGGAACATTGTTTTCTTCTGAATGACAATCACAATTTTTAAAATAATTGTTTTTCCTGTTTGTTATACTTATGCTAGTGACAGATCCACACTTTGATGAAGGACATTGTTTTAGTGTTGGCAACCAATTAGTTCACCCACATTTACATGTAGTGGAAAGGCAGTTTGGGAAGACACACAGGAGTCTTCTTATGGAACTATAAAAACATAATGGCAAAACACTTATCAGACAAATGATGGTGGGCTGAAGTCCAGAAAGCTTCTGCTAGATAAAAATGGTTTAATCTTTGAGACACTACAGACTCTTGCTTTTACTGCAACAAACACCAGCTCCTCTTACATAATTCTAGTAGTAACCATAAACACTTTTTAATGAAAGGATTAGGAGCCATTTTTGCTAGCATGCTATAAATAGGATTTCTTGTCAATGAAAATATTTGCATTTCTACTCACATAGATTCCATATTAAGCTGTTCAGTCTCTTCAGTCATAGTACCCATCTCATATTTCACAAGTACAGTCCTACATGATGTGGGAGTAACCATTTTTTGTAGTTCTTGGGCAAAGAATTGTTGTCTACACAAAATACTGTAGAAGAATTATTCCCAATTTGGGGTGAAACAGACAGCCCCAAAGGGGCAGCGTGACATCACTCCTGAGAGCCAGATTGAGGCTGTGGCAACTGCATGACACAGCCCCAATTCAGCCAGCATCTGTCCCAAATAGGAGTGGAAAAAGTACGCTTGTATTTGGAGCAGAAAAAGATGACCCTTTGCCTCTAGGGCCAGCTTTTCGCTGGCTCTGGAGTGAGTGGAATCTGAACGCCATGCCCCCAAGTGACCCACAGGTCTGATGGCGTGTAATCACCAATGGGGCTTCTGGGCGACTCGGGGGCATTGCATGTCTAAACACCATGCTCCTAAGACAGCTAGAAGCCAGATTTACCAGGCTGTATGTTTCGGCCCTTTGATTATTTGAGCCTGCCTTCAACATATTCCCTATCTTTCCTGAATTTCATATACAGAGGCCTTTATTTATGTGCATGGGGGCTAAGATGGAACACTGTTTTGAAAGTTAACATTGTTTCATTATTTATCTGAAAAAAAAATATCACATTCCAGAAAAGAAAGTTTGGCTACATTTTGCATTCAAATGTTTCAAATTTACAATAATGATTAAGGAAAAGCAAGCTAGCTCTTAATAAGTACAGTGGGCCCTTGTTATCCTCTGGGGTTTGGTTCAAGAACCTCCCATGGATAACAAAATCCATGGATGCTCGAGTCCCATTCAATTCAATACATAGAAAATATATAAAATGGAAAAATCAAGGTTTTATTTCTGGAATTTATATGTTTTTAAAGCATTTTAAAGCTGCGGATGCTTGAATTCGTGGAGAAAAAAATCCATGGATAAGGAGGGCTGACTGTACTTAAATTATACAAAAACAGTATCTTTCTTTGCAAGCATACTAACATATAGGATAAATTACTGGTGAATATTATAACACTTTTTTCTACTTTGTATGATTATTAAAGTGTGTTCTTCAACTAAATTCTGCAGATAAAGTTTAAAAGAAACCTGGATGGCTGGGCATTTTGAACACTATTCATGCAAATGTAAGTTCAGAAAGACATACCCAGTGGTCTTGCTACATGGAAGAAACTTTCCAAAATAAATCAGCTGTTACTGCAAGGCACAGCCTTCAGAATATCATAGGGATTATGAGACTTTGGGTAAGAAGTTGAAAGAGATGGATGCACAAGTTGTCATCTCGTCTCTCCTCCCAGTTGAAGGTCATGGTCCAGGAAGGGAGAAAAAAATAGCAGATGTAAATAACTGGCTCCATAGATGGTACCGCTAAGAACGGTTTGGATTCTTGGACCATGGGCTGCGGTTCCATGAGGAGGGACTTCAGGCAAGGGATGGGTTGCATCTCACACCAGTTGGCAAAACTGTTTTTGCCAATAGTCTCAAAAAATTGATCAGGAGGGCTTTAAACTGAGTTATGTGGGGGAGGGAGACAGTATTCTGGAAGGCAAAAGGGCTGGAGAAAATAGTCAAATTGACACAGAGGGAACAAAGCAAACAGTGCAAGGACCCAAAATTGGGAGGCAAAAAACCTTGCACAGGCAGCAAGTCAAATGGATACATGGTCTTCTATGTCTCTACACTAATGCACAAAGCATGGGAAATAAGCAAGATGAGCTTGAACTCCTAGCACAACAAAGCAAATATGATATAATAGAACTCACAGAAACCTGGTGGGATGAGCCTCATGATTGGAATGTAGAAATAAAGGGGTATAACCTTTTCAAAAGAAACAAGCCAAACAGGAAAGGAGGAGGAATAGCCTTATATGTCAGGGACATTTACACCAGTGAAGAGATCCAAGACATCAGTACTGGCAGCCAGGTGGAGAGCATCTGGATAAAAATTAAAGGGGAGGGAAACAACAGGGATATTATTATGGGAGTCTACTACAGACCCCCAGGTCAGCTGGAGGAATTGGATGACGCCTTTCTAGAACAGATGACTTCATATTCAGAAAGGAGAGATGTAGTAGTGATGGGTGACTTCAACTATCCTGATATCTGCTGGAAGTCAAACTCAGCCAAATCCTCAAGGTCTAGCAAATCCCTCACTTGCCTTGCAGACAATTTCATTGTCCAAAAGGTGGAAGAGGCAACAAGGGCATCAGCTATTTTGGATCTGATCCTAACCAACAGGGATGACCTAGTAAATGTAGTGCAAGTGGTGGGATCCTTAGGTGGGAGTGATCATGCACTCCTGGAGTTTGTTATACAGTGGAAAGGAGAAGCCAGGAATAGTCAGACACACATTCTAGACTTTAGGAAAGCTGATTTTAGTAAACTCAAAGAAATACTGGGGGTGATCCCATGGTCAGCAATAGTAAAAGAGAAGGGAGTTAAAGACGAATGGGAGTTTCTTAAAAAGGAGATACTGAAGGCACAATTTCAAACAGTTCCAATGAGGAAGAAAACTGGGAGATGGGTCAAGAAACCAGGATGGATGACTGTGGCCTGTTACAGACAGCCAAAATAAAGCTGCTTCGAGTCACAGTGGAGGTATGGTGTTTCAATGATGCATGCGTTCTAAGAGTCTAGAAGCCATACTAAAGCCATGTTCCATTCCTTAAGGCTGGAGCGTGGCTTTGGTGCGACTTCTGGACTCTTAGGACGCATGCATCATTGAAACACCATACCTCCACTGTGACTCGAAGAAGCTTTATTTTGGCTGTCTGTAACAGGCCTAAGGAACTTTCAACTCAGGTACGTTTTAAATGGGACATGTATAAAAAAATGGAAAAATTGGGAAATCACCAAAGAGGAATTCAAACAAATAGTGAGCATGTGAAGGGGTAAAGTCAGAAAAGCTAAAGCGCACAATTAACTAAGGCTTGCTAGAGAGATTAAGAACAATAAAATGGTTTTTTTTTTTTTTTTTTGGATATGTCCGAAGCAAAAGGAAAAAGAAGGAAATGGTAGAGCCACTGCATGCAGAAAATGGCAAAATGCTAACAGAGGACAGAGAAAAGGCAGAATTACTCAACACATTTTTTGCTTCAGTCTTCTCAGAAAAGGCAAAGGGTGCTCAGCCTGAGGATAATGGAGCAGAGGACAGAATAGGGGAATTTCAGCACAGAATAAGTAAAGAGATAGTACAGGAATACCTGTTTAACCTAAATGAATATAAGTCTCCAGGACCAGATGAACTACATCTAAGGGTATTAAAAGAACTGGCAAATATAATATTGGAACCATTGGTAATAATCTTTGAGAACTCTTGGAGAACAGGAGAAGTCCCAGCAGACTGGTGGAGGGCAAACGTCCCCATCTTCAAAAACGGGAAAAAAGAGGATCTAAACAATTACCATCCAGTTAGTCTGACATCTATACCATGAAAGATTCTGGAGCAGATCATTAAACAGGGAGTCTGTGAACATCTAGAAGGCCATGCCATAATCACAAAAAGTCAACATGGGTTTCAGATAACCTGATCTCTTTCTTTAATAGAATTACCAGCTTGCTAGATGAAGGGAATGCTGTAGATATAGTATATCTTGATTTCAGTAAGGCCTTTGACAAAGTTCCTCCATGATATTCTTGCAAACAAGCTTGTAGAATGTGGGCTAGACAAAGTAACTGTTACATGGATTTGTAATTGGTTGACTGGCAGAACCCAAAGGGTGCTCAACCATGGCTCCTTTTCATCCTGGAGAGAAGTGAACAGTGGGGTCCCACAGGGGTCTGTCCTGGGTCCAGTGCTATTTAACATCTTTATCAATGACTTGGATGAAAGAATTGGGGGGGGGCACACTTATCAAATTTGCAGATGACACCAAATTAGGAAGAGTAGCTAATACCCCAGAGGACAAGATCAAGATTCAAAGTGACCTGAACAGAGAAGAAAACTGGGACAAAGCTAACAAAATGAAATTCAACATGGATAAATGCAAGGTACTGCACTTAGAGCAGAAAAATAAAATGCACAGATATAGGATGGGAGAAATCTGGCTGAATGAAACTATGTGTGAAAGGGATTTAGGAGTCCAAGTAGACCACAAGTTGAACATGAGTCAACTGTGTGATGCGGCAGCTAAAAAGGCCAATGCAATTTTAGGCTGCATCAATAAAAGTATAGTGTCTAGATCAGGGGTCGGCAACCCCTGGCCCGTGGGCTGGATCCAGCCCGGCGAGGCCATGGGACCAGCCCCAGCCTGGTCCTGCTGCTGATTGCCGCCGGTGCGGAGCAATCGGCGGCAGGACCTCTCGCGCGAGAGGCCCATGGCGAGGGCGCAGGGCCTTGGGCCGCTCGTGCGAGAGGCCCATGGCGGGGGCAAGCGGGGCCAAGGGGGAGCAAGGGGGCAGGGGGAGCAAGCGGGGGCAAGGGGGGCAGGCGGGGGGCGGGGGGGGACAAGGGGGGGCAAGGGGGGCTATTGTCTATAGAAGCCTCAGAAACATGCATTTATACTAACATTTGTTAAAAAATGAGCAAATTTTTTTGCGAGAAAAGAAGGTTAAGAGGTGATATGATAGCCATGTTTAAGTATTTGAAGAGATGTCATATTGAGGAGGGAACAAGTTTGTTTTCTGCTGTTCCAGAGACTAGAACGCGGAACAATGGATGGAAACTGCAAGAAAAGAGATTCCACCTCAACATTAGGAGGAACTTCCTGACAGTAAAGGCTGTTTGACAGTGGAACAAACTCCCTTGGTTTGTAGTGGAGTCTCCTTCCTTGGAAGTCTTCAAACAGAGGCTGAATGGGCATCTGTCGGGGATGCTTTGATCTGGATTTCCTGCATGGCAGGGGGTTGGACTGGATGGCCCTTGGAGTCTCTTCCAACTCTGTGATTCTAAGATTCTATATATTTTCAAGGTAACAATTGATTATAGCCCCCAAAAGTCAATTGTCCAACAAAAGACACATTTTTTGGAGGGGGGGGGAGTTACAGAGGAGTTTTCACCAAATGCTAATATTCAAAGTTGAAGCAGAGAAAAAGGTCTTCAAGCTCATTGTCTAGAGGAAGACATATCCTCTGTTTACTGTACATGTTGTTTTCCACATGTACACCTATTTCCTGACAGGATTGTCTGCCACATTATCATTCAAGGTTGTGATACTAAAGTTTTATTAGATGCTAGTTCATCTGGGACTTTGGTGACTCACTATGCATTTAGAAATTCTTGAGAAGTCACTGCTAAAGAACAAAACAGGTTTGGAACTTTTATACTGTTTTTAATGTGTGGCATATTCCAAGCCACAGTTACACCATTCTGATTTGGGTACAGACATGGAATCTATGCACTTCAAACAAACTCAAAACCCTTCTTCAAGGCATGCTAGCAAATCACAATGATAACTGGCACAATGATTGTAAAACAAAGATTGTAAAACAGTGATAGTTTTAAATCACTCTACAGCATCCCTGAGACTCAAAGAAAAAAATGGCAATAATGACTATACCAAGAATGATAATGTTATGCCAGACCTACTCCTTAAGTCCCCTCTGCACAAGTTTAGTCCCTACCACTACCCATTACCAGTCAAAGGTCATCTGTTTGAGAAACTGGGGGAAATGAATTACTTTCACTACATCCTAACCAATAAGATTTAGGGAAACCAGTGCAGTGATAGTTGTTGAACAACCTTTGTCATTCCAGCCACAAAATCACACACACACACACACACACACACACACACACTAAATAAAAACAGAAAGGCCCAGTTCTTACATAGCACAGATCACATATCCTTTACCAGGTTACAGAATGCCATTACCAGCTTATTGAATGCTCACTCACCAGTTATTTCAGGTATGACATTTAATTAAAATGGCAATTTACTGAACAGAAAAAACTGTCCAGAAAAGTTTTACACCTTGTTCATGTTAATTCCTGAAGAAGCTACTAACAAATAAATACAGGTTATTAGATGACCCGATGAAGCTAGTGCATGAAAGACAGTTACTGTCACAATTTGCACAGTAATTATTTATTCATCAAGTCAATGGGTTCATGTTTGGGAGATATTAATTAGTTTATCCCAATTCCTATCTATTCACATCTGCTGTTAGTATTTCAGTGTTGCATAGTAGTATCAAGTACTGAACAGAACATAGAGACTATGGGCTTGTTCCCACTATGATTTGCAGCAATTTCCTGGTCGCTTTATATGGGCTTCGTTCCCATTAGAAATGGTTTTAGATGTGAATTCAATCATTCAAACTCACTTGGAACCACAAAAAATGCAAATAAATCACTCTTTTCAAACATTAGGTTTTTTAATGGTTCTTTTGAAAAGAAGCTATTATGATGAATGTTTCACAAGTGGGAATGGCGGATTTGATTTAGTGGCTGGCGAAGCCCTATCAACCTCCCTGATAAGGCACTCTGAGGAGGAGCAGGGAGGAGACAAAAAGCATTTGACTGCAAATGGGTGGAAGACAGCCTCCCTCCCATTTCTGCACCACTCCTGGGGGGCCTTATCACCCACTGCAGGCTCAGCGTCTCAGGTCACCATGACTATCCAAGCCCCAGCGACCTCCCCGATAAGGCGTTCTGAGGAGGAGCAGGGGCGGCCGAAGTGCAGTTTGCCAGGGCAGCCGTCTCCTTTTCTCCTTTTCTCCCTCCAGCTCAGGTGGAGCCATCTGCCTTCCTGCCTCGCCAAGGGGCAAGGGGGCATGAGCCTTTGAACTGCCACCCTGGAGGGCACCAGGTACCCAGCCTCTGGTTGGAGGGGAACTCATCAGGTGTTTGAATCCTTTCAGGATGTGATGCACTGCCATTCATAACCTAAGAATGAAGGGGGTGCATTGGAGGGTCGCCCCTTGGGGTGAGGTGCCCAAGTCCTTCCCTCATCCTGCCATCGGGCCTCTAGAATTTTCCTTCATCAAGTCCGGCCTGCCTGAGGGGGCACAGGTAAGCTCAGCTGTGGTGGCCTTGGATGCAGAGCCTTTGGTGAGGAGGAGGGCCCCCAGGAGTGGCACAGGGATGGTAAGGAGGCCATCTTCCACCCATTTGCAGTCAGGGGCTTAGTGGCTTCCACACTGAGCGACCACAGGTCCTCCTTTTTCAGGCCACAGTCCTCCCTTTCAGCTTTCTGTCTGAAAGCATCCTTCATTTTGAAGCACAAGCTCATTTGCACTAGAGGGAACATCATGGAATAAGGACATAATTCAATTCCATAGGGAATTACACATCGGCCTAAATCAAATCCATTATCAATGTGAATCACAAACTGATCTAAAAACAAGTGGGAATGAGCCTTAAGTATCAGGTAACCTTGTTTTTTCTGATTTTCACAAAACAGATTTGGAAGGGAGAAACACAGCCCTATCAAAATTTAGCAAGTAGCTTATTTTTTAAATATTTACCAGATAATTTAAACTGAATAAAAAGAAGGGGAGTAAATAGAGCATGAACACCAAAATATTTGCACATACAGTAAATATTCATTTGTAACTGAATAGGAGGAGTAGAATCATGAAACCCTCCAAATGTGGAACAACGTTCCTCCTCATCTACTATGCTGGCTAGGACTGCTGGAAGTTTCAGCTTAACAACATCTGGCACAACACATGATTCCCTCCCCCTGCACACACACACACACACACACACACACACACACACACACACACTGTAGATAGAGGAAACATTAAGACTGGAAGCCTTCCAATACTTGCATTTTTGAGTAAATTTGAATTAGCAGATGAAAATTTATACAGAAAAAGATGTAAGTGATCAATTACATGTAGAAGATCAATTATATAGGTATGTAGAAGATTAATTACATAGGTATTATGAGTGACACATATCTACATGATTAAAAAAGCATAGATATTGCTTGCCTGTTAGGAAATGATGATACCAGAAAATAGAATTGAATACTGAATGCCATTTGATTAACCATTTAACTCTTTAGATTTTATCTTTAATGGTCTGTTGGGCAGGGGGAAACCTAACGTGGCTTCTTGCCATGGCAGGGTCCAGACATCACTTTCTCCTCAGCCACCATTAGGTAAAATACTGCAACCATTTTTGACATTCTGGATTGTGCAAATGTGTCACTATTCCGGGATTTACACCTGCTACTTTTCAACTAAAAAAACTTTATAGACTATTGAGGTGGTTATGTTCTTGTGCTTCATGTATTTGGCAATCTACTTTCTCAGGAGATATGAGTTAATAAGGCAAGTTTGTTGCATTCTAATTGTTCAGCATTAGGTTTCACATGTAATTCAGAGTGAGGAAACTTTTTCAACTATTCTGCTATCATTAATTGTGTACATAGTGCAGAGCATTAGTTGTGCATATAAGCAATTAGATTTATTAACCTAAAATGAAATCAAGATAACTAATAATTCACGTAGATTCTAACCTTGTTTACCGATTATTGTTCTACACTATATAAATGAATTGTGTTCTTCATTTTGCTGTATTGTATATACACTTTTAGTTTTTCCTTACTATTTCCTTACTTTAAAATAAAAAGTTTGTTTTCCCTTGATGGGTCTGAACTAGAAGTCATACAAAGTTCATTCAGCCCATGGGATATTAAAGATGTGCCTAATGTGATGCCAGAGTTTAATACTAAAATTTTAAAAAAGAGAATATAATTATCCAGAAAATATTGGGTACATTTAAATTCTGTTGTTTTAATTTGATTTTACATACTTATGGTAAAACAATAAGTCCCAACCATTACAATCAACTGTAAGCACTATAAACTAAATATATATTTCAGAAAGGAAGGTACACGTATGCTTAACATTTTTTTTTTCAAAATCAGTGACATTTAATATACTTAACATTGGCTGCTGATGCTTTAATGATGCACTTAAGCATGTCCCTGAGCAACCTGCACAGTTGCTATGGTTATTTTGTGCCAAACATTATTATACAAATCCTTCAGTAAGGTGAAATGCATTGTTTTCTGTTCTTTACTAAACACTTATATTCTTTAAGCCACTATGTTGGTTAAAAACAACAACACTAACAGGTTAGGGAGAGACAACAGTATGGTCTGTAGGCCTGCAGTTCTCCAGTGCCCCCACTAAAATGCCCCAAGCTGATCACGTCATTTGTCCCCCACAGCTTTTTGAATTCTTTTTAACTTCTGGTGGAAAAAATAGACAATGCCCTATGGAAATGGACAGTTTCATGACATTCTAGTTGGTTCCTTGGAAATTCTATAACACATGCCATCTTCACTGAAGTTGCAGCCATAACACTGTCTCCTTTGAAGAGAACCACTCAAAGCCTATCCCTCTTCTGTCCCTCACAGTCTAGGGATCTCTTCCAAGCAATGCCAAATTACTAAACAAATTAGTTCAAATGCACTGTCCACAGAGGAGTTGAGGCTTTTGGATATTCTGGTGATGATCATCCCCTACAGACTACACCTGGATTTGCTTGCTCACATCTCGCCCTCCTTCACAAACTGAAATGCATATTAAATCCAGTGCTTGTTGATGATTACTGGAAGGGTCACATTTAAATTTTCTGTTTGAAATTATTATTTTTTAAAAACAACAACAACAACAACAACAACAAATACTTATGAAATGCCAAGCAGTCCTGTGTAGGTAGTATATTATATTATTTATATTAAACACTTTTGAAACAAAACTCTGCAGCCAATAAAATACTACTGTACAAAACTGTGTACAGAACTAGAATAATGGGAAATTTAAAAGCTGGAAAACTTGAAAATCATCTATCTAATGTGCATCAAATTATAGAGGCATTTTTATGTCTCCAAATTTCTATTTTACATGTTTTCAGCTTTGCACTAAGCCATTTGTTCCAAAACAAAATACTGTAATGGAATAAACTCCTTTGTAAAAGTAAATCTACTTTTTAAAAAGACAAATTGCAAACAAACTCTATAGAAGAGATTGAAATCTCTGCATAATGAATGAGATCACTTACAAACTACCTATATCAAAGCTTTTAGCTTAAAAGAAGATGAGGCATATTGTCTGTTTATTATCAGTCAGTGGCTACAGTATTGTAAAGAGTTTATAGTAGCCTTAACAGTCACACTAAACCCTGACATTCTCAATACTGTAAAGCAGGGCTAGGCAACTGTAGAAAGCTAGGAAGACACATTACCCTCCCATGAGGTCTTGGGGGGCCACACTCCTCACTGTACCAGCAACCAAATGTCCTCTAGGAGAAATGGGACATTCTCACCATGGGGAGGGGGAGAACATTCCTGTCCCCCAAGAGAACTTTTTAAAAAAAAAAAAGAAAAAAAGAAATGTTTTGACTCCAGGGGCAGGTGGCCTCTAAAAATGCCCTCCACATCCTCTAGAGGCCATTTTGGGGCATTCAAGAGTGAAAAATGATCCCCTGATGGTCGTTGAGGGCTAGTAGTGGGCAGTGGGGCACATTTGGCCCACCCTTCTATGGATTTATACTATTGGGGATAGAGCTGGTTCCTATGCTATGACCCATTAATTCTTACAGACTTTCACTGTGAGTAGAAGAACACATAGTAACTTTCTTAAAGCAAAATAACAAAGTATCTGAATTATGCTGGTGATCCCTTATTGTAAGTATATAGAAGAAGCTTTTGAAGTCATGGATTAGTTCAGCTCTTAATTGGCCCAGTCATACTTTCAGTCAGAGAAATACTCAGAGAAAGAAAGCCTTCTTTTCTGAAATTTAGTATAGCCACATTTTCTCCTTGTTTCTTCCTTCACAATGGTGTCACTGTAATTGGTGTCACCTGTGTAGGTGCCTGGAAAGGGTTGTGAAGGATGGTGGTGGCTGACTGCCCTACTCTCCCTCTGTCACTCCAGCTGTCTCACTGTCTTGCTCCCTGGCTGGCCAGGCCACTGTGGTGGAAGGCAGTGTTGTGGCCTCTGTACAACTCATTCAGAGTCTGATATTACTTCTGGGTAAGCAGCCCCACTAGACCATGAACAGAAGACACCACACTGCCCAGCAGCAGCCACTCCTTGGTGGTAGATCCTCCAAATGTCCCATTCAGAGTCTGGCACAGTTACTGGTCAAATAAAAAAGGGAGCTGACAAACTTTCCCGTTCACCCAGCAGCCACACCAATCCCATTGGATCTACTGGCCCACTGAGTGTGCATTCCTTCTTTGGGGTGTCAACTATTGTGGTAAGCACCCCTGCAACCTTCTGTTAACACTCCTGTTCCTTCACATTATTATTCAGTCTGTACATGGCATGTGCAGTCATTGTTTTTCCTCCTTGGTAGATAATTGCCTTGGTGGTTATTGGCTGAACCTGGGACGTTCATATTATTGTTTCTTTTACATACAATTTGTTTATAATCAGGTGGCCAGCATGCAAGAGATAATTCAGATTTCAACAAACTAGTACCTTACAACATTCAATAAATCAAAAATATTCAGATAAGAAAAAAATTAATGAAAAGGTAAAGAAGAAAATAATGAAGAGGTTTAAAATAGGAGAAAATGCAATACTAATACAAAACACACTGCTATGATTTAAACAAGTGCCTCTTCAGATATCTAACATGGAGGGACCAACAAGTTTTTCCTTAATGTGCCAGGAATCAGTTGATGTTTGCTCCTGATGGTTACAATTGTTTATTGCAAGGACTGTCAGCTGACTATCTAAACAACAGCAAAAACAACAACAGGAATGCAGCAAATGCAACAGAATAGACAGAATAATCATCAACAACAAAATGTTTGGTTGAAGAACGATAGCATGAATCATTTTAGCAGGTGCCAGCTGTATTCCTGAGGAGGGGGGAATTCTATAAGCTTGTCACAACTAAGTATGCCCTCCTCTTTTTTGACACAATAGGTACAAGTGATCTCCTCTGGGAAAGATAAATATAACCCCTTCCACATCCCTAAAGCACTGATGTTCAATTTCCATGCCTCTGTTTCAGTTAGCTCTGGATGGTATATCTGTCTAAATTACTATTGTAAACTGTACTATTGTACAGTGGCATAAATGGTCTGATAACATGATAATTGTTCAACTTCCAGACTCAGTTTAAATGGAACATGTACGCAAGGTTTCTGAATCAAGACTTGTACCAAACTAGCTTTTCTCACATAGCATCAAACAATTTCAAGCTATCATCCCCAACATATAAAGTTAATATGTCACAGATGGGTTTTTCCCCTGTAAATGGAAGTGGAGATTGAATACAACTCTATTACAAATTAAATGGGGGGGGGGGGGAATGAAACAGATTTCACATTAAAATCTACATGTATACGGTGTTTTCACATCTTAACTTTGAAGAAAAAGGCATGCACACCTAATTTCAAATCAATATTCATTTATTTATTTATTTTGTAGATTTACCAATCATTTTCACAGGCACTCAGCTTGTAATTTTCACTGGCAAAAGTGTGAAGGCCTATGGGGATTCAGTACGATTCGGAATTATAGTCTGTAAGAACTTTGACTAATGTAGAGGATTAAAGAATTAGGTAGTCATGCTTATTAGGAGTTATATTATTTTAGTACATTTCTCTGCAGCCTGAAGAAAAGACATGCCTGACGAAAAAAGTGGATTACATATCAAGCATGAACTAATAAAAAAAGTGTTGTGATCTATTATATAGTTGACAGAATACTCTTGGCTTTTTCAGTTTTAAAAAAAAATGAGAGAGGGAGAAAGAAATAAGATGAAATAAAATATAACTGGGTGTATCCACACTGTAGAATTAAAGCAATTTGGCACCACTTTAACTGCCATGAATCCTAACATACAAAATCTATGATTTGTAGTGTGGTGTAGATTTGTAGATTCAGCCTACTCTGTTAGAGTGTTCTGGTGAATCACCAAGCTAAAAACCCCAGGATTCTGCAAAGATAAGGGCATGGCAGTTAAAGTGGTGTCACGGTGCTTTAATTCTGCAGTATGAATATACCCTATATTTCCAAAGACAAACCTTTTGGTATGTCAGCCTGCTTAACTAGGAATACTGGCAACCATTACTCTGCTATGGATTCTTCTATCAATGTAGTTAATTCTTCAGTTTTGGAATAAAAAAGGATATGTAATAAGGAAAAGAATAAGGTATTGCATTGTTGGCATTTGTGTAAATGAAACAAACAAAAGAAGTCATTGGCTATAGCAGACTAAAAGGCCCTATACAGGCCGGCCTGAATGGCTGTCCTGTGGGTGGAGTCAGGGCACAGTATCCTGATGATGGATGCCTTGACTCTGCCCCCAGTGTGTCATGATGATGTGCGTCATTCCAGACAGCGCACAGCATTATGGTGCTTCTCTGGCGCTGCATCCAGATAATGCAGTAATAAAGGGACACCATACAGTTGCACTGCCACAGCTATGGTTCCTTTTTGCACCCTCCAGAGGCTGAATTTGGGCCGCAGTGTGAGCTTGCCATGGCCCTGATCCAGCCAGAAAAGGGGCAGCCTCCCGCTGCCCCTTAGGGACAGTCTGTAGAGCCCCAAAGTGACTAAGATGAGTTGTTGTTAATTGCCTTTGGTTGATCTCATTCGATTATGTATGAGATATCTCCAAGACCCCCTGTTATGTACGACTCTGAGGTCCTGCAGGCATGTGGTCTTCATCTCTTTCAGCTGCCTTCTATCTTTCTTAGCATTATTGGGACTATACAGGCTGGCACAAAGTAGGTGGAGCCACGGTGTAGTGTTTGCATGCTGTATGCCATGATTCCACCCCATCGCCTCATGATGCGCATGGCATCGCACTGCATCTAGATGATGCAGTGCTAAAAGGGCATCACAAAGTCATGCCACAGTGGCTATGACACCCTTTAGAGGGCACAAAAAGGAGCCACATGCAGTTACTGCAGTACCAATGTGGCCACTAAAGGGGTGGCTAGATGCCACCCATCTGTACAGCCCCTTAGTTTTCTTATTTGCTGCTGCACTGAACAAAGAACAATGGAATAGTCCAGTTATATTGTTTATTCTCTCACATTAGGACTTTTATTAATAGGTGTTGTACAGATAATAAACTAGTGGAGACCTCACTTTGAGTGAGCTAAATTTAGGTGAATAGCAATTGGGGAAAAAAAGCTTTCATTGTAGTATTCCATTTAAGCAAATGCAAACAGCTGAAAAAGAAGCAATATTTTTATCTGTTGATTTCTATTTTTAATTAATTTCCTCTATTATAGAGACAACTGGCTAAGGAGTCAGGCAGGGCTGCATTCTATTACCCTATTTGTTCAATCTTTTTGCAGAAAATATCATGCAAAGAGCAGGTTTAGACTGGTTTAAAAGAGGGAGAAATGAAGATAGGAAGAAGGAACATCAACAATCTAAGACAGACAATATCATACTACTAGCAGAAAACATTATAGACTTGTAACAGTTAATAAGGAATGTTGAAGCATAAAGTGTGAAGGCAGGCTTACTGCCAAACATAAAGGAAACAAAAATAATGGCCACATGGGATTTACATAAACAAAACCTAGTTAATGTTTTCCCATACCTTGGATCAAGCATTGATTGGAACAGAGACTGAAGTCAAGAAATAAGAAGACGACTAAGGGCCTGAACAGACAGGCCAAAATAAAGCTACTTCAGGTCACTTTGGAGGTATGCTGTTTAAATGATGCATGCGTCCTAATAGGTTGGAAGCTGAGCCAAAGCCACGCTCAAGTCCAAGGACTGAAGCGCATCTTTGGCACAGCTTCTGGCCTCTTAAGATATGTGTATCATTTAGGCCCAGGACAGACCACCACAAAAGGGTGGCCTGCAGGCGGCCTATTTCTCTCCAGAGGGACACTACAGCCGCCAAACTATGCAGTCTTCTTCCAGAGTAAAAAGAACCTGGAACAATCAGTTTTTTACAGCGTCAGGTGGATGTCACGAGTGTGCCAACGGCACACTTGTGATGTAAGCGATGTGCAGCTATGTGTATATGCTGCACGTCGCTTAAGTCAAAATGGCAGCACCTGTGTACACAGGACACTACCATTAGTCTGCTGCCATGCCATGCTAGGGTTAGGGATCATGTGGTTAGTGCGCGGTCTCTAGCCCTAGAATCAGTGGCAGCACGGTGCTTTGGGACCATGTGTCCTGTGCCTTAAACAGCATACCTCCAAAGTGACCCGAAGCAGCTTTATTTTCACCTGTCTTCTCAGGCACTAAGACCTGAAGTACATGGGCAAAAAGTGCTGGCTTCAGGCTATGTTGGAGGAGGTACATGCAGAAGATGGATGTTCCAAAAGTAACTGAAAGCCAAAAGGAGAGCGTGCTGAGCCTGCACCAACCCATAAAAGCTGCCACAAAAGGTAGCAGTGAAAAGCTACTCCTGCCAGCAGCTGAGCTCAGGACTGTGGTGGTGGCCCACATTCAGATTAAGCTGTCTGGTGGCTGCAGTCCCACGTGGATCGGGCGCTGACCGTGGTTGGAGTGTCCAGAGGCTGCTCCAAACTGCCAGTCTGCATCGCCCCTAAGAGATCATCACAGGTGGCAAGTTTGCTTGCAAGGAACACTGAAGGACCCAAGTAAATTATTCTGGTTGTCTGCAAGGCTGTTGGTACAAAGAAAACATTGGGAGATGTTTTCCTCAGCAATAGCCATCTTGCTATCGGTTAGAAAGAATTCCCACAATGCCATTAACATGTAGGTTTTCCTATAAACAAATCACATTAGTTGTCTTCTTTCTCTCCCCACCTCCCCAGCCCCAGGTTTTGGGAGGGTTCAGAAATGTTTTAACTGCTATATTGTTTTAAATTATAAATAAAAATAATATTTTAAAGAAACAGTAATTGTGTTAGTACAAATGAGCTGACAGCTGCTCAAAAGATTTCTGAACATATGTTTGAATTTTCGGATACACATTGAATTCTCCCCTCATAAAATCTGTGGGCATGGGAATTTACACTTTGTGAAATTGTAAGAATTTAGAATTTACAGTAGGGCCAGTCCAGACGGGCCCTTTAGCACATCCTGGCCACATGCTAGGGTTGCCTCGCAGTGCCGTTTCCAGACGCCCCGCAACCCTAGCACGTTACCAGGATGTCATCTCTGTGTGGTGCTGTATAAACGGCACGCACAGCTGTGACGTCACTGCTGTGCGCCATCCAGATGGACCCGTGCAGCAGCGATGTGCTTGCGCTGCCGTCTGCAGTTTGTGGCAGCAGTAAAAGGAGCCACTTTTCACCACTCCTTTGTTTTCTGCATAGCCACGCCACATAATTTGGTTGCTGCGGCCCGGCTACGCGGAAAAGAGAGGCGGTTCCCGGCTGCCTCTTTCTAGTGGTCTGTACCCTGCCTAGGATTACTAAAGGTATAACACCCAGTTGAGTAGTGTTTATCATTTTAAAGAATAGTTTAAAAGGAAAACATGCTCAGTGACCAATACAGCTATTTTAAAATAAGTATCCAAAGCTACAAATCTATGCAAGTTTAGAACTCATTATCCCAACAGTTCTGCACCAATTTTCAGCATGAGACAAGACATTCATATTTAAAATATAGTCATGTAACTCCTTGCACTTTAAGGGTGGCTGCTATGAATGCTCTCATATCATATGAATTGTTAGTCATTCTGATCAAAATCTTATTTCTAGCTGCCCAGCAGATGCTCTCCTCTCATACTGACTGTACAACATTAAGCTCCCAAACATTTTTCTAAATGCTCAATATGGAGAAATAAAAACAATAAAAAAGATATTTTATTAGAATATATGGCATAGTGCATGCAGTTTGCTCATCTGCACATCTCTTAACAGCAATTCTCTAAAACAGAATAGCATAGACAGTATCTCAGAACATGTTTTCTTTCTCTTAAGTTTTTGTGCATTAAAATAGCTTAAATTGTGCAACATTTTATTGCGGTGGTCATTCGGGTAATCAACTTTGTTCTGAAGAAATCACTACAGCACTTCTGCAGAGACTGGCAGGTTTTCCTTCTGGTTATCGCTTGTTACACATAATGAAACATCATTCATCATTCACCTTCCATTTTAAGTAGATTTTTTAGAAGGATTAAAAGGGAATGAATTATAAATCTGTGGAATGCCTGGTAGATGAACAATGTACCTCATGCAGTTCTTTGGATTCCGATCAATCTTAAGATTACTCCCATCCCCATAGTGCTTTTCGGGTTATCTCCCCCCCCCTTTTTTTTTTTCTTTTGTCTTTTTCAGTACCATATCCTCCCATCTAGCTTTATTTATCATGCCTTTCTTTCCTCCATTTGTGGATTTTATCCTTTTTTCCTCAACCCAGTAAGATTTACCAAGAACATTTTCAACACTGATATATTTCAATATTCTTCCAGTGCTAGATTATATAACTGAAATAATTATATAACTCCATAATAACCTGTACATGCCCATTTGGTATAGAGGCAGATAATAATTCTTTGGATACAGGTTCACAGATAATTCCTTATCACCAAGAAATGAGAATGCATAATTGTGTTCTGCATTGCAGTACATACACTCATGTTACTGCTGTTTATTTATCTAGGCTATTTATAGACCATCCTTGAATGCAAGAATCCCAAGACAGCATACAATTAAAATAATAAGAAATGCAATTAAACACACAGACACCTGCATATAAAACATTGAGAACATATTTTTAGGAACAGCAGCCATATGAATCAATACAAGCTAACAGAACTATAAGAAGAATACTGAAACCAGTTAGAAAAATGTGGGCCATCCCCAACAAACAAATACTTCACCTGGCACCAAATGATATCTAGACTGTTTCTTATTTACACACCTCTAAACTGAAACTGTGGGAACACTTGGAGGGCAGCCTCACTCTGGATAAACAAAAAGCCAATATTTAAAACATCAATAGGACTTTGGAGAAACAATCAGCACTTTGGACTGTTTTAGTACAGTTTAATATTATCTGGATCACAAAATATAAGGCTAGATTATTCACTGCCACCAAATATTTCTTTCATATGTTCCAGTCTTGGAAAAGGATCAGGTATAAATAATATGATTGACTGATCCCAGTCAACAACCAGCCGAAACAAAACACCTGTATGACAAACGGACTTCTAAACAATAGATCTGCCATCTCTTCCTGACAAACCTAAATGGTCAGTGAAGAGAAAGATCCAGAGGAGGAGGAGTATGGGGAGATAATGTTTTAACATGATTGAGAAGGAAATACCTCTTTTACACATATGTGTGCGTGCTCTCTCTCTCTCTCTCTCTCTCTCTCTCTCTCTCTCTCGCCTGGCAGCTCTTTCAGAAATCACTGCCAAGGCACACAGGATGGTGCTTCTTTCAGGACCTTTCTAAGCAGTATTATTGTATTGGCTCATATATAAGTCAATCCAAGATTTTAGTGTTAATTTTTGGGCATAAATTTATTGACTTATAGTCAAGTATATACAGTACCTTTGGGAATGGATTACAGAGCACCCCAATTATTTTTTTCAATCAAGGAAGCTAAGATCCTGAGTTTGAAAGACCTAAGCAAGACAGTTGATGATACGGGGTGCAGGGATGGGTTCTAGAAGTTCTCTTATTCATAGTGTTAAAATAACAACAGCTATATAACTGACATTATTAACTGTTGAGTTCTTTTTCTCTTTTTTCTAGAGCAGCACAGCTACCCCTGCATGTTTTCTAGAGCTGTTTGTGTTGTAAATTCTTTTGACTGTGTTTCTTTCCTTGTGGCTCTTTTGACTTAACCTTTCTTCTCCTTTTGTGATAAACACTGTGAACTTTATCGCACCGGGTTCTCGGCCCGGCCCGACAGGAAACGGAAAAGAGTGGGGGACGGATTTTACCGCACACACCCGTCCCTCACTTGTTCCGTTACCCCTCTCTTCCCTGCCCATTCCGTTCCAGAGGGAACGCTTTCTGAGAACTGTTCAGAACAGTTCTCAAAAATTTCCCCCTCTGGAACGGATTAAGAATGGAAGAGAGGGGGAACGGAACGAATGAGGGATGGGTGCGTGCAGAAAAATCCGTCCCCCACTCATTCCGCACTCGTCCCTGCTCCTTCCGTTCCGTCCTCAGAACGGAACGGAAGGAACGCAGTGCGATAAAGCTCTGTTTCTAGTTTTGCTTTTTAAAAACCTTCAGTATATCTTGTTTTCACTTTCTTTTCCTTTCAATTGGTTCTCTCAAATATGTATAATGAAAAGAAGCTTCAGAACAAAAAAAGCCCTTGACAAATAATTGAATGCATTCCTCAATAAACAGTCCCATTGCTGTGGATTGTTTCCCACAGACTTTACTGCTTCAATAGATATTTTGGTGATTCACAGAAATAGAGATTACCACTGTAAATCAATTATGTTACATTAATTCAATCACCTCCCCCCCCCCCTTTTTTTTTTTTAACCAAGAAGAAAAATCCACATGCTTCTAGGCATTATATTCTGCATTGAAAATAAATTGTTCAGTTTACATTTTGTTTAAACATCAATATGTTTGTGTGTATCAGGTCAAACATTCATAAATATATGACACAAGCTACCAAAATTCAAGCATTCAAAAATGAATTCTCCAGTACCATTTCTTCTCTTCTTTTTCCTCAGCCACTTAAGCTCTCTAATTTTCTTTATTTGACAAAATGGTAAAATATTTTAAATCAACTATGGAACACAATATGAAAACACACACACACACACATATTAAATTAAGAGGAAATGTGATATAGCATTTCATATAAAAATTGACATCTGTTGTCAAAATCTTAATTAATGGTGATAATGAATAACTGTTATAAGGTTGTCTGCTTGGCACCTTATGTCACTTTGTCCATTATTTTAATGTTGTCATTCAAGAGGGGAACAGATGCTTTTGTCAAACACTACTGTGCAGCATAGGGGAGAGGAATCGGCTTAGGAGTGGTTTCTTCAAGGCCTTCTGAAGACCACATGACTCTGGGGACATGTGCCCATTTCCTGCTGTCCCTGGCAATGGAATGAGGGAAAAGAGCAACATACTTTCACTCAACACTTTCACAAGTGCCACGGTTCCAAGGTGAAGTTTCAGTCAGAACATGCAAATACCACCTGAAAGTGGTGGCTCCACCCCACCCTCCATGAAGTGCAAGGGATAAAATATATATGTCTTCTTAGTAGTTGGTTGCTGGTGGAGACTAAGTACTCAGGGGAAATCTCAGTCAATGCTTGTAAGAGTGCCTTCATTTCTTGGCTCTTCATCATGTGGGTAAGAAGCAGGAGAAACAAAAGTGAACAGTGGCAATGAATTTATAGTGTATAGCTAAAAAGGTAAGGAGGGTGATAGGTGATAGGTGAGCTGAAGCTCCATATGGATTTTGATTCAAACTGAATTTCAAGATAGACTTTAAACAGGGATTACTTGATAATCTAAACCCTATTCAGGTATTAGTTAAACCATGTAGAAGAGGACATCTCAAGCCCTTCTCTCTTCTTCTGATTCCATTGTCCTCTTTGTGTGCAGAGAAATAGTCTGATATATCAAGCATCTGCTATCTTCAAGAGCTGTTAACATGATCTAAAACTCCCAACTGTTTCCTTGTTTAGAGGATCTTCTCTGGTATAGAAAGTTACCATACAGGCAAATGAGTGTTTTGGAAATTGTGATGGAAGTGATGATGGATAGTTTTGGAGAAAAAAACATATGTACAGTGAAAATATACACAATTTATAATATCAGGTTTAAACCTCAGATTATTGCTAGAATCTTGTTCCCTCACTCACTTATCCATATCACATTCTGATGATCTTCCTTTTCATTATAGAAATCTGTGTAAATAACATACTGGGATTTTTTAAAATGTAAGTTTAGGGCCCGTACAGACAGACCAAAATAAAGCTGCTTCGGGTCACTTTGAAGGTATGCTGGGATTAGCAATTGAATTTAGGTCTAAAAATTCAGTGAAAATAATAATAATAATAATAATAATAATAACAATAATAATAATAATAATATTTTTATTTATATGCCGCCCTTCCTCTGATCAGGTCGGCTTACAACATATTTAAAAATACAAACAGTTACAATAAAAACACATTAAAAGCAAACCAACAATAAAGCCCCAAAGCCCAACCTCTTGGCCACGAAAGAGAGGAGGGAGGCCCACAGGATATTTACTCGGGGAATGCCTGTTGGAATAGGAAGGTTTTAAGGTCCTTCCTAAATTGGGCCAGGGTAGTGGACGAGCGGAGCTCTGTGGGCAGCGCATTCCAAAGGGCTGGGGCAGCTATGGAAAACGTCCTCCGAGTGGTGGAGACTAATCTAGCCCCAGGCACCTTCAGTAGCTGCTGCCCAGACGTTCTGAGGGTGCGAGGCGGAATGTACGGGGAGAGGCGGTCCTTTAGGTATCCTGGGCCCAAGCCATTTAGGGCTTTATAGGTAATTACCAACGCCTTATATTGAGCTCAGAAGCGAATGGGCAGCCAATGGAGATCTTTTAAAACTGGTGTTATATGGCTGGTCCTGGGCGCGCCAGTGACCAGCCGGGCTGCCATATTTTGCACCATTTGCAGCTTCCGAGTTTGGTATAAGGGTTGCCCCATGTAGAGTACATTGCAGAAATCCAGTCTCGAAGTTACCAGAGCATGTACAACAGTTTCTAGGTCCCTCTGGGTCAGGTATGGGCGCAGCTGGCGAATCAGCCGAAGCTGATAACAAGTGCTCTTGACCGTCGCATTCACCTGAGCAGTCAGGTGAAGCGACGAGTCAAGAAGCACGCCCAGACTGCGCACGGAGTCCTTCACAGGGAGCGTGACCCCGTTCAGGACAGGTGGAACCACCGCCATTCCTGGACCAGGGGAACCTATCACTAGTACCTCCGTTTTCTCTGGATTCAATTTGAGTCGGTTTTCCCTCATCCAGCCCATTACTGACTCCAGACAGGCCACGAGAGGAGAGACACCATCCCCAGTCACTGCATCAGTCGGAGACATAGAGAAAATGATTTGGGTGTCATCAGCGTACTGATAACCCCGCGCCCCATGTCTCCGGATGATCTCTCCCAGCGGTTTCATGTAAATGTTAAATAGCATGGGAGACAGAATGGCCCCTTGAGGGACCCCAGTTTTAAGGGGCCTCTCATCGGAGCACACGTCTCCCAGCTGCACCATCTGGGACCTCCCCGAGAGGTAGGAACGGAACCACTGGAGCGCAGTGCCCCCGATCCCCACCTCTGCGAGGCGCCCCAGAAAGATACCATGGTCTATGGTATCGAAAGCCGCTGAGATGTCCAAGAGCACCAACAGGGACACGCTTCCCCTGTCGATGCCCACTGAGATGTTTTCACTGTACTTGTTGGTTAAAGGTAGTTTTCAATGTCAATTATTTTACATGCTTCTACAAACACAGACTTATCCAACTTTGTGTCCTTCATATGAGTTGGATTGGATAATGTGGTCATTATAGTCCAAACACTTTAGAATCATAGAATTGGAAGAGATCAAAAGAGTCAACCAGTAGGATGTCATGCAATAATAAATAATCAAGATAATCTTGGCATTCTCTGTTTAACCCCCCCCCCCCCCCCCCCGAGAAGAAGACTTTGCCACACTCCAAAGCTGTTTATTCCATTGTAAGACAGCCCTTAACATCAGGAATGTTTTTGTAATGTTTAGGTGGAATCTGTTTTTCCCCTGGCTTGAATCCATTCTTCTGCAGAAATTATCCAGCTAGATCAAACCAAAAGCCTATCTGGTCTGGCATTCTATTTCACACCTGCTATGAAGTCAGATGCCAGGACCAAAGCGCTCCTGTCTCTTGGAAATGTAGCTTTCACAAAGAGTAGTGCAGTGTCAGTGGCGTCTAAAGTTGTTTATGCCATTCATTCTTCTTAAGTAAATAAACATGTAGGATCAAAACCAGGCATCTCTATTAGTTGCCTTTTCTGGGATTTTAGACTAAAAGTACTCTGTCTTAAAATTATGCTGCAAACTATTTGGAGTTGTTCATGTCTACCTATTTCATTGCTGCACTCCTTTCACCTGGGCTCCACCCATGCTTCAGCTCTTGGATTTAAGGAAGAGGAGTGGCCCTCCTTTCCTCCTCTCCATCATCTACCAGTGAATGCTGGGCTGAGAGAGTGTTTGCTTGCCCTCCTTCCACCTGGGCTCCATCCATGCTTCAGCTCCTGGACTTAAGGAAGAGGAGTGGCCCTCTTCTCCACCATCTACCAGTGAATGTTGGGCTGAGAGAGTGTTTGCTGCCCTCCTTCCACCTGGGCTCCATCCATGCCTCTGCTCCTGGATTTAAGGAAGAGGAGTAGCCCTCCTTTCCTCCTCTCCACCATCTGCCAGTGAATGCTGGGCTGAATGTTTACTGCCCTCCTTCCACCTGGGCTGCACCCATGCCTCAGCTCCTGGACTTAAGGAGTAGTCTTGTCTTCCCCCCCTTTCCCCCCCCCCCATTCTACGTATAGTTTATATTATTTTTTAGGATTAGGTTGGGGGATTGAGAATGGAGATTATTTTCTTTTTACTTATTTTGCTCCATTAATTGTTACGTATTTTGCTTTGTTAACTTTATTGTTGCTATAATTGCTATGTATTTTTTTGTTACTCACTGCTATTGTTAATTGCTATTTTATTTTATTGTTATTGTTTAATGCATTGCCACGTTACATTTGTTTTTTAATTCATGTATTGTTATTGCCTTGTATTATCCTCTCTGTTGTAAGCTGCCCAGATTCCCAGTGATTGGGTGGCATATAAATAAATCCTATTATTATTATTATTATTATTATTATTATTATTATTATTATTATTATTCATCCTTTTCAATGACAAAGCCTCCCATGCTGATCCATAACACCACTGGCTTTGGTGGCATATCATATGTATGAGGGAAAAATCTATTCATACACAAGAAAATAAAATGCCAGCATAAGTCATATCTGTACAGCATCTAACCCTGGAGAGCTCTGAATCAAGCTGGAGCCACTTGGCAGCAATGTGATATAAATAATACCAACCTGCTCTCCAAGACCTTGGTTCATTCTCCTCACAGCCCATAATGCTTTCTCTTTCTGAGCATGTTGTTTAGCATTCTCCTGACCACTATAGCTTTGCACTTTGTAATTCTAGCTTCCTACACATATTTTTAAACTACAGTTCCAATACATGCAGTTAAACCACTGACACATAAGTTCCGATCTTGAATCACAGCAGCACTGCAGATACAGTTGCCAATTCAATGTTTAGAATTAGAGAGACACAAACCACACAGAAGCCACAACATCCATGTCACATACAGTTATAAAGAATTTGAGAGCACAAAGACTTTCTTCCTGGACCCAAAAAAAGATCCAAGGAATACTGTTTGCAAAGGGGGGAAAGCCAGATGCACTGGCAAAGTTTAAAAACAGACCATGAAGCCCCATCATGTTACCCCACCCTTTGAACACAAGAATCTATTAAGTTCAGAGCAGGTGACAGAAATATCTTCCTTGACTTAGAAACTATTCTAAACTGTAGCCAAAATATTTTGTCAAAACCATGTCCCTATAATGATTAGAAACAGTGAATTAAAGGTGAGTATACATTACAAGCCTCACCTAAAATGAAAGGCTCCCTCTGAAATTTTATTCATCATTAATTTTATCAAAATATCTACATCCCACCGTACACCTAAAATTTAAACCAATGCAGTTCATTTAAAACCATGTTAAACAGTAAAATGCAACTTAGATTAAAAGGCTGTTAAACCAACCAGCTTTTAAAACAATCAGTTCCAAAGAGTTCAAGCCATTTACAAACCTAACACATGTGTATATTTGAATAAAATTAATTTAAAAAAACCATATTTTTACTTGGTGCCAGAATGACACCAGCATCGGTGTCAATTAGGTCCCTAAAAAAGGGGGGGGGGGAATATGTTGTAACTGGGATTTCGCCTCTTATACAGATTCAGATGAAGGGGAGAATGTGTTTGTACTTTGATCTTCTGATCCTTTTCTCAAAATGTATGTTTTGTTTCCATTGTTCGTTATGTTAAGATAGTTTCATATAATCCTTGTATCACATTTTCTAAAATATTGCCTCACTAAACTCTGCTCAAGTGAATGTGCTATCATAGTTATCTTTACAGTGTGTACAATGTTAACCTCAAATGGAAAAGCAAGCAATTTTAAATTTTCTATACCCAGTGAGATTACAAGATATATTATACATTGTTGATGGATGATGAAATACCTTACTAAAACCCAGAACACTAAAACACATAGGCTTTTGCTAGAAAATACCAAGACTACATTTACATGAAATTATAAAACAGGCTATATGTACAGTTATATAGCTATATAGTTATATTTGTAACGTGTTACCTGCAAGCTCCATAGAATTGATGCAACATTTCAGTGATAGGAAAGTTAGAAGGAAAGGGTTAATCTGTGCAGTTAATTATGTATAAGTAAAATAAATCTGAATTGCATTCCTATTAGTATTTAAAACTTGACTATTAGGCTTATGTTAAATTGACACTGACAATTAAGATAAATACCTGCATTAAATGTTTTGCCAGAATGAAGACCAACATTTATCTGCTTTGAAATCAGAAGAGAAGGAAATTAGAGGAGGCAGCATAAAACCCTATTTTTCATTCCCCCCACTAAAAATCTTTCTCTGGATTTCTTCTTCCCTCTTCTTCCCTCTTTGAAAATCTCCATACCACTACTAACAAAATTTAAAGGTTAAGAACTCTGAAATTCAATTCCTCATATAGGAAGAGAGGCTCTTGTGTTTTAGGTGTAAAACACAAAAGGTTTACCTCAATTAAAAATAGACTGCTCTCTTCAAAGTTAGTTGCCCTAATTACTTACTGATTTAAATATTTAAACTTTGGGCTTAAGTCCAAGATAAGTAAACACTTTGGGTCTTTGGATCTAAAACACTGTAATTCCCAAAACATTGAAGTTAACAGAAATTAAGAGCACTTTTCCAAAGATCAAAGAAGACTAGAAATGCATCTAACTATAGAAATAATTCAGTTTGACCCCAGTTTTACTGGTATGGCTCCATCTTACATAATCCTGTGACTTTTAGTTTTAAGGCACCAGCAGTCTTTAGAAGAAGGCTAAAGACCTGCAAAACTATAAATTCAAGGATTCCATAGGATGGACCTACAGTACTTAGAGTGATATCAAACTGCTATATTTCAACACTGTAGATGCACCATAGGTTAGAGGAAAAGAACTAGCTATACAATGTAAGGCTCTTTCCTATCATTATCTTTCATTTAAGTGATTAATAACTCAGTTATTAAGTGATCAGTAATTGTAGGCAGAGCACGGTTCAGCACCTGACCCTCCTCCTAATATGAAATAAATGCAATAGTTTGTCTTCTTCTTCACCTACAAACCCTAGAGAAAAAAACCTTGATCTCTGGTTGTCTTCCTGTGGGGGAAGGGTAACCTCTGCAATACTCATACAGTTATACCCTACTGGCTTAGCAAAAATGCAATACTCATACAGTTATACCCTACTGGCTTTTAAAATTTCTTAACACCTGTTAGTCTAGCATCCAAAGGATGAGTAAATTATTTGGATAGCAGCTGCATTCAAAAGACAGTTGTTGTTTTTGATAGTATTCCCCCCCCCACTCAATTCCCCCTGAATTTGCCCATTCCATTAAGCTCTCTTCCTCTAGCAATGACAGGTGGCTACCATCCCACATGGTCCCTTCATCACTCTGAACTGCTGCTCAAGTCAATACATGGCACCCAATCATGCTACCAATCTCAGATACCTTGTTGACCTCAGGGTGACTTGTTCCTGGAGCAGCAGCACAGGCAATGAATGGAGACTGCAACTGAAAGGGCAGCTGCCTATTATCACTGAAAGCCCACCAAAAAACCTGAAGCAAAGAGTGAGTTTTCAAAGTGCAGGTTAGCAAGAGGAAGCTCCAAATTGACTACAGGAATTATAAAAATGGTCAGGAGTGGATTCAGGGTTTTAGCCCTGTATTGTGTAAGCAGAACACACCAAGCCCATGGTGAACTCAGGATAAAACACCCATATGGTCAAGTCCTTTGATTAACATGTGAAATCAGAAACATCTATGTTGGGGCCCTAAACGTTCACATTGTTCAGGATTATTTTAGAAATCTTGCATAATAAAACTGCCCTTACTATTCCAGAGAGGAATTTAGGACTATGGCATTCAGAATACTGTACAGATGTATAGCTATTCCACTGTAGTCCACTATAGGTCTTTTGGAGTCATCTATTTTAGAAATCTCTCACATATTTGCCAGTCATTCTGAATCCCCCCACCAGAAATGGGTTTCTTGTAGAAATACCAGTGTAGAATTTGAAACTCCCTAGTATCAGAAGAAGAACTTGAATTTGAAAACATTCAGTGGTAGGTGTGTTGGCCATATAGCAAATCCAATACCATTTAAAATTCACCAAACAGTGATAACTTTGTTGGGCCAACCAAAATACACAATATACATGTTGCAAGCTTTCAAAGCTCTACTGACTTCTTCATCAGGCAAGGTGTTAAAACTATACAGGAAGGGGGGGGAAATGAAGATGTTAGATCCAGGCCTGCATTTTGTTGTTTTTGTTCTTAATTCAGGTGGTATGGAGGGGTATATCTTGCAGGTTGGTACCTCCTCTTTCTGGCCATGTGGCAACTGGGAGATTCTCAAAGTCGAGGAAATGTAACATCCATTTACAACACAAAAAAGATACTTCCTTTGCAACCCAGTTTGTCTCCATCCTTTGTGAGGCTATAGGCCCCTTTGTTAGGCAGAGGACACTGAATTTCTCAAGAAGGTTTCTTGAAAATTTCCCATTTTCCTGATGCAAAAGCATGAAGCCCTCGTGAGAAATTCAGTGTCCTCTGCCTAACAAAGGGACCTGTGGTTTTCTTCATTTAACATTTTATTACTTAAAAAAAACCAGAGGAATAGCACCAATCATGTTCCCTATTTATTTTGGGAGATATTTTGTCAAACACTAACAACCCAGCTCCATGCTCAGGCTATGTGCTGCATTCGAGGGACTATTTTTGGTGGCCTGTAATAGAGAGAGGCTGCCTGTCAGGTGGCTGTGCTAGATACCAGCACATGGCTGCACATCAGGCATGACTGTGCTGTGACATAAAGCATCAGGGATGGAGTTGGGGGACATTAAGATCCTTCTGCCCCCTTTGTTCCTTCTCTTTAACAATTCTGTGTCCACCTGAGCAGTAAGAGTTTAGCTGCATAATCTATTTAAACTGGGTTGTCAGCATTGGCCTTTGCCTCTAAGGCAAGGGGATATCAGGACAACATGAGTGACTTCAGAATTCTCAAGGTGCTGAAAGGATGTTCTCAGGAACAGGGGAGCATGTTTAAAAAACATAATGAATTATTGCCTGATGACTTTAAGGGATGTAGGGAATATTTGGTCAGCCATTTGCACCTTTACTTAAGAAAGTTTGTTTTGTTTCACATAGTATTGGCTGCTTTTTTTGGTGCCTTGTTCGTGGGGTGAGATTGATCCATGTTGCATTGATCAGGCATGTAGAGGGTTAATGGGGATATGTGTAATCCACAACTCAAATTAAATTCAGGGGATTAGGCCTCTTTCTCCAAAATCCAAGATAGCATTTCTGTACCCCAGCACTACAGAGTACATGGCTTGTATTTATCATAGGAAGATAATAACAAGGGGCGAGGATCCTTTTGATAGGAAAAGGTGACTAAGCAGACATGGCAGGTAGTGGCAGGAGGAAAGTACCAGGTATAGTTTACCATCCTTTTGAAGGATTTCAGCATATGAAGTACATACACGTGGGATATAATGATGAATTCATTCCTTTTAGAAGTGTAGCATGATTAACGGCATTCAATTCTACCCTTCTACTCTATTATCTTCATCTTGCAGGGACGTAGTTTTCAAATGTTCATAAATGTCAGAGAATCATGTTTATGAATTTTTTTTTTCATCCTGTGTCATTGCACCAAATTACTCTGGTCTGAATCTATTTTGATTACTACTTCCACTTAAACAACCTTTTTTTTTTTTTGCCTGGTACTGTACTCCCATATTTAGCTTTACACTATTAAAATTGCTTTGCTTTTCTGAAGATGACAGTAATCTGTGAATACTGAGAACACCTTAACCCAGACAGTAAATAAGACATAAGAGCCCCCATGTTTTCTTTTCTGAAGAAAAGGTGACCTCTCAAGCACAAGAGTTTCTTGGTAGAATAACTGGATTCATTAGAAAAGTATTTTAGCACATACAATATTCTTGTAACAAGTATCCAGAGTCCATATTGCTCATTTACTTCTGTACTAGAAGAGCAATATCCAGCAGTGATTTCTACCTAAAGTGCTACTTCAGAAGTATTATTCATCAGTGATCTAATTCTTTAATATAAATGGTTGATGAACAAGTCTATTCATCCTAAATATCAAGAATCCCTAGAATATTTGACTCTCTCTCTCTCTCTCAGAGAGAGAGAGAGAGAGAGAGTATATATATACACACACACACACACACACACACACAGAGAGAGAGAGAGAGAGAGAGAGAGAATATGTGATTAAGAAACAGAACTAAAAATATAACATGGACAAAATGATTTGCTTGTACTTTCTTCAGTTGCTAAAAATGAAACTGAGCTGGATACTAGGTAACAATTTAGAACACTAAGGCACGTTACAAACTGCCATTTAGTACGTGCTCCGCGTGTACTAGGGTTAGAAAGGGGCATGCTAGGGTTCTTACTTTCCTAACCGGCCCCGTCCCTAGTACGCGTGGAGCACATAGTAAATGGCGGCGCCTGTCCACACGGGCGCCACAATCTTTACATCTTGGATGCACAGCATCTGGACGTGATGTGGCGGAAGTGACACCGCGAGTGCATGCCTTGTGCCTCACGGCACCACTTCCAGGTGCCAATAAGAAGCGCCATTTCGGTGCTTCTTTTTAGCTGTGCCAGGAAGCCTCGCGGTCTGGCCGCTGGGGCTTCTCGGCGCAGCTAATGACAGTGGTGGCAGACCGCCCGCTTTTGGGCGGTCTGTAACGCGCCTCTGTTTCCAGTATTTGTTAGTGGGTGATAGCACTACCCTCTAATTTGGGGTCATGTGGTGTTACGGTCAGTCTATAAATCTATAAAACTATCCCTTTTGTCAAATTTGCATCCCACTCCCAGTGTGTTGGGATGGGATGCATAGTTTGCCAACACCCACAGGAGAAACAAGATTTAAGTAATGCCTCGTCAGTTATGCCAAGGTGAGAAGAGGTTGAGGGCATGGCCAGAGCTGAGTTGTGGTTGGCCTCCCCCAGCTTCTTCAGTCTTTTTTGGCTGAACCACCATCCTGCCACTGGTACAGTGTGAAATTATCATGGTTGCTTCAGGGGCAGGTATGAATTTTCTCCCTTTCTAAGGGCTTTTTTTTAACCTATCCCATAGTGTTTCCAGGTGGACTTTGGGAAATTGACTAGGGTAGCCTCTAAATAGACTCTTCATTTGACATATGTTGGGGAAAAAATAGAGTTTGGTGAGTGTCTAGGACACTGTTTGAGTGGAAGGGAGTTAGAAATTTAGGCCTTGAGACCTGGAATGTGAGGAAAGAGATAGCCCTTGCGACTGCCTGGAGAATAAACCCCTCTCTTTAATACTTGGGCATTGGGAGAGGGACTTTCAGGTTCGTCTTCCTGATGCAGGCCAGCCAGTAGATAACCTAGCTTTTGGGTCACCGTTGGGGCTCAGGTGCTGTTACCCAAAGGAGGCTGTGGAGGTGATCTTAGAGATACACCACTGGCTGCAGCTGCTCCCAACCTAGGCTACTTTCCCACCTGGTTTGCAGTTCTGTTAAGAAATTATTAAATAGGTCAAGTTAATAAATGGCCCTATTGGAACCCACTTTCTGTCTCTTGTCTCATTATTCCTGAGTGGATTATCAAAAGGCACCTAAATCCTAAATACTGAAGAAGAAGAAGAAGAAGAAGAAGAAGAAGAAGACCACCAAACAAGGACAAAAGGGTATGATTCAGAGCTGAAATGCCTGGACAATGGTTGCTCTAGTTTCCAACTCTGGATTGCAGACCTATGGTTCCTGATGCATATGGACAAGTCTACATAGGGACTACCAAACGCAGTGTACAAACACAAAGAAAAAAGAACACAAGAGACACTGAAGAATGAGTCAGCTGGAAAAATCAGCAGTAGCAGAACACGTTATAAACCATCCTGGCCATAAAATACTGTTTGATAAGACTGAAATTCTGGACCATGTCAACAACTATCAGGTCAGAATGCACATGGAAGCCATCTGGATAATTTCAACCGGAAAGAAGAAACCCTTAAAGTGACAAGGTTTGGTTACCAATCCTGAAAAAGAGCAAAATGAGGACTCAGCAAATGCAAATGAGAAATCATCTAGGGTCAGGTGCTTTCCCAGCAGATCATCAATTAGCAGACACTAGTCCTCTTTGCGTATCCTCCCACCCTGAGGCCCTGACACCAACAACAGAACAATACACAGATTAACATGTGTGTGTGTGTGTGTGTGTGTGTGTGTGTATGTATGTATGTATATATATATCCAGCTCTCTTCTATGCCAGGATTCTCTAAAGATGTCAGCCACAGATGATGGTGAAATGTCAGGAATGAACTCTTCTAGTACATGGCCACAAAGTCTGAAAAATCTCCAAAAAAAAAACCCTATGTTTATTCAGAGTTTTAATAGTTCAACATATTTCAGCCTTACTAGGCCTTCTTCAGGGGCCTCTAAGAGAAATCACTGGAGTTGTAAACACTTTACAAATTACAGGACCATAGGAGCACATGGAGCTTGTCTCCTCTCTGTTTGCGGCCTGGATGAGGAGCAAGGAGGGAGATGAGACTCATTTGGAAAACAAACTGTTAAAGAAAGCATCAGAATCTAGTAAGTGTTTGAAATAAAAATGTCTGTATTTCCCTTTTGGAAATGTGTAGCTGCTATGGGTGTGTGTGTGTATACCAACCACAAGATTCAGTTGGATGCCAGTTTATTGATTCAGAAAATAGCCATATTTAGTGTGGACTGATTTGGAGGAAACTCAGTTCAGAAATATCCCGCAAACTGGCATATTGTTTTTTCTACTCTTTATCAGAATGGTATGGAATTGGGAAGTTTAGTAGTCTCTTAATATGAGATTATGTCTGGTACATTTTAAATAGATAGATAACTGCAAGATTATTTGTGCCATATTCTTTTAAATTCTGTTGTTTTTGAAAGGAAATTGCTGACAACTTTTTATTTTCTGGCAAAATTTGCTGAAATTTGTAGGAATTGTTGTCCCTTGTAAGGGAATCAAACCTGCCAAGTTCAAGGGATTGGAGACAAGAACAGTATTTCTAGTTCAGATGTTTTCAGCGTACACCTTTGGGTGTTTTATTACACACCAAAATAACAAAGTGAAACAGATCCTGAAAACACCATCAAAATACTTTTAACATTCCTCTTCTTGGGAGAGAAACCTAGCAAAGAACACAGGATGCTAGATCACATATATATTGCATTGCTGTCCTATTGTCACTCAATCAATAACACCCTGCTCTAAACCAATGAAATTGGAAATCCCTGGTAAAACCATTCACTGTGAGTAGAAACTACAGTCAGCAGTCAAAAATCACACCTACACCTTTCCCTTCCACTTCTCCAAACTAGGGAGGGGAAAATATATTATTACTAATTTTCCGATGGAAAAATGGGGTTCCCATCAGTTGGAATAGAATATTTGGAAGTAATTGGGGGAAATGGTCAAAAATATGTTTCTAAAGTGCTGAGAAATTCTGAAAAAGAGACACCTGGGTTGCTGAGAATTTTCACAATTTGGAACTTATACTGCATAAAATTTGCACATTTTTGTGCCTTTTTTGCTCAGGAAATGACAAAGTCCTGTTGAAAATATTTTTGTTTTATATTTCCTATGTAGGAAAACACACACATTTTGCACAACATAAGTTCTGATTAGTAAAAGTATTTCAAAATGGTGTAGTTTTCAAAGGTTTTCTTGCAGTTGAAAGGAAATTGCTAAAATTATTTGTTGGTTTCCACAAAAATTAGTTAAGAATTGCATCCCTACCTGACAATGAGGACACCCTATTGGGAAGAGTGGTAGAGCAGCAAGACATTTTAGTTTCCCATCCTAGTGCTTTCCTTATAAGTTGAGCTTGGAGAAAAATGAACCAATGTTTGCATATTTCTGTCTCTGTATGTTTCAAGTCATGTGCATTACTAAATCATCTTTGGGATTCTGATTCAGTCTACTTCAGAGAAATTACTATTGTAAAACAGGCATTTCCTCAGTCTATCTTGAAACATCTTGATTTGATCCAGGATTTATCTGAATCCAAAATATACTGTAGACTGTGATTCTATCTCATTGGAGAGATGTGAAAGCCATTCTTAATTGTGGAAGCTAGCCTTTTCTAATCTAACTTGAAATTCAATTTTGATCATCTATCCAACTAACTTTCTTTGATACAGAAATTTAATTATAGAATATTCTTTTCCTCTGTCATTTCTTTCTCTCTCTCTTTTACAGTTATTAACTAAACAATACTTCACTTACTTTAACTTTTTTTTTTACCATAGGTACTAAACATATCAAACTTCAAGAAACACCAGAGTCAGAATTCCCCAGAGCTGTACATTTGCAAGAATTTAGCACATTGCCTTTAAAAGGAGGCAAGGAATCAAAGATTTAGTTGAATGGTTTTGCCTACACAAGCAATCCATGATTGTCTAATAGAAGAAACTAACAAAAGCTGATTATGTTTCCCTACCCCTTAACTTCACCAGTTCTGAAACCATCAAAACTTATTTTAAATAAGGAAATAATTGATAAGCATTGTTTTAATTATTTTTCTGTTGCTAAAATGAACATTATTAAATACACTATGAAAATTCAGCTGTTTCACACCACATTGAAACAAAAAGCACCCACTGCCTTGTTTCCATCTTTTGGTTGAAAATGCTCCCTGGATTGCAAAGTTCTTGAAAACAACAATAATAACCAGGGCTGTATGAATCTTTCCCAAATGTTTTCTGATGCTGCTGGTCACACTCTAGACCAGAATTATTTTTCTGTTGTGGACAGGATGAAAGTGATCTGGGTTTGCAGGATCTTTTTGTGGTTCCATTACCAATGTTAGATCACTAGTTTTTGGGGGGATTAAGACTCACTTGACCTTGGGAGTTCTGCAGGTCAGTTAAGATGGTCTGATCCCAATCGACTAGTGGACATGAATCATTTATGGATGGCTCTTGGGGGTTTCCTGTTGTCTTTGTCCAAATATAACTATGGAACAGAAAAATGTCCAGGGTGGTGAATGCCACCCCTTCTAAACATTTCCTTGTCTAACCAAGTTAGCTCTCTGGTTTGCTAGGATACTGGTGGAGACAAAAATAAGTTGGGGAATGACTAGATTGTGAAAAGTGGAAAACTTGAACAGATCTGACCAAATATAGGCCAGAATGCTATGGAAGGCCTACACTGTGATGCTTGTTTTCTTTGCCGACTTTATGTCTGCTGGCTAATAGAAATGTCTTGAATAATGAGGGCTCATTGTTTTCTGCTCTACAACACAAGAATAGAAAACAATCAAGAGCACGTTATGAAGAATTTGAAAAAGAAATATGTCTCCAATATGCAAATCTTATTTCATATTACCATCTAATTACAGGGCAGCTATTTCAGTGATAAACCATTGTCTGGTATCAGTAATGGAATCAAGACAAGAAGCCAAAGGTACTCCTGGTGAAATGAAAGGCATATCAGGGAATAGTGATTCAGCATATACTAGATAAGGTCATGTTCCCATTGAAAGCCTGAGCTTTCAGATTGCTTATTTTTCAGTGGTAGCCATGAGTCCACTTACATAGTTAAAACCAGGGGATCAGATATTTCCATTCTTGGAGATGTCTGACCCATGTCTGAGTTATATTTCATTTAAATAATTGTAATACCTTCTATAGAGGAATGCCTTCTGAAAATGTTCAGAACTTTAGTGGGTCTGAGATTCTGTGGCCTTCCTGGCTAAGGGAGAAAAGAAACTCATTTCAATAACTTCATGGATTATTAGTCTAAGGTACAGCTCAAAGTGTCAGTTATGATCTGTAAAACCCTGGGTCCAACTTGAGTCCAAACTTGGGTCCAAACTATCTCCAGGATGGTATCTCCCCATATAAAGTTGCCTGAGTTTTGACACTTTCACATGAATGTTTTTTCTTGGTCCTACCACCCTCTCAAGCATGTTATGACATGAGAAAGGGCCTTCTCTATGGTTGCTCTTGAGGGATGGGACTCACTTTCATTAGCGAGTATGTATGCTAACACCTTCTGCAGTCTCCTTCTAGTGTTAGGAAAAGAGTCTCTTATTCAGACAGAACTTTGACTACTAATTGGCTCCTGCAGAATGGTATTGTAATGGGGGAGGGAATTCCTCCTCTTTTTGATATTTAAAAAAAAATATTTTAATGTTGCTTTAATTGACAACTTGTTTTTAAAAGATAGCTTATTTGTTTTTTAATGTTCTATAAAAATACTGCTTTGGGTCTTTCCTTGGAAGGAAAGGGAGTTTAACAAATAAATAAATAATTAAATATTCCTTGAGGTTTTTCCAACTACAGTATTTCAAACATCCCATGATCTTCAACATGTATATTCAGAGTGCTACATTACAGGATAAAACTACAGACTTCAATAGGTAAATAACATATGATGATTTATTGGAACTATTAGTGTTTTACATTGTAAAAGTCTTAATTCCCATTTAACATCCCTGCATACTGTAAATAAATCCCTAGCACTTTAGCGTAGTGGTATATTACTTTAATTTAAAACTGAAAGCCGAAACACAGGCATACACAAAGATTTTTTTTTTTGCCCACTCCATTCTAAGCATTAGGAATATCTTATTTTTACAAAAGGATTTTCAGAAAAGCTATATTCTTTGGATTCACTATGCATCCCATTGTCAAGAACAAACTATTGAAAACTAGAAGCCAGCATGCTCCCTTGACTGAATTTAGATTCATTCATGTGAAGCACTGAAATTTGTTTGAAGTGCAAATTAAAAAGTCCTGTAATTTTTCCTCTATTTTATCCATCATTAAACTGATTCAAGGTTATAATGCTTGTCCAGTAGACTGTACAATGCTTTCATTTGTTTGCCTTTTATGCATTTGAATCACACCTTCAAAAACACTGCAAAGGAACTACATTTAATTAACTTCAAAGGGGCTTGTTATGATCTAACATACAATTGTTACTAATTTGGGATCACAAGTTAATAGCAGAAGCATCTAATAAATATTTAAGGTAGAATAATTTCACAATTTCTAATCACATGACTTTTGCATAAAGATAAAGCAACTTATTTCTGAGGAATTTGATGAATAATGTAGCAACTATGTTCCTTCACATCTGATTCATTCATAGATCCCTTAAGTATAAGGATGGCAGTGAGAACTAAGAAGGAAAGGTTTTATATCAGAAATTTCTACTTAAGTATGCAAATTACATCCCAGCAGGAGTTAGCACAAGGCAAATGCTGAATGTTGCATTAATAGGATATATTTCATTCAGTGTTGCCTAAAGCTTTTCCAAGCCAGAAGGAAGATAAATGGCTGTATGCCAATATACACTCCACATACATTTATGCTGTAAAGCTGTTCCATATTTTGAGTGGGATTCAACTAACGATGCAAAGATTAGTAACAGAAAATAATTAAGAAGGAAGAATATGTATTTGCTCAACTCACAAAATTTGAGTTCTGAGAGATTTCTCCATTCGACTGGACATTTTTTCCCCTGATTATAATTCAATTAAGTAGAGGTTTTTTTCTCAGCTGAACATAAGACTTAAAACTACAGTTACAGTGGCAGTTTCAGTTATTGATGAATGCTCTTTGCCAGAGGAAGAAAGGTGTAAGGCCCTGTTATCAATCCTGGAACTCTCAGTGATTCTCAAGAACACTGGCCAGGATTTTGGGAAGGAGGGGCAGACTAAATGTCATCATTTTTGGGGGTGGGGTGGGGTGGGGGTAAACACGTTACAAGTACATCAGAATATTAAATTAATAAACACAATTTTAACTAGATCCACTGGGGAAAACATATATTTTGTGATTAGATTAGGTTTGGCTGATATTAACGGAAGGGGGGCCCAGACCCCACAGAGCCCCCCCCCCGGCTACGTCACTGCTGGCCATGTTGTTCTTCCATGCATGAGAATTGGGGACACCACACTGTTGTAGTTCTCTTCCTGACTCTATGAACATTTTTGGAATTGGGAAAGTATTTCTCTGCCTTTTGGGAATTATACTTTGATGGCCACAGGCCAAAGGAATCTACCTCAATTCTCCCTTCCCCATTCTATTTTAAATCTACATGAAATGACTGAAATTGACTGTTTGGACATTTTTGCAAGGTATAAATGCACAACTAACACGTAACTATTTTTCAAACTGTTCAGATGATGTTATATGGGTGCCTGAAATTATTACTAGAATGTCCAAGGCTCATTCATTTGAAACTAATTCCAGATAAAATGAAGGCAGGAAATGTGGTTTAAGCATTCAACTTGGTCTTACTGAGATGGCACAATTTCCTAAATTATATGTGGATCAAGTTTTAGACTACAACTCCTATCATTCCTCACTACTGACTATGCTGACTAGAATCATAAAGTTAGAAAAGACCACAAGGGACATCCAGTCCAACACCCTGCCATGCAGGAACTCTCAATCAAAGCATCCCCGACAGATGGCCATCCAGCCTCTGTTTAAAGACCTTCAGGGAGGGAGACTCCACTACACTCTGAGGGAGTGTGTTCCACTGTCAAACAGTCCTTACTGTCAGGAAGTTCCTCCTAATGTTGAGGTGGAATCTCTTTTCCTGGAGCTTGCATCCATTGTTCCGGGTCCTGTTCTCTGGAGCAGCAGAAAACAAGCTTGCTCCCTCCTCAATATGACATGCCTTCAAGTATTGAAAAAAGGGGCATCATATCACCTCTTAACTGTCTCTTCTCCAGGCTAAACATCCCCAGCTCCCTAAGTTGTTCCTCATAGGGCATGGTTTCTAGACCCTTCACCATTTTAGGCGCCCTCCTTTGGAAACGCTCTAGTTTTTCCACATCCTTTTTAAATGTGGTGCCCAGGACTGGACACAATATTACAGGTGGGGCCTGACCAGAGTGGCAGAGTAGAGTGGCACTATTACTTCCCTTGATTTAGACACTATACCTCTACTGATGCGGCCTAAAATTGCATTGGTCTTTTTAGATGCCACATCACACTGTTGACTCATGTTCAACTTGTGGTCTACGTATCCCTTTCACATGTAGTTTCATTCATCCGGGTGTCCCCCATCCTATATCTGTGCATTTCATTTTTCCGCCCTACATGCACTACCTTACATTTCTCCGTGTTGAAATTCATTTTGTTAGCTTTGGCCCAGCTTTCTAGTCTATTCAAGTCATTTTGAATTTTGATCCTGTCCTCTGGGGTATTAGCTACTCCTCCTAGTTTGGTGTCATCTGCAAATTTGATAAGTATACCTCCAAGCCTGTCATCCAAGTCATTGATAAAGATATTGAATAGCACTGGGCCCAGAACGGAGCCCTGTGGGACCCCACTGGTCACTTCTCTCCAGGATGAAAAGGAGCCATGGTTGAGTACCCTTTAGGTTCAGCCAGTCAACCAATTACAAATCCATGCAACTGTTTCTTTGTCTAGCCCACATTTCACTACTTTGTTTGCAAGAATGTCATTGGGAACTTTGTCAAAGGCCTTACTGAAATCAAGATATACTATATCCACAGCATTCCCTTTATCTACCAAGCTGGCAATTTTATCAAAAAAAGAGATCAGGTTTGTCTGGCATGATTTCTTTCTCTGAATCTCATGTTGACTCACAGGCCTGTTACAGACTGCCAAAATAAAGCTGCTTTGGGTCTCTTTGGAGTTATGCTGTTTAAATGATGCATGCATCCTAAGAATCCAGAAGCTACACCAAAGCTGCACTCCAGTGCTTAGGAATGGAGTGTGGCTTTGTCGCGACCTCCGGACTCTTAGGACCCATGCATCATTTAAATAGCATACCTCCAAAGAGACCCGAAGCAGCTTTATTTTGGCAGTCTGTAACAGGCCTTAGTGATTATGGAATTGCCTTCCTGGTATCGATGTCAGACTAACTGGACGATAATTGTTTGGATCCTCTTTTTTCCCCTTTTTGAAGATGGAGACAATGTTTGCCCTCCTCCAGTCTGCTGGGACTTCTCCTGTTCTCCAAGAGTTCTCAAAGATTATTGCCAATGGCTCCGATATTACATTTGCCAGGTCTTTTAATAACCTTGGATGTAGTTCATCTGGTCCTAGAGATTTATATTCATTTAGGTTAATCAGGTATTCCTGTACTATCTTGTTACTTATTCTGTGCTGAAATTCCCCTATTCTATCCATTATCCTCAGGTTGAGCACCCTTTGCCTTTTCTGAGAACACTGAGGCAAAGAAGGTGTTGAGTAATTCTGCCTTTTCTCTGTCCCCCTGTTAGCATTTTGCCATCTTCTCCACGCAATGGCACTACCATTTCCTTTTCCCCCCTTTTGCTGTAGACATATGTAAAAAAAAAAACCTTTTTGTTGTTCTTAACCTCTCTAGCAAACCTGAGTTCATTCTGTCCTTTAGCTTTTCTGACTTTACCCCTACAC
Organism: Sceloporus undulatus; assembly: GCF_019175285.1. Taxonomy (NCBI): domain Eukaryota; kingdom Metazoa; phylum Chordata; class Lepidosauria; order Squamata; family Phrynosomatidae; genus Sceloporus; species Sceloporus undulatus. The sequence goes on along the minus strand of NC_056524.1, from coordinate 60,279,213 downwards.
ATGCTTGCTATTTGTTTGAATTCCTCTTTGGTGATTTCCCCATTTTTCCATTTCTTATACATGTGCCATTTGAAACTTAGCTCAGTTGAAAGTTCCTTAGTCATCCATCCTGGTTTTTTGAGACAGCTCCCATTTTTCTTCCTCATTGGTACTCTTTGAAATTGTGCCTTCAGTATCTCCCTTTTGAGAAACTCCCATCCATCTTGAACTCCCTTCTCTTTTAGTATTCCTGACTATGGGATCACCTCCAGTATTTCTCTAAGTATATTGAAATCAGCTCTACTAAAATCTAGAATGCATGTCTGACTATGCCTGGCTTTTCCTTTCCACTGTCCAACTAACTCCAGGAGAACATGGTCACTTCCACCTAATGATCGCACCAGTTGCACCCCATTAACCAAGTCATCCTTGTTCGTTAGGATCAGATCTAAAATATCTGACTCCCTTGTTGCCTCTTCCACCTTTTGCATAATGAAATTATCTCCAAGGCAAGTGAGGACTTTGCTAGACCTTGAGGATTTGTCTGAGTTTGACTTCCAGCAAATATCAGGATAGTTGATGTCACTCATCACTACTACATCTCTCCTTTCTGAGTGTGTGGTAATCTGTTCTAGAAAGACATCATCCAATTCCTCCATCTGACTAGGGGTCTGTAGGGTTAATGGCAGCTGAAATACAGCAATATCTGGAGGGCATACTTTACTTCCACTGTTCAACAGGGTCGAGTCCACAGCTTGGTAATATGCAATCTACAACAATGAGTGATCCCCATGGTTCACAATAATTTCCACCAGCTAAGGATTATGCATCAATTGTGATTCTCAATGGAAACAAATTATACATTATTTGTTAATATTTCGTTTGTGTAGTTTTCTTATAGGAATCTTGAATTTTAAAATGATACTGTTAAGATAGATTGCTGATCCTAACCACCTGTTTTCTTACCTAAATACAATGGCATATAAATTTAATTACTGACTGATTGTTTATGAGTATTGTAATACTGTTAATTTTTTTGGAATATGACTTGGATCAAAATGAGATGGAACACAAAAGCTGGCTAACTCTTTCCCAATTTGTGGATAAAACCCAGTGACCTCACCACCAATTCCCACAATGGGCCAACAGCCAATGAACAATTTGTCCTACCCCTTCTCACTGCAGGGATGGACTCATCATAATGGCTAAAAGACACAAGGCACCGTTATTATTATTCTATTCCACCACAGACACATGTGCACAGATGGCCCTCCAGCAGCAACCCACCTCTTCTATCCTGCCTAGCCAGCAACCCAATGGATGTCCTGCCCAACCATCTGCTCTACTGCATGATCAACTAATGGCCCATGGGCACATTGTTGTCCTAGTGACACACTAGCTCAACATACACCTATAGAACCATCAAACAGAAAACCATGATGCCCCTCCATGTATAATGGACAAGCCCTTAGATTTTTGTAACAATATAGTAAAGTACATTCTTCCACCACCACTATGGTAGGATTAATCTGTTATCACTTACGTTTAAACAATATGGCATTTGCCTATATTATTATTAAACCTAAGTAACATATTACTATCTCCAAAAAGTGCAAAACCATAATAAAAATATAACATCTTTTATGAAAATAGAGGACTTGGAAGTTGTTTCATGTCATTGATCACCCATATCAAACAAAGCTTTAGCCTAGGGATGTTAAAAAAAGTCAAAAATATTTGAAAAGTGGTCGAAAATTGCTGAAATTGCTTGTTGCAACTTTGTGAAAAACGTTACTGAAAAAATGCATCACCACTTTAAGATTTCACATATGGTTTTCTGAAGAAGAAGAACAACAAAACCCACAATATTATAATCTCTTGTGGACTAAGTAAGAGTGTGATTTCTAATGTAGAAAACATTCAAATACTTTTCAAAGGCCTATTTTTTCACCTGGTTCTTACTAGTCTATATGATCATTCAGCAGATGACCATGTGACTGAATATTTTGTATAGCAAAGTGAACCCAACAATCTGAATATCTATCAATGTCTATTGTGAGTCCCATTTGACTAAAAGAAAATGGAGTACTTTAATGACTTCATTTTCTTCCCTCTAACCATTATGACTCTAACTTTCATGAATTGTGTGAATAATAACTTAGGGGAAAGTTCAACTTATTCTGACATTTTTCTTGTTTCTTTTTGAAGTAATTTTGCTCTCTCTTGCTAGCTATCAAGACTACTACATAAAAGGTGAAGTTTTTTATCAGTTTAGGTGCAGCATTGTGGGCTCTTGGCATTTTCTGGAAAGGAATTGTAAGTTTATGTATGAACAGCTGTTGTCAGGAGTTTCCAGGGCTAAAGGGAAAATCTGCATGAACTGTGTATTCATGCCCTTGTAATAAATTGACCAATGTTAAAAATGAAAGGGCTATAAATTCAACAGAGTTAGAAATTCTTAAGTGCACTGAAATAGTTGGCTCAAAAAATGTTTTATTCTCTATTGTATTTACACCACTGTGCCAATATCCAAAATACTACACAGATAGTTGACTTGTCTACCATGTTCTATATTTGTTCTGTATTATGTTGGTAGGACTACAAAACCTTCCGTATCAGTCAACAGCCAATTAGCCTTGAACAGAATATAGATTCAGAATGCTATACCCCTTTCTTGTTCACATTGGGGCTTGTTCCTTTACCTGTTTACTAGATTCTGGGACCAGTGACTTGTGCTTCCCACATTTTTTTGTGCTAGCTGTCTGGGACCTATGGTTGCAGAGTTAGTGAACAAACTCTGGATGTTTGCTTCCCACTTATTCTCCTAGCCTTCCTGGGCTTTTACTTTTTCTATACAGTTACCATGCAACAGTCTTCAAAGAAATGTGAACATGTGTGGCTTCTCTTGCCACAATAACCAATGATAATAATAGCAGTAGCTGCTGCTGCAGCAGCTGAATTATATTAAAAATAGAAATGTTGTTGTTGTCCTTTTAAGTCATTCTTGACTTGACAACAGCAGTAAAATTGTTGTTGTTGTTGTTCAAACATAAAATGGGCTGAAGCACTGACAACAGAAGAGGGGGTTGGTAAGTTTGCAGAGTTAGCCTAAATGGCCAAATTAACATGAGTTTTCAAAGACAAGCCAATCAAAGATTTTCAGTTGGCTTGTCTTTGAAAACTCATGTTAATGTAAATCAATTTTTCAGCAATAAGAAATCTAACTATGTAATAATCTTTGGTTATGGGTTTTAATAATTCCTGGATCCAAGCTGCAGGAAAAGAGATTCCACCTCAACATTAGGAGGAACTTCCTGACAGTAAGGGCTGTTCGACAGTGGAACAAACTCCCTCGGATTGTAGTAGAGTCTCCTTCTTGGAGGTCTTTAAGCAGAGGCGGGATGGCCATCTGTCGGGGATCCTTTGATTTGGATTTCCTGCATGGCAGGGGGTTGGACTGGATGGCCCTTGTGGTCTCTCCAACTATCTAATTTTAGTAGGATTATTTAACTGGATCTGTAATGGTAGAAAAACAATCTTTCATTTTTTTATTTTTATTACAGTCACAATGGGGGGGGGGGGCAATTTTTTTTTAAATTTAGTTATATGTCTTTTCTCTTTCTCTCTCTCTCTTTCTCTTGTTCTCTTTTTCTTTTCCCTCTTTTCTTTTTTCTGTCTTTTATATTTTCTACAAAATATACATCTAAAAATGTATAAAAAGTGTTGAAAATTTACACAATGCCCCCTTTACTCCAATTTTCAGAAAGTAATATCTTATTTTTCTATTAAATTAGTTGGAAAAAACTAAAGTATTTTATTCAGACTACTCTAGGAGCCATGCCCTTCACTAGTTTGGTAAGCTGCATTTCAAAGATGCTGAACAGCACTTCAAAGAGTTGTTGGCTGAGCCCTATGATAGTAAGCACTGGCAAGGTTATGCACATACTGAGGCAGGAATACTTCCAGTAATCATCAAGGGCTTGCAGAGGAATTTTGTGCTCCAGAGGGGATCTAGTTCACAATGTGTAGAAGGCTATTGTTTTAGATATGTAATGAAATCATACAAGGTCAGGTTACAGGCTATCAGATCCAGATGTTGGCTCCCATATCAGTGGAGCAGGGAATCCAAACTTAAACATCCAGGATGTTTTGGGAATGGTTGCTTCAAAGTTTTGACTGAGACCCTGAACAGATTCAATGTTCCACTGGCATGGAAACCAAAAGCTGCTACTCTATGTTAGTAGAAAAACACACTCCAACCTCCCCATCTGGATTTGGGCTTGAAAAACAAAAGAAAAATGCAATTGACCTAATATGTAAGAAAGTACATTTTGTGATACACACCATTAGTGATCAGACAACATATGCGTTAAGCTATCAGTTTTAACAACCCTTTTTAAAATGGAGGTTGAATATGAGACAAGTCTTAACTCCAATTATAAATAGCAAGTTTTTGTTCACTGGTGCTAGTTAATACAGCCATATTGCACACCTGTGTAGTGTTCTGGTGAAATCACAGTCATTGTGACACATACAGGAACCAGTTTTGTTATACAGTTTTATAGAACTCTCTAAGCCTTCATTCCTTCAGGATAAAAAGATTGGAAGGATTTCCTTCCTGGTTTGAACTAAATACCATTTCTCATGTCATCCAAATTTGGTCAAACTATAGTTTCTTTAAACTATGATTAAGATATGGTTTGTGATCTTAGATTTAAAACAAATAAACAGATGAAACAGTTTTCTTTTCATTATGTCTAAATCAGGTCATAGTGAGCTTCTCCACAATATATAATATGTAGCACTCCAATATAGATAGAGCAATAGTATTTGCTTTGCGAAGTGCCAAGGTGTCCTCTATACTCTCTTTAGGACCCAGAAACCAAAAAAGGGGAGGGGGGATTAGCCACAGAACGACAAAGCATGATCTATTTTTCCAACAAGAATCTCATGAATTTTCAAGAGATTGATTTCTGGAACACATGATTTATGGGTGACACAAGGAGCTATTCCTTTCAGCTCTGCTATCACTGGAGTAGCAATAAAGACTGCATATTAATGAAGCAATACCAGGCTTTGTTCTCCTGAGAAATACTTTTTTAAAATGACCACATTTTTTCTTTAAATTTATGTATTATTTTTTTCCAATTTTCCCATTATAACTATTACTCAGCAAAACGGTTAGTTATATTCATATTTATCAGTCTTGGAAGGTGAAATTAACGTCCTGTATTAATTGATTTGTTTTAATTCTAAAACATACATTTCTCATGTCTGCCCATTTTTCAAATCCATTTTTTAAAATATCAGTTTTAGTTGTCTCTTACTGTACTCAAGCCCTACAACCATATACTTACCCCCATCTGCAGACAGGCTGGATTCACCAACCGATTGACTAAAGCAATGGTTTTCTACCTTGCCTACTAAATGGTTTTCTCTCATTTTATAATTATAATTTTATAATTAAAATTTACATCCAACATCTAGCATGGGAGGAAAGGGCATTGTGATAATCTCCTAAACTTACACATGCTCTATAAAGGTCTGAAGAACAGTACTCAGTGCTCAGAGAGGCTTACATTTTGCATGAGATCTGGAATCTGGTTTATGAAATATGCCGGTCTTGCGGGGAAGTGTAAACATGTCCATTGCAAAATGTGCAATATTTTTTTTTCAGTGTCTAAGGAGAGATTTTCTGCATGTTATATTATGCCTGGATGAATCGTTTGACCAACTACGGTATTAATGAGATCAGACATGTAGACTGGGTTGAAAATGGGCCACTTTATTTAATTGTAAACCTATTTGTCCTTTCATCCTTGAGATCTACAAAAAGAGGGGAGCAATCTAATAAGGAGCACATGATCCCGAGGAAAACCTAAAATCTGAGTTGTTCATACGCTGGACTGAGGATTACCTGAGAATATCTCCCCCAAATTGCATAACTTAAAATGAGGGCCTAGCCCTCAGGTCAGCCCCAAGGGAAGTCTACTTGCCCACCCCTTTGTCACATGAACTAAAAAGACAGTTCCAGAATCCTCCCCTAGGCCAACAAAACTATCACCAAAAGGGTGATATTCACCAAAATTCTCCTTGTCTCCCCCTGTTACCTGCCAATTGGCTGCCTAATTAGAGCACTACCAAAAGCCAATTGTCACACTCTCCAGTATGGTAGGCCAAAAAAAAAAAAACCCTGTGGAAAAGGGGAGGGGGAATCCTACTCAGCTCCAAAGTGAGCAGCAAAGCTTACACTGAATCAGATGCAGAAGGGTTGATCAAAGAAATCAAGCAGAGAGGGAGGGGAGGAGGTGGCAGGAACATATAAAGCCTCTGCCATGATGCACAGTACCATGTCACAGTTTAGCTGGCCTGTTTACCTGAAGGCCAGCAGAGGCATTTCCCCGTTACAGTGCTGCCCAGCAGAGGAAACAGGTTGTTTTTTGTTTTGTTTTTTGTTCTGTGCCTCCAGTGGGGGAAATCATGTTGAATGTTATCAATAAACATGTGACTTCTAAAACCTGAATAAAGAGCATAATCTTAAACCTCTTCTTAGACTATGTGGAGACCGCAATGTCAATTCGTTGTAACTGAGCTATAACAGTTTAACTTGTTTGATAGCAGGATAAGCAGGGTCAGTCAAACTATGTTTCTGCCGGTAACAAAGGACAAGATGATGCCATTGATTTCAAAGAAACAAGCTACATGAGTTAGCATTTTAATGTTCATTCATTAATACTAATTAGTTAAGATGCTCCACCTCATCAAAGGACTGTGTGTCAGGAGAAGACGCACAAAAGTCTGTTCTTCAAAACAGGAGAAAGTAGGAGAAGGAAGGGCTGGAGAGCTATAGCACTCCACCTCAACGTCTGCCACTTGAAACCACTGTCTCAATGTGTCAAATGGTAGGGATAGAATTGCTTTGAGGTATCAGATGTAAGTTGAACAATCTATGGACATTTGCACCCAGAATGGCAGACTTCACTGAAACCTGCAGAACAGTTGATGTCAATCTCACTATAATCCAGCCCTAGTCTATAGAGAAATTCTTTATAAAAATCATCCAGAGACATTTTTCTGGCCACAAAGATGGCTTCGGGGATTAGCACACAGGGAAAAGTGTCAGTTTCAGCCACAAGCACAACATTGGATTTGGCCTACAGACTTCAGAGTGAAAATATTTATTGGCAACATATGTGCTTATAATCAGTAGAGTGCTTCCCTTATCTTAATCCTACTCTTGTAATTTCATTTAAAATGTCAAATAAAAAGAGATGTCACTGGACAACACTGGACAATATCAATGAACTGCTACTAGGAAAACAGGATTAAGAAGATTCACCAATACCTACTGTTTCAAATCCTTCAATTTAGGCTGTGAAGTTTGAACCACATTTTTTATTTTATACAAAGGAACAACTCATGAATAGAAAGCAGACTGATAAAAGCTTGACATGAAATAGAAGACATCAATTGTGCTTTGAATTATCCATCTGACCTTTTCTGATAACAGCAGGTCCTTCATATTTCATGGCATTTCCCTTAGATAATTATTTCGTAGAGTAAAATATTAGCCATAAAGACTCTTTAGAAAACAGATGGACATACATATGGCATGATCATCTGGAGTGATATTAAAAAGGAAAGCAATTTTAATACTAGTGAAATAAATAAAAAAACATTTTATATCTTCAATGTATTTTATATTTTTAGATTTGTTAAGGTCTGCTGTTGTTGTTAGCTGCCTCCAGGTTGGCTTTGACCTATGAATGAGAATCTTCCAACTCACACTATCTTCAACAGCTTTGCTCAGGTCTGGTAGACTCAGCATTCTGCCTTCCCTGAATGACTCCATCCATCTTGTATGTGTTCTTTTTCTTTTCCTACCTCCCTTAATCTTGCTAAGCATTATTGTGTTTTCTAACGAGTCATGTCTTCTCATGATATGGCCAAAACACAACAGCCTCTGTTTAGTCATCTTGGTTTCTAGGCAGAGCTCAGGCCTGATTTCCTTTAGGACTCATTTATTTGTCTTTTTAGTCATCTACAGTATCATCAGAATTCTCCTCTAGCACCACATCTCAAATGAGTTGATTTTCTGCCTATCAGCTTTCTTTACTGTCCAGCATTCACAACAATTCATAGATATTGAAAATGTGATGGCATGAGTCATCCTAGCTTTAATATTCAGTGATGTATTTTTACCTGTCAGGATCTTATTTATTTCCTTCATACATGCTCTTCCAAGTTCTAGATTCTTCTGATTTCTTGACAGCAACCTCAATTCTGATTAATGACTGAGGTAAGGTATGGAAAATCTTTAATTATTTCAATGTCTTCTATTTTAAAGTTATGTAAACCATTTGAGAACATATTTTTGTTTCTTCCTCCTCCCCCTCCTCTTGTCAACATCTGTGATAAAATAGCTCACTACATGTGTCATGCAACGAACATGAGGTTGAGAATGATGGCAAGAACAGCTTGTTTAGAAAATGTTCCACAATATTTGGCATTATTTGGCATTTATTTTTTAGAAAAGTAAACAAAACAATGTAAAAGATGAAGGATTACACATATACTAATGGAGGGGTAAATTAGGGATGAGAAAATCTGTCAAGTCTTGTTTTTCTTACACTTTATGGTATTCCACTTTATGGTATTCCACTTACATTGCTATTTCATCAATTCCATATCAGGTGACAAGACAGATTTTTTTCATAACACAAAGAAATCCATGTCTATTTCTGTTCAGACTCTCCCCTCCCAAGCTGTACACTTTTTTAAACGTTTCTGCTAAATAAATTAGTTTTGTGGTGCATATTTATATTAAAATGTATCAAATTAGTCATGCACATTTTTACAAAAATGTACACAAGGGAAAGACGTTGCCGATTGCCTCAGAAAATTTGTTCCAGTCCACTGCCAATTTGAAGAGGTGCAAAATTAATATTTCCACACAGAAATGAAATTCCAACACATTTCTTCTGCAAAAAATCCATGGGTATACTTAGACCATACTACTGCAATTCTGCACCAGCTGTATCTATGCCCAGATCAAATAGTGATAACAGCAATGTACTGCTTTTACTGTTTTTATAGAAAAATCTTTTGCAGACCTTGCAGACTAAAGGTTTTTAAAGCAGACAATTAGCCAGAATGACTCGAAAAGGAAAAAAGAAAGAAAGAACATATAAGAAAAGAAAAGAAAATCAGGGTGAAGAAAAGCACAAAGAATTATATCTTTATTGAGACAGACAGAATATTCTGTGTTCAATACAAGTGGTTTCCCAATTGAAAATAGGGGAGTGATGTTGATGCTAAAATCCAATTTCAGGCCAATCTAACAGGGGCTAGAGGGGTGTACAGTAATTAAAAGATTACAGACAAAGACATACATAGAATTTCTCATGCTCTGATGAGAATAAGAGTCCAGTATTTATTTATTTACAGGATGTATATCTCACTTTTCTTTCACAATGGAATTCAAGGCTGAAGATCAGACCAGCAGTAGGTAAAAGAATCAAGTTCTTGGTGAAGGGGCCATGTGGTGAGTTCAAAATGAAGGAGCTCTCCTCTCTCTCTCCTTCCCAGCTTTGCCTCATTTTAACCCTTACCTAACTTGTGGGTTGTCACATGAAGTGAAGGAGACATCTCTGGAAAGGGCAAAACATTTCCTTATATTTGTTCTATGGAGGATTCAAAAGGCTCCAGGTATTTAAAGTGACAAATGCAAACCTCATGCCTCATGTGTAAATGTTTTGGTCTATGTACAGAGGCAGATGTATATGTGAACTCTATCTGTTTCCCTCTGGGCACTGCTAACATCTCTTAAATGGTCTGGGGAGATGAAAACAATGGACTTGCACACTCATTAGAAAGCCAATCAAATACAGAACAACATATGCTTATTTTAAAATACAGATGCATTGCCCAGTATCTCTCGTGATGACACAATACCTTATAATGGGCAGTGTACCAGTCTGAACCAGCTTGGCACCATTTCCATTCAGTGGAGGTAAACAAGACAGTTGAGCTCTGACTGGTTTCCTGGACACATCAATGAGACCATTTCCTTGCCAGCAGGGGTGGGGGATTGGAGAGGAAGTCCAGTTTTCATTTTAAAATGAAGACTGCCTTTTCCCAAGATTGTCAGGGATCCATATTCCCACTGTCTTACCCTTCTAGTAGACCTCAAAGATCATGGCCAGTGACTTTGAGATTACTTCTGCCAGTTCTTTTAATACCCTTGGATGTAGTTCATCTGGCCCTGGAGACCTGCATTCATTTTGATACTGGATTCACTGGATTTCTGAATCATTTCACCAGATCTTGGACTCCTTTCACACTTTGCACAAAATATGTGTCCAAATATGCATCCTTTCAGAACAGGATATGTCGAATTCCACTGTTTGGCATCAAATAATGTGACTACCATGTTACACAGGATTCTTCCCTTGTATTACAATATATAGTGTGAGGCTTTTCTTTCCTGAAAACTCTCTTCAGCCCTGAGTCCTTTCACTGGTCCCAGTTTTCTCCTAAACACACCCTATTGCTATCTGACTCAGGGATGGGCTTCCAGTGTCCTTCTCTATTAAGTGTTTTTAATATTCTTGTTTGAATTCCTCTTTGGTGATTTGCCTCTTTTTCTATTTTTATACATATCCATTTATACAAACATAGATCAAAGGTCCTTCAGTCATCTACCCAGCTTTCTTGAGACACCTCTAATTTTTCCTCCTCATTGGAACTGTTTGAAATTGTGCCTTCAATATCTTCTTTTTGAAAAGTTCCCCTCCATCCCAAACTCCCTTCTCTTTCACTATTCCTGACCATGGGATCACAAACATTATTTTCCTATGCTTACTAAAATCAGATTACTTACAATCTAGAAATCATACATGAATGAGCTTGATTTCCCCTTTCCATTGAATAATACGGTGGGGTTTGGGCTCTCTGCACTAATGATGGTGGCTGTCTCTGTGCACTGTTCCTGGAACTGCTGCTGTGGGCATGGGTTGCTCTGAAGTCAGAACCAGGTGCCTAGTATTGATAACATGGCTGGGTGCCTCATTCTAACCTCAACAGCAGTGCCAGGTGGGGACCATGTGGGAAGGCATCCATCTGTCATTTGCTGAAAGAGCTGAAAACTCACAGTAAAAGAGAATAGTCAGGGGAAATTTGGGGGCAGAATACTCCATGGGCACCACAGAGTATTCTGGCAAGTGTAGATGTGGTGTTAGACCTCAATCCAAGATAGTTATGCCTATCAGAAGGCTGGCTGGGCTCTGCTGAACCAACTCCTCTGGAAATTTCTTAGGACTACTTCACCCTGGTCTAACTTTCAGTCAGCATTATGGCTCTTTTCCAGACTTTGAAGAAATTTTGATATGGCATAACTCATCTCCTCCCCCTCCCCCCAAATTCTGTCTTGTCATCATTCCATTTTTTGGCTGTTTTTCTGAAAGATCCTAGTGAACAATACAGGACATTTCTGATAGTGTATGAAGTCTTTGTGTGTGTTTTCTATTTTCTCAGTAGAAGATACTTGTCACTAATTCTAAACTCCTGTTACAGCTGGATCACCTATTCAAAAAACAATGAATGTCTGGACTTATCCCTATAGCCTATTTGTTAGGTGTGGGATAGAGATGGTCCACCACTTATCCTCAAGAGATCACATGGAGTTTGCTAGCTTCTGAGGAGGGGAAGATGGACAATCAGTGGTTTGATGTATCTGGAAATTTGCCTGGGCCTTATGTTGAAGCAGCAGGCTAATACAGACATAGAAAATGTTTCATAAAAATATGAATGTCTTCCAAGATCAAGCTTCCATTTCATCCACAATGTATAAAGAAAAAAAAAATGGAACCACCACAAAACATAGAATAATAACATTCCAAAGCAATGTTCTCTTCCCCAAAAAGAAAAGACATTTTCTTAATGCTATTTCTGCAGATACTTGCTTTGCAAAAGACAGACCCATCAAAAATCAATTCCTGAATAATTGCATTTCTAGTTGGATAATGACATTCTTTCAAAACTGTGATGCATCACTTAAGCTGAATACAAAACAAAAGTGACTTAAGGCTATGCTGTTCTATAGTAAGAAATCTGTCATTTGATTTTCCCAAAAAAAAAAGACTAAATCATCAGGCACAATGAAATGTAGATTTGCTGCATCTGATTTCTAATTTTTTTTACCCCAGAGGAAATACATATCTTTTAAACAAATGCTTAATCATTTTTGTGTTGAAGAGTGTTTAAACGTAACTGTGCTTAACTGCTTTCCTTACTATTGTTCATGTCATTATTTAAAAACAGAGCAAGACAGGTCTTTAAAAGGTGCATACGCAATTTCAACTTTTGTATTCCAAAAATTTAGAACACAAATATGTATTATGCTATTTTTAATGAGGGAAAAGGTTTAAAGGAGAAGAGCATGGAAATGAAAATAGAAATACCAAAGAAATTAGTCCTGTGTGGTTGTTCATCCATGCAATTATAATCACAGTTTTCAACTTGGAGTCAATGAAAGTGTGACCTGGTCACACTGTTAGATTTATAGATTCAACCCAACTGTCGATCTATATGATGTAGAGTCCAGAAAAGATGATGATCAGCAGGCCTAGTGATATGTATTTTAAAGGTACCATAATATTTACAATTCCATGATTGAAGCTAATGTGAAGATTGTGAACAATTTTTTAATCAAGTATGAAGTGACCAGTGTTACCCAAAATGCCTGGGTCCCAAGGGGGCTCCCTCAAACAATATTAAAATAGGGGAATTTTATTCACTGAATTAATAGCTGTGAGAGGGCTCAGGCAACTAAAGCAGGAATCAGACCTGTATATAATGGTTCCAATTGATTGTTCAATCTCATCAATTCATTATACTTGTGCTCTCACCCTAGTACTGAGAGCATTCCCAACATTAGTTTTGAAGAACAGTGCTGAGCAAGACACAACTGAAGAAGAGATAGGGTGAGTAAAAATGGTAGCATTTGGAAAAATATCTTAGAGTGTACTGTGTGGACAGGCATGCAGGTTAAGAGCCAAAGCCAACAGCAGGCATATAATCAATGACATGCTTTCCAGGTAGTTTAGTGGTTTGATTACTCAAGCAACAGCTCTAGATAACAACTGATCTCACTTATGTAACGTCAAGTATATCGTATTGGTTTATTTATATCCTGTCTTTTCACCTCAAAGATTGGGCTCAAAAGCAAAAAAAGGAGGAAAATGTATTTTCTAAGGTATGGAGTTTATCACATGCATTTTTATATAGATATACCCACTGTTCTTCAGCCCATAAATGTTTATAATGACTAGGCAAGAAAACCCTATGATAGGTTCACTTTAAGATGACCATAAGTCAAAAATGGCTTGGTGGCACACAACAACAAATCAAAGCAATGCGTTTCCACAAAAAACTATTTAAAGAATAAAATAATTGTTTCTCCTGTGCCCCACACTGTAGAGGAGGACAGGTTTATTTATTTATTTATACTAATCACAGTTTCTGTTGGCCTTAATTGAACAATATGTGGAGATCCAAGTATGAGAACCACTGCATTCGAAGGATGTTATATTCAAAGGATTCTTATAGGTGCCTTACAGACAGGCCTAAGCGGCGCCGTTGTTGTGCCAGGAATACACACGAGGGGCGGGGCTTCCGGACGCTCCTTGCCCCTTGCGCGTATTCCGTACAGCAAGATGGCGGCACCCTATACAGACGGGCGCGGCCATCTTGACGTAACGGACGCACAGCGTCCGGATGTCTAAACCCGGAAGAGACATCGCGAGTGCGCGCTTTGGCACTTGCGACATCTCTTCCGGGTTGCCGGAAGGAGCGTGATTTTCACGCTCCGTTTTTACAGCGCGGGGGAGTCGCGCGGTTTGGCTGCAGCGGCTTCCCCGCGCTGCAACCGGCAGTGGCCCAAGACCACCCCTTTTGGGCGGTCTGTAATGGGCCATAGATTTTTTTCTGACAAACTGAGAAATCATACACAAAACTAACTTCATTTTCATGGGCTCTAACTACTACTCCTATTATTATAGGACCATATAGGACCTGTGCCTGACCATTGAGTGGACACAATGGTTGTGGATGTGTTTTCCCCATACTGTGTATATGTAAGATATAGATTCAAGGCACACTGCAGAAATAATCCACTCTGAGACCACTTTAACTGCCCTGGCTCAGTGTTAAGGAATGCTGGAAACTATAGTTTATTGTGGCACCAGAGCTTCTGACAGAGAAGGCTAAATGTTTCACAAAACTACAGTCCCCAGAATACCCCAGAATTGAGCCAAGGCAGTTAAAGCAGTCTCAAACTGGTTTATTTCTGCAGTGTGTTTTGGACCATATGTGGGGGGGAGGGGGTAAACATTTCAAATGCATATGAACTACTGATTCAACTTGCTTTAGTCAATGTGAGGAATGAATGTAAGCAATGTGTACAATTTAAAACATACATATACAGTGGACCCTTTCCATTTGCAAGGGTCCCATTTAAGTTCCAACCCCCAGAGATGGGAGAAAAATATGAATGGTCACACACTGTATTATTAAATTGTTGGTGATGTGCATGCACCAACATCAGTGCATCTGCATGCATGTGCCGCCACTGAATAATCTGGGGGGTAGATGAATCCATGGATTGCTAGCCCATATATATGGTGGCCAGCAATCCATGGATTCTTGTCCAAGTTAAAAAAAAATAAAAACAATCCTGTAAGATGATAGAACCATAGAGTCGAAGGAGCTTCCTATGCAGAAATACACAGTTAATGAACTCGTGATAGATGCCCATTCAACCTCTGTTGAAAGACCTCCAAAGAAGGTGAATCTATCACCCTTCAAAGTAGAGAGGAACTGCTAGACCTCTTACCCTTTCCCTCCAACACTCCCTTCTCCTTCTGTGTCATGTCTTTTTAGATTGTAAGCCCGAGGGCAGGGAACCGTCTAACTAAAAAGATTGCATATACAGCGCTGTGTAAATTTACAGCGCTTCATAAATAAAGGTTAATAATAAATAATAATAATAACAGTCTATGCCACCGCTGAACAGTTGTTACCATCAGGAAGATGCTTAGGTGGAATCTTTATTTTTTCTTGTAATTTAAAATCATTGGTTTATTTTCTAGTCTCTAGCAGCAGAAAACAACTCTGCTCCATCATCTGTATGACATCTTTTCAGAGGTTTAAAGATGGTTCTCATATCACAGGCCAAATCTCTCTTTTCCAAGCTAAGCATTGCCAGCTTCTTAAGCATTCTTCATGAGGCTTTGCTTCCAGATCTTTCACCATCTTGGTCACCCTCTATTCCTTACAGAACCAGACACAGATTGAATAACACTGAAAAATACAGGATTCTATGCATGTGGACTTGATAAATATTCACAATACTACATTGGAAGGGGGCGACTTGTTGAAAGAAAGCAGATCTATAATTTGTGTAAGACATGAGCAATAGTCTTGTAACTTGAGGGTTAAAATGTGAATGTGCCCAAATTAGGCTCCTTGAAAACTTGAGTGCATCCTGTCCCTTTGTTATTCACGTCTTTGATCATTTTCTTCCTTTCAATACCCATAGGGACTCAGTGGTCAGACAGAGAAATTCTGTGAGGTGGAGGAAAGTGAAATATTGAATGTGATTGCTATGTTCTTTGAAAAATGGAAGTGGCTAAGAAATTATAAATCCACTACTCTGCAACATAAAGTCCAGTACTCTGCAAATCATCTGTACAAAAGTAAAACACCTAAACTGATAATTCAGTGTGTTCTCTCTCTCTCTCTACACACACACACACACACACACACACACACACAGAGGCTGCATAGTTAGGAGGAAAAAGAACCCACATAAGCAGACGGGGGCGGGTTATAGACCGCCCATTTGGGGCGGTCTGGACCCACCCCTTTCCCCGGAGTATCGGGGCTTCAGCAGCTACACCGGCAGCCACTGAGGCCCCGATCCGCTGCTTTTCAGGCTGCGGGGAAGCAGCAAAACGCTGCTTCCCCGCAGCCTGAAAAGGGGTGTGCTTGGGGCTTCAAGCCCCAAGGACACCCCGTGGCGGTGGGGAGGGGGAGAAAGGGGCCGCTTGGCCCCTTTCTCCCTTGCTTCGCTGGGCGCAGCCGTCTGAAGGCTGTGCCCAGCGAAGCAAAGCGGCGCCGCGGACCAGGAAGGAGCTCCGAAACGGAGCTCCTTCCTGGTTCGTGGAAAAGGCGCCCTAGGTGCCCTGCCTTGGATTGAGGACGTCACGTCCGTGCTGCCCTGTCTAGAGGTTGCATGGCCGTGACGTCCTCACGGCGGCGGCCATATGGAAGGGCCGCCGCCGTTTAGTGCGTGACGAGCACGCACTAGGGTTAGGGCGGTGCGGAAGCACCGCCCTTTTGTAACCCTAGTGCGTGCTCGTCATGCACTAAAACGCCGGTCTGTAACCGGCCATAGTCTTGTTCTACTGCTGCTCTAGTTAAAACTTGAGTTCCATGTTTAATTTCTGCTATCCTGAGCCAAGAGGGCATGTGCTGGAGAAAAATTTGAACTAGAAACTAAAGATGGCTAATACTGTTGATGGAAAAGTGGGATCAAGCATCGCTATTGAATGGAATGGAGGAACAGGCTAAAAAGCTAGGAGGAAAAAACCAGAGTCTGAATGAAGCATGTCTGAATGAACCTCAAAGCTGCCAAAGTACACATAATGAAAAATGCGGTTTGGAAATATCTCACACAGGGTTTAGAAGCTGTGCCCTGTTGTAATATAGGAGCCTGTTGCATGGTTTAATAATCTATTTTACCTCTATTCAGATTAAATCTTAATTCAACCTGTATCCTGATTTTATCAGAAGATTTTTGCTGCCATATCTGCTGCCACTTTCAGGAGCACTCCGGTGGCCATTTTCTGAAGCCAGAAAACTCCCAGATCCGAAAAGAGCCACAAGGAGTGCTCCTGGAAGTGGGGATGCACCCGGGATGTATTCGAGTGGCAGATTTGGTGGCAAAAACCTCCTATAAGATCAGGATGCAACCTCAATTAAGATGAGGTAAAATGGATGATTAAGCCATGCAATATTCTCCATAGAAATGACAAAGACACAGACTTTGATGATAGGTAGAAAGCAGTGTATTGAGTTTGAAGAGACAGGATGTTAGACTAAATTTCACTTACCAAATTGAGCTAATCAACTAATCTTTATTTGTAGGTTTCTAGCTGTAAGTACAATTAGGGATAATGAAATCATAAAATGCTGTTGGCATCCTTTCTAATCATATATCTAGCTTGTCTCTGCCTTCTAATGAGCTGAAAGAAAAATTATGTCTATCTCCTATTAAGAATGGAGAGGAGGGGAGAAATAATGTCTTTATCAGAGCAGGGTTGACTTCCAACATATTTCCATTGTCTTAAAAGAGAATAAAAATGAAAATTTGGCATGAAAAAGTATGAGAAGAATTGCTATATTTAGAAACATAACTTTATGGCTCATCAAGTTCACAATGACATACATATAGGGATGCATTTTTGGGCTCAATATGTCCACATTCTGGAAGGATGGGTGCATATTGAATGAATGAATGAATAAATGAATGATATGTAACACATAGCTAGTCTGACCTACTCTGGCCCTCTAACTGAGTGCAAGGTTAGACAGAATAATTCTAAATATTCTTTAGGTCCTTTCACCCTCCGAGTACAGGAAGGGCTGGAGATAGACCTATGATTATCATTGGAGATTATGCTGCATGACTTAATGATTTGGCAGTAGAACATTTCATATCAGATAGTGATTTTTTTTCATTGGACATGGAGGTTATTGAACAACCTTTTCAGCACCCTGTAGCACTAGGTTGCTTGTATTTAGCAGAGCGCTAAACTCTATGATCCTGTTACTAAGCTGTAAGTTGGTTCTGTGAGCATCACAAAACATGATCAGACAAGTGTCAAGGGAAAGCACAACTCTTTTGATCCCATATTTTGGGAGTCTCCAACAAGGGAAATAAAAACAAAACTAGAATGACTATTCTAGCTCAGCTATAAACAAAAAAGTGGATGCTAATCAGGAATATACTGCATGCCATGAGAGAATATGCATTTTTAAGGATGCACAACTGAAGTGTGATAGGATAAGAAACAAAGATAGAACATTCTGGTGTGCCATTTTTTTAAAACACACACACATATATTCCTGTATCCTTATGTCAGTTTGAACCCAAATGAATGAGTTGGTCTAGGACATCTTCCTCAAACATGATTGCATGAAGATGAGGGAATCAGCTTTGTCTGGCCAAGTTGATAGACACTGGGCTGAAGCAAATGGCCTTGAAGGAGTGGCCAGAGGCCACTCCAACCACAATCAGGCCAGCACTATGGTGACCTGATTTATTTCATTGGTCAGGTTCAAAAGATTTCTAATGTGATTAATGGAACAACATCTAATAAGATTTAGATTTCCTGGGTCTCTTCCTTAAAATTGGAAATTTCCTGATTGTTTTCTTTCTCCCCCTCCTGCTGGAATTGGTGATCCTGTCATTTATTCTGAAGTTGGTAACTCTGGTTAGTCTGCTTATATCATTGACTGAATGATTCCTAAGTGTCCTCTCCTATATGAGCTGCTTAGGGCAATGAAATGGATAGGTAAAGGTTTGTGGTGAAGATGGAGAAAGATTCTGGTAAAATCTGGTCCAATAGTTATGATTGATCTAAGGCAGTTAGAGCAGCAAAGGAATTCTTCTTTACTGTGTTAATTTCATCCACACTAGAGATCTTGGGTATCTCTTAGACCCAAGACTATTAAATAGGAATCCTTAGAATTAACCCCACAGATAAAATTGTAAAAAGTGTGAATGTTTATTCTGACATGGAGTCCACTTTGAGTGTAGATTTTAGTGAGACAATTGGGGCGAGGAGATAGGGTAGCCATGGGAAGCCCCTTTGAGTCCTGTGATAGCAAACTTTTACATGGAACACTTTGAAAAGCAAGTCTGGAAACAGCACCAAAAAAGGCCTACAAAATGTTTCCAATATGTGGATGACACTTTCACCATTTGGAGCCATGGAGAAGAAGATCTGGCTGTGCTTCTGAAACATCTGAACAACATCCACTCAAACATCCAATTCACAATGGAAAAAGAAAAGGAAGGAACATTGCCATTCTTGGATGTCTTGGTCATCCACAAACTGAACCAATGTTTGGGCCATACACTACACAGAAAACTTACACACATGGACAGATACCTGCACAAGAACTCCAACCATCACCCAGGACAAAAAAAGAAGCACAATAAAAAGATTGGTAGACCAGGCAAAAAGGATCTGTGAACCCAACTTCTTGGAAAATGAATTGAAGCACCTAGACTGGCTCTACAGGCTAATGGTTATTCCAGCTCAGACACCAGAAGGGCTGCCATACCCAGAAAAACCCAGAGGAGTGAAGACAAACAACCACCCAAAGGGAAGGTATTTTTACCATATATCAAAGGAGTCACATACAGAATAGGGAAACTGGTGAGGAAACACAATCTCCAAATGGTTTACAAACCAACCAATAAAATCCAGTAAATGCTGCACTCAGCAGATCCTCTCACAGCCACAGAAGTTTAGTGCATACCATGCAGCAGCAGAGAAGTCTACATAGGGACCACCAAATGCAGTGTTCAAATATGAATCAAGGAACAAGAGAGACACTGCAGACTGAGTCAGCCAGTAATAGCAGAACATGTTATAAGCCCTTCTGGGCATAAAATGTTATTTGAAATCTCTGGAATTCTGGACCATTCCAACAACTATCAGGTCAGAATGCACAGGGAAGCCATTAAAATCCACAAACACCAAGGCATCTTCAAGAGGAAAGAAGAAACCCGTAAAGTGAGCTCAGGTGCGGTACAGACCGCCGAAAAAGATGGCCTGCCAGTGCCTGTTTTTCCATCAGAGGGAAGCTGCAGCCGCCAAACCGCATGGCTTCTCTCCAGCAGAAAAAGAACCCGTGAAAAGGGCAGTGTAACAAGGGCAGGGTAACACTGGCGCACTTGTTAGTAAGCGGCGCAGTGCGGACACCATGCAGCACTTACGTAACAATGGCAGTGTCCATGTATACAGGGTGCTGCCATTATTACACCCTCATCACATGCTAGAGTTGTGGGGCATGTGGGCGCTCCATCCCAACTGTAGCATGTGACGAGGGTGTCACTGTGGGCCCGTTTGTACTGGGCCAAAGTTTGGCTACCAGTCCTAAAAAATAGTAAAATGAAGACCCAGCAAAATGCAAATGAAAACCACCCGGGGTCAGGGGTTTTCCCAGCAGACAATGATCACTAATTAAACAGATACTAATCCTTTTTGCATATCCTCCTACCCTGAAGCCTTGCCATTCAACAACAGAGCAATACACAGATTAACATGGAAATCACTCCTCCCAACCTAGAGTCACGCAATACACACACACACACACACACACACACACACACCTCACTCTCTTTCATGCCAGCATTCTCTGAAGATGCCAGCCACAGATGTTGGTGAAACATCGGGAATAAACTGTTCTAGAACATGGCCACACATCCTGAAAAACCCACAGAAAATAACGATTGGAGTAATCATTTTTTAACAAACAAGTTGGACAATGAGGATTTCCCCATATGACTATAAACACAACATGTGAACAGGAGAAGGTGCTCCTTCAACAACCCTTGTCCTAAACCATGCAATATTTAGATAACAGTTTTTTGGAACTGTGTCTGACAGCAAAGTCTGAAGAAAGTACAACTGTTTGATCCAGGGGACACATTCTCCTATTTACAACTCTGTTACTTTATTCTAGTCCAACAGTAGCTCCTGAATACCATTCAAATATACTTCTCTGTAAAAACAGGTTTAAGTAATTCACACATTATACAACTAAGGCATGTTTATTCTTGGATTCTCCAGGACTAGTGCACAAGTCTCAATAATTCTGGCAAGCTCTTAGTACTACTAAGGTTATGAGGACTGAGGTTTAAGCAAGCAAACAGACATATAAGCAAGTTATACCAATTATGAAGAAACAGATCCACAGTAACAGCATCCAACACAGACACTTCATGATGGCATTATTCAAAGTGTGATTTCTCTCCTACTGCACAAGTTTCAAAAACACTTTTTCTTTATCTTAAAGCTCCTGTCTTTCAGATAGGATTCTAAAAATAGTCTTTATTTTTGTTGCATGCCTTCAAGTTGTTATTGACTTCTAATAACCATAACGTGACCCCATCATGGGGTTTTCTTGGCAAGATTTGCTCACAGGAAGTTTGCCATGACCCACCCTTGAGGCTGAGAGAGTGTGACTTGCCCAAATCAACCCAGTGGATTTCATAGTGGATCAGGGATTCAAACCCTAGTCTCCACAGTCATAATAGAGCTCAAGCCACTACACCATGCTGCCTCTTTAGGCCCTGCCTAAGTAGCTGGCAATAAAGTGGTTCAGAGATTCCAGAGATAAATCATTTCATCAAGACTTCAGTTAAATATTGGAGTAAACACTACAGACAAATCTGAAAAGCGTTTGTAAGAATTCTAAATTTTATTTCCCTATTTACATCCAAGGATATAGCATATGACTAAAATTTTATCTATTTGTATAAAAAGAATATTTTATTATCAAGACTTCTATGTGCTTTCTCATTTATGCATTGCATTTTTATCCAGCTATTCTGTCAAGCACCACAAGAAAATGCACATGGGTTGTTTCTTTCTTTAATAACTCTAAAAGATATATTGGGTTGATAGATAATAACTTACCACCAAGCCACCTAACACACTTTCTGACTAAGCAAACATTCAGACTCACACTTTCCTAGTCTATGAACTTATCTACTACATCACAGTTCAACAGAAAAATATCTAAGGCGCGTTACAGACTGCCCCTTTGGGGCAGCCTGTAGGCGCTCCTTTCCCCACTGGATTGGGGCCTCAGCTGCCAGAACGGCAGCCTCTGGGGCCCCGATCCGCCACTTTCCAGGCTGCAGGGAAGCGGCAAAAGGCCGCTTCCCCGTGGCCTGGAAAGGGGTGTCCTTGGGACTTCATGCCTGAAGGACACCCGACAGTGGCAGGAACAAGCAGAAAGGGGCCGCTCGGCCCTTTCTGCCTTGCGTTGCTGGCACAGCCGTCTAAAGGCTGCGCCAGCGATGCAAATCCCAGAAGGAGCTCTGTTTTGGAGCTCCTTCTGGCACCGTGGAAAGGGCGCTCTATGCACCCTGGCGCAGCGCCAATATGTCACAACCGTGCTGCCTCGTTTGGAGGCGGCATGGTGGTGACGTAGTAATGGCAGCCCCTGTGTGGAATGGGCGCCGCCATTTTGTACAGACCCTTTCTAACCCTAGTACGGACCCGTCTGTAACGGGCCTAAGAATATTTCTTTAATCAACATGGTCAGGTTTAAGATATTAAGGGAGATGCTTGATTCAATCACATCAACCATGTTTGGTTGGAATACAAGACAGGATTTTCCAATTGCCATTTAGAAATAATAATATATATATAAACAAAATAATGTTTTAAAGAAAGATAACTTTTTAAGATATAATATATTGAACAGATGTTACATGTCTACTTTCTCTCTCTTTTTTTTAGCAGACATTCTACTAGTGAATTAATTCCACTGAAAGAGACTTCTAAAGCTATGTTTCTCATTCCAATTGCCATATAGATTGTTATGTCACTAAAAGGGACAGGCAATCAGAGACAGGAAGTTATTGCAAAAACAAAGTATGTTCAGGAGGAGGAGAAGGCAGCAGCAGAAAAGGAAAAAATATTAGAGAGAAAACGAATGAGAAATTCATAGATCTTATTTATCTATGACAAGTTTGGGAAGCATGGGATCTACACAGCAATAATTAATTTTAGCTACATAAATTTAATTCATGTACTTTCAGAAATGTCCATAACATTTGCTGACTTTCACAAACAGCTTACAACAAGCTGAAGCCAAAAGCCCGATTCAAGCATTCGCTCACATTCGCTCACATTCATCTGGCCCAGTTCCCTTCCACATGTTCCCAGGAGGAAGGCGTCATAAATGAGGATATGGTTCAAAACCAGGAACCAAGTTATGAATCATGAAGGCTTTTCCCTCCCAATGTATGGAAAAAGGGATACTCAAGGGTCAGCTAGCCCTGATAGCCCTCCTCCACCTGGTATAATAGTAAGTAAGGGAGAGATTGTCCAAACAAAGTTTATTTTATTTGATTGCCAAATGACCAGTGTATGGTAATCAGAGGAGAAATTCACAGTGATAGAACAACATCAACCATTCCGTTTAGCTTTCAATAATTTGATCTGGGAGGCATGGAGTGATATGTAAGCTTTCACTTAAGCTGCTCTAAGAATAATAAACTAGAGCAGGCCTCCTGCACCAGTCCTGAAAGTTTATTTTTTATCCAAACAACTGAAAATGAGAGGTATGAGTCATATTTTTTTAAAATAGCCTTTTAAAGTTTTAATTCAAAAGCTATCCGTATGGCAGATTCTTTTAATAATTCCTCTTGGCTGAACCTAACCTTTGTTAATAATACATGATATGACTATTTTATTAGTGTCCACTTGTCTTACAACACTCTTAAGTCACTTAATTATATAAGAATGACAATTAGGTACAAACCCTTTTGATAATGCTGTTTATATCTAAACATAAATGTATGAAGTTTTGAAATTAAGATTTTCCCCCCTTAGCTTAACTGCCTCATTTGGATGACAGGGTGAACAAAAATTGCAGTATCAAAAAAGTCACACTGATTTGTTTATTTTCAGCACATAAATAAGTGCAATTGAAAATTCGTGTTTCATTTCACTAGGAAAAGCAAATTCAGGTCACTCGGGGGTAATACAGACCGGCACTTTGTGCCTGCCTACATGTGCACTAGGGCTGAGTGTTCACATGCTCCAAGCCTTAGTTCCACCACCCAGCCACCATTATGGCACATGCCCATCCATATAGCATACATGGTGATGACATCCATGTGGCACAGTGCCCAAACGGCGCTACTCACAAGGGGCATCATCATGGCATGTGAGCACGCCTGTGGCGCCCCTACTGGGACACAAAAAGAACCCATCCAGTAGCAGGTTCTTTTTGCTCCCTCTGGAGGCTGCAGCAGTGTATGAGGCGGTCTGCTTCTGGGGCAAAAAGGATAGCGTTTAGCCACCCGTCTGCTCAGCCCCTTAGTTCCATTCAAAAACAAAGTGTGGGGGAGAGGGGTCCATTAGTTTATGTTAATAGTTTTAATAAAATAAGCACCCAATTTACAAAAATTGTAATATGCTTAGGTTTTGTTTATGCCCATTTATGTCCACTTTCTCTTTGAAATTTCTTTTGCTTTAATCTTCTATTGTAAATAGTAAAATAAAATCAAAACTAATAATATTAAATCTAATTACACAATGCATCAATCACTGCTTTAAGAAAAGCCAAGCCTTCTTAGTAGTGTTGTCTCCCTTCCTCCAAAAAAAACACTTATTTTTTTTAAACTAGTGGCATTGAAATGGATATGTTTGTGTGGATAAAAGAAATCAAAGGACTAGTTATTTCACTGGGATAGTTCCAGGTGAATTATGTTCTTTCTTTCCTTTTATTGGCCTCCTCCTCTTCTTTCTGCTGAACATACTTTGTCTTATGCATATCATTTTTAACAGGTAGATGTGGAGCATTTGTTTTCTCCCACATTGGGATATTTGTAAATTTTCAAAAATTTGGGGGTGAAGGAACAAAAATGAAATTCATGCCCAACTCTGCTTTCATTATAACAACTATCCAGTGGATTTCCTGGGCATCTATTATTCAATTAAAACCTAGGGGAAGATGTAATTACATATGCATATTACTTTTGAGATCAGAAAATGTGGATAGATAGGCCTGCAAAGTGAGAGGTTTGTAAGAGAAAATACAAAGAGTAAGCTCAACTCCCTCTCAGCCATAAGCCATGATGAAGAAAAAAATCTATCTAGATGAATTCAAAACTGTTTTGTGGATGAGGCAGAACAACAGAAGCTTCATTCAGGGGCAAGAGAAAAAATGAAATTAGAAAACAGATCTCAATACAACCTTATGAAAACTATTTAGTTCTGGACTAAACTGAGAAAGGTTTTTCCCCATAAAGGCTCACACATTAGTACCGAACACACTTTTATTCTGGCTTCAACATGTACTGGCAGTGTGCAAACATGTCATGGCTGGCAGAATTATTATTCTCCTCTTTCTTCAACATATATTTAGAATACTGAATTAAGTTTTAAAATATACTCATGGCCTCCCACAGAATAAATGTTAGACCTTTCCCTCACCATCCTTTAAAAAAAAATGTTTGAGCACCAACTGTGTGTGTGTTTGTGTGGAGAGAGAGGGGGGAGAGAAAGGGAGAGTTTCTTCAGCTGAAATTGGGCCAGGCCACCAACATAAATTAGGATTGTCAGCGGAATTTCATTTTCTTTCTTTCTCTAAAAGTGTTATACAGTCGAATCAAAAACACAGGGACATAATGAAACTGCAGTATGAATTTGGGCTTGGTCCAAATCTCTAATTTGCTGACACCAAATGCTCAATCTTCATGAATGTGCAAAGGTGCCCTGTTGTATTGGCAATCAATATTCTCCTCTTGTTTTCAAATGTTCATTTAGCAGCAATAAAACACTAAACAATGTAGTAAAACACCATGCATATTCCAGCACATTTTCACTGAAAGGTTTTCAAACTATAAAAACCAAATTTTATTTCAGAACTACACAGAGAGGAATCTATTCACATAGCAATTAAAAGACAGGACAGGAGGGAAATGGTGCATGGAAATCTAGGGATTCATATATAGTGCTGAATAAACAATGGCACAAAGTGGACAAAATGGAATAAATGCCAAGTAATTCTCTTGACTCTTTCTTTTAATGACAGTGCTGACCACAGTGTGATCTCTTGGGTGCAGTATACCATACACTTCTCTAAGGTTGGAGAATTCCACTACTCCCCATGCTTTTTAAACTTTTTTAATATATTAATTTATTTTTAAATATTTATTTATTTATTTATTTATTTATTTATTTATTTATTTATTTATTTTAAAAATAACTATTTTTGACATAACATTTCCTAAAAATCATGACATTTCTGGGGCAGCTGTTTTAGAATGGAACAATGGTGAGAGCCAGTCTTTTATATTTGCCAGTCTTTTATACTTGCAGTTTATGGTCTTTAAAAAAAAAATCTCCCCTGTAGCCAAAAGAAAAAAAGAATGTGTTATGCAGAGAGCACTGGAGGGAAAGCCACCCAAAGTGCAGCCATTAAAAGAATACTAAGTAGAAAGAGAGACTGAGTGGGAAGACTGTTATATTACCATGGGAGTTGGGAAAGACAGAGTATCAAGAGCACCCAAATAGTCTGGATTGCTTTGGTAAGCAGCTGAAAATGCTGTTGCATAGTGGCTTAGTTGGTGAATGATCCATGGTCCAGGACCTGAACCTTGGTAGAATACCAACTTGGTTCATATTACAGAGACTCAGCTGGATGAAATTGGAGAGACAATTAACCTCTCCCAGTTTTGTCCACTTGGATTCTCTGTATACCAGCATACAACGTCTGGTGGGTGGGGAGGTGGAATTGCTGTGGTCTTTCAGGATGCCATCCTCCTGCAGTTGCCTAGGTTGGTTATGTGCATTTGAAAGTGGATCACAGAGGCAGAATCGTGTATTACTACCAACCCTATTCTCTTCTTCAGGTGGAAGAATTAGTTTCCAGTGCTGTTGGAGTTTACTCTCCATTCTTCAGCCAGGACTTCATGTCCTCCATAACGAGCACAAATCTGTAACAAACAGCATCTATTGCTACCTATACTGCAGAACAAACTCTAGAATTAGTTTTCTGTGATGTACAGGATAGTGGTAATCTGGATGTGGAAGAACTATTCACAGTTATTATGGGCAGATCATTACCTGATGTGATTTATACTTAGTAGGACATGAAACTTCTGCATGGGTTAGGGGCCAATAAAAATGGTCCATTCCAGGAGGTATATGGATTCAGATAAGGCTCTTAGAAAGTTGACTTAGCATGTTGCTTTGGCAGGTGATTCTGCTAATCTCTGGATCAGGACAATTCACATGGTCACTCTTGAGCATCTGCTAACCCAGAGTGTAGTCAACAGCTCTGGTTTCCAGGGAACTCAAAGTGATAAAACAAATGAGGCAGAGACTAGAATGTCAATGGCACAAAATTAGAAATGGCCATGACAAAGCTTGTACTATAACCCATTAAAAATTCTATAATGTGGTGATAAATGGCACTTGATGCTGGCAAAAAGTGTAAAAATGAACAAAAAACATCAAAAGAAATGCTGGAAATGTGAGAAGATAATAGGGTCATGGCACCATAGGTGGTGGACTTGACCAATAATAAAAAAAATCTGGTTACGACTACATTTAATCATACATAAAATACTAAAGAACAACTTCCAACTACTACCAGAAATTTATCTGCTAAACATGACTAACAAAATAAGAACCCAAGGAAGAAACAAGCAATGGAAGATAATATTATATATAATTTCAATTGCCAGAATATTACTGGCCTGAGACTGGAAATCAAAAAAATCTTCCAGCTATTGATGACTGGTAAATAAAGATGCTTAAAATTATTGAAATGGACAGACTGACTTGCTGGACAAATGATAAATTCTTTGATTTGAAAAAAATAATGGAATTCACTCATAGAAATTCACTGTAAAGAAAAACGGAGTAAAACACTAAAAGGTATAAAAAGAACAAAAGTGACAAACATTAAGAACATGGATACTCATTAAAGAATAAGGAATCAGGAAAAAATTAAAGCAACAATAATAATTAATCTTAGAAGAGAAGCTGTGAAAAATCAAAATGTAATTATTCACATCAAACATAAATAAATAAATAAATATAGGAAGTTCAAGAAAATATAACATAATAAACTCTGCTTATTAATAAACAAAGTTAAAGAAGTGGACAGAA
The DNA here is from genome assembly GCF_019175285.1 of Sceloporus undulatus. Lineage (NCBI taxonomy): Eukaryota > Metazoa > Chordata > Lepidosauria > Squamata > Phrynosomatidae > Sceloporus > Sceloporus undulatus. The sequence continues at coordinate 60,251,236 of NC_056524.1, read as the reverse complement.
TACACATATTTAATCAAGTATGTTATTTTTTTCTCTTCATTTGTTAATGAGAGAGATGCAACGTTGGTCAGTGTTGAAATCTAGATTTACAGGTATATATATGAGGTATGTATAGAGTCTATCCAGGTGGGAGGAATGTAGGTAATAAATGTAATCTATAATTTATGTTATTTATAAAATGCAAGTAATACATGTGCTTATAATGCATGAATGTAATGTAAACAATACATGTGTTTATGGCGATAAAAGTAACTCTGGTCCAAAATAGACTGGCAGTAAGCTATGGCTTGGGGGTGGCATGGGAGCGTGGTGTTTAAATGATGTACACCTTGACACTGCCCTCATGCGACACCCACCTGACCAGATGGCAGGGAGTGTTGCGACGCTCTGGCGGCGCATAGTTTTTACACTGCACCCCACAGGAGCACTGCAAAGCTGTGGAGTAGGTGGAAAGGGCAATCTTTTTGAGCTGGCAAACATCCAGCTTGAGTTCGTGGCACGTAATTGTCATGGCCCTGATCGGGAGATCAAAGGGGTGGCATGGAGCTGCTTTTTCAGGGTCATCTGTTCTGGCCCTCTGTGAAGATTTTCCAGGCACTGCAGTCAAAGTCACTTGGATCTATTTGGATTCCCATGACCCATCTATTATCTTTTCCCATGTTGGGAGAAAGAGGATATATAAATTAATTAAATAAGTAAATATGTCTTTTATACAAAAATTACAATTTTGTCTACACATTTTGTCTACACTATCCTAGTTGTACAAAACATTAATGAGAAACAAAAACTGTACTGTCAAAAACAATAGGTAGGAATCAAACACCATAGTCTACCAAAGTCTTTGGAAGAAGAGAGCTCTTTGTTTATAATAAATAATAATTAATAATAAAACTTTTATTTATATCCCACTTTTCTGTGACAGGACAATCAAAGCGGCTTACAACACATTAAAATCCACATTTACAAATTTATATCCCAAATTCCCTCCCTTAAAACAGGATTAAACAAGTTACAATTAAAACATCTGTTAAAAACACAATAAAAAATACAGCGAGAACAGAGCGGTGGGCTGATACATGATGCAGGGGGCAGTCATTCTGTGGCCAGGCACTTTTATTCAGGAAAGGCCTGCCGGAAGAGATCTGTCTTGACAACTTTTTTAAAGCTGTCTAAGCTGGCAATTTGAGAGATCTCGTCTGGCAGACCGTTCCATAGTTTGGGAGCAATTGCAGAGAAGGCCCTCTGGGAGGTAGCAGTTAGTCTGGGTTTTAAAGGCTGCAATAGATTCCTCCCAGAGGACCTGAGGGTGCAGGGTGGATTATATGGAAGCAGGCGATCCCTCAAATAGGTTGGACCCAAGCCATGTAAGCTTTTAAAGGTTATAACCACACTTTGTACTGTGCCCAGAAACTAATAGGCAGCCAGTGAAGAGATTTTAAGATGGGTGTTATTCGGTCACTCCTAGTTTTTCCGGCGACCAACCTGGCTGCCATATTTTGCACTAGTTGAAGTTTCCGGACTAGGCACAAGGGTAGCCCCATGTAGAGTGCATTACAGAAATCAAGTCATGAAGTTACCAGTGAATGTACAACAGTTTCTAGGTCCTTTACTTCCAGGAAAGGGCGCAGCTGGCGTATCAGCCGAAGCTGATAACAGGTGCTCCTGATCGTCGCATTCACCTGATTTCTCATGTGAAGCAATGGGTCTAGGAGCACCCCCAAACTGTGAACACAGTCCTTTGTGGAGAGCGTGACCCCATCTAGGACTGGAGGTTGCAAGCCTATACCTGGTTTGAAGGCCCCTACTGTAAGTCCCTCCGTTTTGTCTGGATTCAGCCTGAGTTTGTTTTTCCTCATCCAGCCCATTACCGCTTCAACACATTGATTGAGGGGAGAAATACCATCTGTTTATGTGTTTAAAATAACTAACAAATTAAAATGATACCTTTAAATTACAATATCATGCACACAGCCTAAACGTATTTGCAGATACATAGCTTCATGTGGTTAAAGTGAAAATTTGGTAAAATGTGATATTTTTAAAGAAAAAACTAAAATAAATAAAAAACAATTTTTTTATTTCTATCCTGCTTTTTGCCAGGCAATCAAAGCAGCGTACAACAAGTTAAAATACATCCATATATACATAGTGCCCCCTTAAAACAAGATTAAACAGTATAAGATTAAAAACTACATATTAAAACCGACAAATCCAAATAATAATCATCATGGGCAGAGGTCACTAAATGGGAAGTCTTATTTGTGGCCAAGTATTTTATTCTGGGAAGGCCTACTGGAAGCGATCTGTCTTAATGGCTTTTTTTAAAGCTTTCTAGATTGGTAATTTGATGGATCTCGTCCAGCAGGCCATTCCATAAGTTGGGAGCGGCTGCAGAAAATGTCCTCTCGGAGGGCACTGTAAACCTCTTCTTTAAGGGCTGTAAAAGCCCCTCTAGGACTGCAGGTTGCAGCCCAATACCTGGTTTGGGGGCCCCTACCGTAAGTACCTCCGTTTTGTCTGGATTCAACTTGAGCTTGTTTTCCCTCATCCAGTCCATTACTGCCTGAAGACACTTGTTGAGGGGAGAGATGCCATCTGTCGTTGTCGCTGATGACCGAGACATGGAGAAATATATTTGGGTGTCAACAGCATACTGATGATAACACCCAGCCCCATATCCACGGATGATTTCTCCCAGCGGCTTCAGATAGACATTAAATAGCATTGGGGACAGGATGGCGCCTTGAGGGACACCACAATTAAGCTCTGTTTTTGAAGAGCGACTGTCCCCGAGCATCACCCTCTGGAACATGCCCGAGAGGAAGGAGCAGAACCACTGCAACACAGTGCCTCCAATTCCTAACTCTCTCAGGCATTCCAGAAGGATATCATTGTGTACTGTATTGAACGCCGCTGAGAGGTCTAACAGCACCAACAGGGTCACACTCCCTCTGTCGATGGCTAGACGAAGGTCATCAGTTAAAGTGACCATGGCAGTCTCCACCCCATACCTGGTCCTGAAGCCCGTTTGAAATGGATCAAGAAAATCGTCTTTATCCAAGACCACTTGGAGCTGAAGAGCAACTGCCCTCTCGATCACCTTGCTCAAAAATGGCAGATGAGAAACAGGCCTATATTTTTTCATGTCCGGGGGTCCAGGGAGCTTTTTCCAAGAGTGGTCTAATGATCGCTTCTTTCAAAGAGGATGGTATATGACTCCCCCCCCCCCAAGGGAAGCATTAATGAAATGCCTAAGAAGTGCCATCAATGCCTCACCCCCCTGGACGGCCAGCCATGATGGGCAGAGATCAAGAGGGCATGTTGTTTTTTTACCTTTCCAAGGACCTTGTCCATGTCCTCCGTACTCACTAGCTCAAACCGATCCAGTTTAATCTCATAAACGGGTTTACTGGACACCTCATTATCAATTTTGCTTCAAGACTGGCATTCAAATGGGCTCTTATCTGAGAGATTTTGTCTGCAAAGCAGTTGTTGAAAGCGTTGCAGCAGGCTGTTGCTGGGTTAAGTAGAGGGTTCTGGGTAGATGGCATCATTTTTTTAAAAAAACTCCTGGGGATTCTCCTTTCTTCTCCCACTGCACCTTACCTGACTCACACCATCTATTATGCATTTTAAAGGGACAGAGGTGAATGCCACAGCCTGTTTCTGACAAAACACAGATATATTTTATTTTTATATTTTATTGTTATATTTTATTACAATAGCAGTTACAGAGATGCCATAATCATGAACCTAGAAAGGTCAGGTGGCCTTTAAGTGAACATCTGACTAGTCACAGATGTGATGACATGTGGAAAATGCTCCTGTACCTTATGACTGTGAATATTGTTGCTTCATACCTCCTGTAGTGTGCATTTCATCGTGAAGGTCACCAACAAGATTTGTCAGCCTAAAGATTTAAGCCAATCTTTCTGCTCGCACCTATTGTACTTTTTCACACACCAGAACCTATCCAAAGTCCCTGGGACTGTCCTGATCTTACTACTGCTTGGTTAAACCAATGTCACTGCCATCAACCAAAAATACTTTTTGTAACTCTGAAATTAAAACGGTCAACCACGTGGCAATCCTATTGGTGGAAAATCCACCCACTGCCTCAAGACTCTAGAAAAAGTCTACCTTGGCACTCACAAGTTAGTTCACTCTTAAATATGGCTGAATACAATCAGATTACATATTGATCCCTCAATAGAGGTTGCCTCCCCTCCCCCGCACACAGACTTTTCAGGCAGTCTTACTAAGCCACTGTTACTTCCATCATCCCCTGACTGGAGCTATGCTTCTGAACTGGTAGGGTATTGTCTTTGCTCAGTGTTGCTACAATCCACTACCTATGTGTGTGTGCGAGAGAGAGTGAAAGGTATTGCATGAATGGTGATTTTCCCTTTGTTGTTAATCAAAAACTAAGGGGCAAAGCAGACCGGCAGTAAGCATTGGGTTGGGGACGGCATCTGAGCATGGCATTTAGACACTGCACAATCTGATGCTGCCCCCATGCACACATGGCTGACCCCACATGAGGCAGCTTCATATACTGGTTCTGAAAAACTAGAACTCCAGATTATAACTTAGAGCTGAAACAGATGGTCCTAAAAGGGTGGTGTCACGCTGCCCCTTTGAGTACTGGATTGGTGCCAGAGCAACTACATGCCATGGGCCCAATCTGGCATTTTTCCAGCCCAAAAAGAAGTGGCAAAATGTCATTCCTTTTTGCCGTGGAAAAAGGGTGACCTTGCTGCCACCACCACGGCTTTTCAGAATTTTGCTGGCGTGGTGCGTGTAAATATGCATGACACCACCCCTTTAAGGCCGTCTGTTCCAGCTCTAAGTTATAAACTGGAGTTCTAGTTGTTCAGAACCAGCATACAAAGGCTTGTATACAGCCAGTGTTACCCTGGCCTTCTCACTGCTATTAATTTGAACTATTAAAATTCCTCTATTATATATTAATTTGTGAATACCATCTCAGTAACCTAGCAATTTTGGTAACAAAAAGGATATATGACAGTCTTTTATGAGTGATTTTATGTAATTTACATTAGCCAACTTGAGTAATATTTTAAAAGAGAAGTCACAAAAAGTACCAATAACTACCTAAATCATAAATCTTCCACACTTTCTCAAACCTAGCATTTTAAGTATGATATCCCCACCCACCCCCCGCGCCATAGCTAAGAAGGCATATCGTGGTTTAGATTTCTCCCAACACTTCATTGTAATAGAATGTTTTTAAATTACATTTACTTCCATGCAATTTATTTTTCTCCATCATTTAATCCATTTGCTAAGCATCCTAATCCTATTATTTTTTCTTCACTTGCTAGCTATTTAAAAAACAAAACAAAAACATATGGTCCTCATACATTTAAAAATGTGTTCCACTAGAATTTCTATTATCACTTTCCTCCCTTTTGGAGGATAACGATGCATAGCTCTGTTCCTGAAGTCTTTTTTATTCCTAACAAATACAATAGGCATTGTCCTCTGCTGAATTTGGAGTTGTTTCGTTATTTTTTTCCTAATGAAAGAAAGCTCCATAGAATCACAGAATCTTAGAGTTGGAAGGGATCCCAAGGACCATCCAGTTCAATCCCGTGCCATGCAGGAAATCTAAATCAAAGCATCCCCGACAGATGCCCATCTAGCCTCTATTTAAAGACCTCCAAGGAAAGAGACTCCACTACACTCCGAGGGAGTGTGTTCCATGGTTGAACAGCCCTTACTGTCAGGAAGTTCTTCCTAATGTTGAGGTAGAATCTCTTTTCCTGGAGCTTGCATCCATTGTTTCGGGTCCTGTTCTGTGGAGCAGCAGAAAACAAGCTTGCTCCCTCCTCAATATGACATCCTTTCAAATATTTAAACAGGGCTATCATATCACCTCTTAACCTTCTCTTCTCCAGGCTAAACATCCCCAGCTCCCTGAGTCGTTCCTCATAGGGCAAAGTTTCCAGACCTTTCACCATTTTAGTCACCCTCCTCTGGACACGCTCAAGTTTCTCAATGTCCTTTTTGAATTGTGGTGCCCAGAACTGGACACAATATTCCAGGTGGGGCCTGACCAGAGCAGAATACAGTGGCACTATTACTTCTCTTGATCTAGACACTATACTTTTATTGATGTAGCCTAAAATTGCATTGGCCTTTTTAGCTGCCGCATCACACTGTTGACTCATGTTCAACTTGTGTTCTACTTGGACTCCCAGATCCCTTCCACACGTAGTTTCATTCAGCCAGGTGTCCCCATCCTATATCTGTGCATTTCATTTTTCCGCCCTAAGTGCAGTACCTTGCATTTCTCCATGTTGAAATTCATTTTGTTAGCCTTGGCCCAGCTTTCCAATCTATCAAGGTAATTTTGAATCTTGATCCTGTCCTCTAGGGTATTAGCTATTCCTCCTAAGATGTTTGTGGGTGACTATTCCTCTTAATTTGGTGTCATCTGCAAATTTGATAAGTATGCCCCCAATTCTGTCATCCAAGTCATTGATAAAGATGTTCAATAGCACTAGGCCCAGGATAGAGCCCTGTGGGACCCCACTGGTCATTTCTCTCCAGGATGAAAAGGAGCCATTGTTGAGCACCCTTTGGGTTCGGCCGGTCAACCAATTACAAATCCATGTAACAGTTACCTTGTCTAGCCCACATTCCACTAGGTTTTTTTTTCTTTTTTTGCAAGAATGTCATGGGGAACCCTGTCAAAAGCCTTACTGAAATCAAGATATACTATATCCACAACATTCCCTTCATCTAACAAACTGGTAATTTTATTTTTTAAAAGAAAAAGAGATTAGATTATGTCATGGCCAGCCAAGATCAGCTCTCAGAGGATGAGGAGGAGGATGAGTATCCAGAGAAAGGGCTGACTGAGGCAACGCCAGGTGCTGTTCCTGCCCTGCCAGGTCCCAGCTGTGAGCCTCCAGCTCCAGAGGAGGAGGTTCAACCAGGTCTTAGTGCCGAAGAGAGGCCTCTTATGGTACCACAGCCTAGTGGGGACTCTGGGGACGAAGCTTGCAGGCAGGTGCCTTCTTTCAAAGAGAGAAGAGCCGAGAGTGCTTGCAGGCGCAGATCACAGAGAATTGCTGAGAGGCAATTAGCCAACCAGCCTCAGGTGGCACGAGGGAGAGTTTCCCTTACTTAAGTGGGAGAGAGACTAATGCTGGTTGCTAGAGTTTATTGCATGATCGCTGCTAGCACTAGCTCCTAGTATCTGGATTCTTTGTTACCTTGACCTCGGACCGGACTTCATTATCTCTTGGCTGTTTTGACCTTGGACAGTTTGACCAAGGTTGTTTCTCGGTATCCTGACTTCGGCTTGACTCTCGGAACGTTTGGACTTCTGGAATTCTGAACTCGGCTTGTTTTCTCGGACTGCTCTCAGACTGATTCCTTGCAAGGTCTGCTTTACTTTCACTTCCACCGTGCTAAGGCTCTGTTATCGGCTACTGTCAAGTGTCTGCTGGCAGCATTCCCGGACAGATTTGTCTGGCATGACTTCTTTGTCTGAAACGCATGCTGACTCTTTGTGATTATGGCATTGGTTTCTAGATGTTCACAGACTCTCTGTTTAATGATCTGCTCCAGAGCATTTCCTGGCATTGAGGTCAGACTAACTGGACGATAATTGTTGGGATCCTCCTTTTTCCCCTTTTTGAAGATGGGGACAACATTTTTCCTCCTCCAGTCTGCTGGGACTTCTGTTCTCCGGGAGTTCTCAAAGATTATTGCTAATGGCTCCAAAATTACATTTGCCAGGTCTTTTAATACCCTTGGATGTAATTCATCTGGCCCTGGATACTTATATCCATTTAGGTTAAATAGGTATTCCTGTACTATCTCTTTACTTCTTCTGTGCTCAAATTCCCCTATTCTGTCCTCTGCTCCTTTATCCTCAGACTGAGCACCCTTCTCCTTTTCTGAGAAGACTGAGGCCGGTTACAGACCGGCACTTTAGTGCATGACGAGCACACACTAGGGTTACAAAAGGGCGGTGCTTCCGCACCGCCCTAACCCTAGTGCGTGCTCGTCATGCACTAAACAGCGGCGGCCCTTCCATATGGCTGCCGCCGTGAGGACGTCACGGCCGCGCCACCTCTAGACGGGGCGGCGCGGACGTGACGTCCTTGCTCCGCGCCAGGGCACTTAGTGCGCCCTGAACACAGAGCAGGAAGGAGCTCCGTTTCGGAGCTCCTTCCTGGTTTAGTCCGCTGGGCGCAGCCTTCAGACAGCTGCGCCCAGCAGACTAAAAGAGAAAGGGGCCAAGCGGCCCCTTTCTCTTCTCCCCGCCACCACGGGGTGTCCTTGGGGCTTGAAGCCCCAGGGACACCCCTTTTCAGGCTGCGTGGAAGCGGCGTTTTGCTGCTTCCCCGCAGCCTGAAAAGTGGCGGATCGGGGCCTCAGCTGCTGCCGCTCTGCACGCTTAGGCCCCGATACACTGGGGAAAGGGGCGGGTGCAGACCGCCCCAAATGGGTGGTCTATAACCTGCCTGAGGCAAAGAAGATGTTGAGTAATTCTGCCTTTTCTCTGTCTTCTGTTAGCATTTTGCCATCTTCTGCACACAGTGGCCCTACCATTTCCTTCTTCCTTTTGCTGCGGACATACCCCCAAAAGCCCTTTTTGTTGTTCTTAACCTCTCTAGGAAGCCTGAGTTCATTCTGCACTTTAGTTTTTCTGACTTTACTCTTACAAATGCTCATTATTTGTTTGAATTCCTCTTTGGTGATTTCCCCATTTTTCCATTTCTTATAGTGCCCAAAGGAGCACATGTATTTATTCACTAATTCTATCTCTTACAACATTTTATACATATATGTCACCTTGGTTTTAAATCCTGTAAAATTCAACCACACCCCTTTTTCAGCTGGGGGAATTTCAGCTGGGAGAAATTGTTGTATATGTTGCATTTAACAGATCTTTTTGACATGCCAAATCTAATCTTATATTTCCACGGGAAGTGCATCTGAAACTTTCAAATGCTCAGAATTGTCCCCTGTTTGTCATGTTGGCAAGGTCTTCAAGTAGTGAAGTAAAGAAGGGAAGCAAAATAAAAGGCAGGTAGGAACAAAACCAGAACCTTGAATGCAACTGTCCAACAAGTGTTCAAAGATAAAGAAAACCTACTGTAACCAATCCAAAGAAATAGAAGGCAACAACAAAAAAGGGAGAATGAGTGTCTTCCTCAGCATCCAAGAAATCGAAAGGAAGTTCAAACCAAGAGTGGGGGTGCTATATGATTAGAAGAGGAACATAGAAGAGAATGAAGAAGAAACAGAACCACAATATACAAAAGAGTTATATAAAAGAGAAGAAAGAATGAATGGCACATGGAATGAAGAACCATGCAATGATGAATCCAGAATCTTAGAAAGTGAGGTGGAAGCTGCAATAAGCAATACTGGAAGAGTGAACCGCCCGAAACAGATGATATTCTAATAGAATTGTTACAGTCCACCCAGACAGAATCATCTCCAGTGATATCTAAAATATGACAACAAATATTGAAAACAAAACAGTGGCCAATAGACTGGAAATGGTCAATATGCATTCTCATCCACAAAAAAGGAGAACCAGAAGACTTCAGCAACTATAGAGTCATAGTATTAATTTCCCACACAAGCAAAATTATGCTCAAAATTCTGTAGCTTAGAATCATACATGGAGATAGAAATCCCAGAGGTGTAAGCAGGGTTCAGAAAAGGAAAATGCAATAAGGACCACACTGCAAACATATGATGGAGCACACTAAGGAATTCCAGAAGAAAATCAGCATGCTCTTTTTAGACAATAGCAAAGCCTTTGACTACACAGCTCTTGAAAAAGCTATGTAATGCTCTTAAAGACATGGGAAGGATATAACATCTGATAGTCCTGATGAGAAATCTCTACTTAGGACAGAATGGTTCCTAATTGGCAAAAGGGTTCAGGCAATTTTGCACTATATTACTCTACCTGTTCAACTTGTATGCAGGTAAGTGCTGGTTTCATAACACTTGTCAAAGAGAACACAAGCAGAGTTTATGTACGTGGACAAGATGCCCAGAAGAAGGTCTGTGAAGAATCTTAGTTGCATAGGCAGACTTCCTCTCACACACAGGAATGAATCTCAGTACAGCAAAGTTTCTCTCAAAATGAGGGTTCTTTAATCTTTGTTACAAACTATTTATAAAGATTACACAGAGTACATCTTGAATACTCACAAATAAGTTACTTTGCCAACAACAAACACAGAGGCAGTTATTGTAACATCAACTGACATTCTCTCTCTCATAACAACTGACAGTTGACAGTTGCATCAGCCTTTCAATGATGCACTGTTTTAAAATGCAGACATATGTACCTGCCACTACAACTATAATAGGTTCCGCAACACCTCCACCTAGTGGCCACATCCATGTCATTTTATCAGACCTGGTTACATCATGGTCCTAAAAATCTTAATAAGAGCAGAGTTAGATTCAGAAGAAGGAGGAGAGATGATAAGAGAAAGGAACATCAACAATCTAATACAAGCATATGACACCATACTGCTAGTGGAAGACATCATAGACTTGGGGCAATTACTAGGTAAGTTAAAGAAGAAAATACAAAGGCAGGCTTATTGCTGAACATAAGGATAAAAAAAATGACCACAGGGGATCTACGTTAATTCAACCTAGATAATGAGGAAATCAAAATAGTTAAAGATTGCTGCACCTTGGGTCAAACATTGATCAGAATGGAGAATGCATTCAAGAAATAATAAGAAGACTAAGAATGGGAAGGATGGCAATCAAAACAAAAACCTAACAAGATCCCAAAGAGTAAACATATACAACTGAGCCATACATCCAAGCCCTTTTATATCCCATCACCATGTACAGACGTGAGAGCTGGATAGTGAAGAAAGCCGAGAGGAAGAAATTCAACCCATTTGAGATGTGGTGCTGGAGAAGAGTGCTGAGACTACCATGGATAGTTAAAAGACAAACAAATAGGTCCTTGAACAGATTAAGCCTGAACTTTCTCTGGAAGCCAAGATGACAAAAATGAGCCTCAGGCATGACTCACTAGAAAATATGATAATGCTAGGGAAGGTAGAAAGCAGTAGAAAGAAAGGAAGACCACATGCCCAATAGATAGACACAATCAGAGAGGTCATGGGACTGAGTGTAAAAGAGCTGAGAAGAGCAGTGGAGGATAGGGTATCTTGGAGAAGTCTGATCCCCAGGATAGTCATGGGTTGGGGCCAACCTGAGGACGGTTAACAACAACAACAATGCTGTGGATATAGTATATCTTGATTTCAGTAAGGCCTTTGACAGGGTTCCCCATGACAATCTTGCAAATAAGGTAGTGAAATGTGGGCTAGACAAAGTAACAGTTGCATGGATTTGTAATTGGTTGACTGGCCAAACCCAAAGGGTGCTCAACAATGGCTCCTTTTCATCCTGGAGGGAAGTGACCAGTGGGGTCCCACAGGGCTCTGTCCTGGGGTCAGTGCTGTTCAACATCTTTATCAATGACTTGGATGACAGAATTGGGGACATACTTATCAGATTTGCAGATGACACCAAACTAGGAGGAGTAGCTAATACCCCAGAGGACAGGATCAAAATTCAAAATGACCTTTATAAATTAGAAAGCTGGGCCAAAGCTAACAAAATGAATTTCAGCATGGAGAAATAACTAAAGACATATTCATAATAACAACAGGGCTTGTTATTATGAATACATCTTTAGTTGTGAAACTATGGCGGGTTACAAACCGCCACTTGGGACGTCCTCAGGATGTCCCAGTTTAAAAAAGGGGCATCTCTTCCAGACGCCCCTACTCCTGTTACGGATGCTGTCCGCACGTCACGCAGCGCTAATGACGTCGTGAGTGCACCATTGGCGCCTCGCGGCGTCATTAGTGTGCTGCCAGAAGAAGCTCCAGCACTGCTGGGGGACTGCAAACAGCACTGCTGGGAGACCGCCGCAAAGCGGCGGTTTGTAACACCTCCATATGACATGATAGAATCAGATAAACTTACAAATATGTTAAGAGAAGGAAGTGAAAAAAGATGGGAAAGTGAATGGGCACCTATTACTAAGTATCTTGAAGAAAGAACAAAGAAAATTCCAGACCTAATACAAAAAGGAAAAGACACAAAAGTATAAAACATGAAAATTATATTGTTGGAAATAAGTCTTTGTGAGTGTACAATAATCTGAGAATACTTTTTTGTGATATTTGAAAATAATTTATATAACATATGGGAAATAAAATATTGGAAAATAAAGTGCACGAAATAAGGAATGAACTATAGAGTACAGGAAAATAGATATATATAAAGGTTTAAAACATCAAATTATAGGATTAATATAATGATGTACTATGATACAAAATAAACACAATATATCAGTTTAAAAGGAAAGGTTGTAAAAACTTAACTGAAAAAAGGAGAGACATAACTGGAAAGTACGTAAAAACAGTTACAGTGGTACCTCGGGATACGAATTACCCAGCTTACGAATTTTTCGGGATACGAAAAAATCCCATAGGGATTTATTGTTTCAGGTTACGAACGTTTTTTCGGGTTACGAAAAAACGCCGGCGCTGTTTAAATGGAGCCGCGGCAGAGCCGCGGCTTTTTTCCCCATTAGCGCCTATGGCAATTCGGGTTACGAAGGTTTTTCGGGTTACGAAATTAGCCGCGGAACGAATTAATTTCGTAACCCGAGGCACCACTGTATTTTTAGTTTGAAGGATGGGAAGTGATTTTAAATGTTTTCGTAAATGTTAGAAAAGTAGAGAGGTTTTTTTGTTTTTGTTTATCTGTTTTGATGCTGTATTTGTTATGTGTATTTGTTTTGTTGTATTTTAATCAATTAAAAATGTTTAAAAATGAATGTATCTTTTTCAGTAATCTGCACCCTAAAACATCTCGTGGAACAAACAGGAGCAATCCACTTTCAGGTTTCTAGGAACATTAAATTATACAAATTAAAGAGAAGTGTAAAAACACAGACAACAAGGATATCAGTTTAACTGGGATTAGTGCCCATGAACTGATTACCTGAAGTGTGTTTAACAGTCTCTAAATTCAATTGCGCCAAGGCCTTCAATGGGATTATTGGGATAGCAGGATGCTGAGTTGACAGCTACTTAACACTCAGTTAGTGGCAGATGATAAGATATAGCTAAATAAGCTCTGTATCCTAAGACAGTTGGAAAATTGTCAGTTCCTATATTATGATACCAAAATATTAGAGTTCAGGAAGACATGGGTTAATTTGCTGCTGCTGCTGCTGCTGTTAATGTGCTTTGAAGATGTCTCTAATTTAAAGTTTTCTTGTCGGAATTTATTCAAAGATTTGTCATTGCCTTCCTTATAGGCTGAGATATTTTTTTACTAGCCTAAGACCTCACATCTGAGTGGAAATTCAAATCCTGGTTTCCTGGAGTCTTAGTTCAACATTTACATCATTTAAAATATTCATCTGTGCACATCACAAAATAGTAGAACAGTTTGAAATGATAGGGTAGTTGAATCATTGTTTCACATTGTTGGGTGTTTTTTTTAACCTACTCATAAAAAAAAAACAGTGGCAACTCAGATATACAATAGGAGTAGCTCATTTTAATGTGCTTTGCTGCAGTGATAGGTCCAGAGGTTACGTTTCACCCCTGAGGCTCTCCAAGGCTACCCAAGCAGCCACCCTCCTAAAAAAAAAAAAAGGAAATAAAACAAAACAGAAACAGAAATAGGCAAAAGTCTATTTCAAGGGTCCTGTCATACTGCTCATTTGTAATGCTATAATTCTACTGTAACTGTCATGGAAATTATAATTCCAGAGGATGCAGCCATAGAAGTGAAAATGGTACCATACCACTGTCATTAGGTAAAATGAAAAGGCTTCTGATTTTGAATACATTTTGTTTATTTATTTGCTTACCGGTGCTGTGCAGATTGTAATCTATTTGAATCTATTTGACCTGGAGGCTTCCAGGAGAGGCAATTCACTTTTTTTCCAGAAAAGGGGCAGTCTAGGGACTTTAGAAGGATTAAAGAACACACTCACACAACTCTGGAAGTTACATTACTTTTGAGTAGTGACTCCAGCATTGCAAATTGGCTACCTCTACTGTACCTCATAGATAACACAGTACATATCACAGTACATGTTAAATGTTCATTTCACACTCAAGGTAAATTATGAAAACTAATTGTACAGATCTCAAGCACATTGTGCATATTTACCCTTCAAATTCACGCTTCACATAGCTTCTACCAGTTCCATTTTCATTTTGTTCTTTGTAATAGGCAAACCACTTTAAAATATTTCTTGCCTAAGAAAACCCTACAAAATTCATGTGGTCGAGAGATGTCTAGAAGTACACACACATATATACATCAGCATCCTGTTGGGCACTTCTTTTCCTTCTAGGGGTGTGAAACTGGTACAGTCTCATATCCTAAATACTTTATTATTTTATCTGTCCATCACATCAGGCTGTATGTGTGCTTTACCTTTCCTTTCCTTTCATAACACAATTAGCTTGTGTACTGATGTTATGCCAGCGTAACCGTATATAAAGAAAAGGTCATGGTAGATGGTTAAAAAAAATAGGAAATGGGAGCTATATATATAGCTGCTCTTTTAACCAGCAAAGACACATGTAGTATTATCACAGCTAGTTCTAGTCTCAGTGTAAAGTTTCTACAACATCCTATTCCATTTGTTTACTCAAGCACTTTTGATATGGTACCTTTTTTTTCAGAACTCAAAGTGGTGTGTCTTGGACTCACATTCAGGCAAGGATCAGATAAGACCTACTTAGCTTAAGCATGTGATTGTGCCACATGGTTTCAATTCATGCCAATCCCTATAAACTTGCTAAAGCCCTATAGCATGTTATGCCCTATAGCTGAAGAAATGTACTGGTTATATAATTGCTATAATAATAATTCAAAAAGAGAAATTATGTATCCCTATGGCAGTCACATCTTACTGACACATCTTCTCAATTCTATAACATTTAAAATACCCAATCTCTTATTATTTAGGCATGAATATAAAAAAGATGCTGTCTTCCACTGAACTTCTTCAACACATATAGAATCTAATGTTTGCCTTTTTAAAAAGTTTTATACTGGCTTGGCCCAAAGAATCCACAGTAATGTTAAGCAATCAAAATGATGTATACAGTAATTGATTCTCAGTTTTCTTACCTAGAATTTCACCTTCAAAAACACATCTTATTTCATTTTATTCACCAGAATTAATTATTAAAATTAGAATGTGAGTTAAAGTAAAATGGAATGAATTTTTCAAGTCATAATTCTCATAAGCTTCTTTTGTGCAAGCCTAAACATTTAATTTTAACATGCCTCTAGAAATATAAATTTTGTTCTTGGTAAATTATCATGATCAAATTGTTGTTCATCACTAACAAATCTATCTATCTATCTATCTATCTATCTATCTATCTATCGTGTGTGTGTGTGTGTCCCAGATAGATAGATAGATAGATAGATAGACAGGGTTTGTTGAGTAGTGAAAAAAACACTACAGGGAGCACAGTGAGGCACCAAAGAACAGCATACATAAGTGGGGAGGGGGTTGTACATTGTGTGATATAATTCACAAGCCAACATGTTCAAAATTGCATTTTAATCTTTCATTGGCCCAGCCCTGTGTAGAGGCACTTTCTCTTTTTTTCCCAGTTCCTCTGTCATTTTCCCCCATTTCCTGCTAACTCTCGCTTTTCTTTGCTTTGTGCTATTATGAAGAGATGGTTTTTCTCCCCAAAAGATAAAATGTATCAGCATACTGTAACATAGTGAATTAAATTTAAATATGAGTCATATACAACTAACCAAATTAAAATCTTATAAAAATTTAATCATGAACATTTTGATCAAACAGTGTGATTCAATATGTTTTGGTTTCATGAACATCCAGGGGAAAAACCCTAAAATATATGATAAGATGGTAACAAATGGTAAGAGTATAAGCTTTGAGTATCCCTTATCCAGAATGCCAAAATTCAAAATACTCCAAAACCTCAAATTGTCTACACCTTTGCTTTCTGATGGTTCATTGTATACAAACTTTGTTACATGCACAAATGATTAAAAATACTGTGTATTAAATTACATTCAGTATTTACAAAGTATATAAGAAACCTAAAACAATTTAATGTTTAGAATTGGGACCCATCTTCAAGCTATCTCATTATAGATATGCAAATATTTCAAAATCTAAAACAATAAATAAAGTTCAAATCCAAAACACTTCTGGTTCCAAAAATTTCAGATAAGGGAGACTCCAACTGCATAACCTTCACTGCTGATCCACCATGGAAGAATGAGGCAAGACACAGGCATTTGTATCAATAAGGGCCACTTTGTTTAACCTAATATTTATTTCAACTATGTTGAACCTGGAAAGGTGCAAGAGGGTGGATCAACCTAGCAGATATCAGCTGAGGCAGATTTCAGTTTTTGACTTTCTCCTCAGCCTTCTCCTGAGCAAAACACCTGAACCCTGAGGGCAACCCAATAACTGTGTTGCTCTCTCCCTGGGCCTCTGAAAGGCAGACCTGAGGATCCCTCATAAGTCCTGAGATTTAAAGTGAGGACACCATTCCTAGGTTAGCCCCAAGGATATTCACAGACGCCCAGGTCCCAATATCTAAAGAAGCAATGTTAGACCCCTTCTCTTCTCAAAATGCTTGTCAGAGGGTTCACCATACTTCTGTTTTCCTCTTGACCACTACCTGCCATGTAACCTCCAATATACAGACTCTGTGCCAATTGTTGAAGTCCTTCTGATACAGCATAGGATTACTCTCCACTAAAAAGGAGAAAATTCCTACCCATCCCAAAAGCAGCCAGCAATACCCACACTGCACTGAAAGTAAGAGGGTGGGTTAAGTTTTCTGCCCAAAACAGGGCATGGGAGGGGCAGAAGGTTCTTAAAAACCCTCTGGCTCTGCTCCACCTCAACACATACATTCTGCATCATGGCACTTTTGCACATGACATCATCACCCCTGACGTCCTTTCCTTGGGGACAAGCAAAGGCAGTTCCTCCTTCACAACATGTTGTGTGTAAAATCACTGAGCTGCAGACCAAGATCCTGGACAGTCTCAATTTTCATTTAAAAACAAAACAGTTGACCAATAGTTCTATAATTCTTTTGTGTAAAAAGATGAACTTTAAAAGTTCTAAGTACATGGCAGTGCTTGGTAAAAAGCTTTGAGCCAAGAAATATTTCCTATTCTCAGACGTAGCACTTGCTTGTATTATATCATGTTTATTTAAGTTTTAACCTTTTAGCTGTCCCTTGACTAGAAAAAGCTTTAAAAGGTTAGAAAATGGACAATAGAATATGCAAGAAATGAGAAAACTATGTCTATCCACTAGTTTGCATTTTTAGGAACTTTGGGGAACTCCATTTTTCTTGTCACATAATTTTGGCTATGTTCACACCAAACTTTGATTATTTTAAATGTCTAGTAAAAGTGTTCTTCACTGGAAGAAGTGAAAACCATTAGGCATTGTACCTAATCACGCCACTAACTTTTACATGTACCTAATCATGTTTCTGACTTTTAGATTTGAATAGCCTCTTTCTCCCACCTCTGTCAGAAAATGTTTGTGACACAGACTATGTGTGAATGTTATATGCCCAGGTGGTATATATCAGAAATTGTACAAAAGTAATGCAAAATAACAGAAATTCCTGTCTTGTTTAAGCTATTGATTGATCCTCTTTCATCATTTTATTTTTTCCATGTCTACTTTAGCCAGTACTCATATGGAATTCACTTTGTATTGTATGTCTGTCCTACAGGCGCACAACATTATAAGTTCTGTCAAATAATATTTCCTTGGTTTCTCCCTTCATCCTTCCATTTCCTTTATAAGTATACCTGGCATGTCTCTTTCCTTGGTACACTGGGTTACTCTTAGCTTTAGGTTCATGTTTCATGTCACAAATTCTTTCAGAAGCACCACTCATGAAAAATAGGATATATTAATTTAATAATTCACTCATCTCAGGTAAGAAAGCATTAGTGCTCCGCTTTGTAAGGCTCAAATTTGATGTATTTGATTTCTTATTTTAATTTCTAGATCAAGGTGACATGAGATTGTTCTGTTTGTCATCAACACACACAAGGATACGTGGTGTTATAGAATTCCCTGTTCTATTTTGGTCATTTCTTGTACATAATAACATTTGGTCATGGTCTTAACTCAGATTGACAAGTAAAACACACAGATTGCTCAAAAGCAAAACTCAAGAGCATGGTTTCACCTCCCTCCTTTTCTGTTTGTTATTTGGCAAAATCAATATGTTTATACACTTTTCAGGAATGAAATATTGCCAATTTTATATTAAAAAATTAACCTGATCTGAATTTGTCAGGAAACTATATGGATTAAGCTTTACCTATTTGTAATATTTCACACTTGCAACGGGACAGTTAGCAGCAGTTTAAATGAAAGCATGCATTTAAACATTTTACACAGGCGGATAAAGTTTCAAGCTGCAACTGAGCCATGAAACTCACTGGCTAATTTTTGGCATTTCACTCTCTCTTAACTTGTCTTACCTTCAAGGTTATTATAAATATAAAGTGGGGAGGAGAACCATCTATTTTGCCTTGTGCTCATTTGGGAAAGTACAAGAAACAAATCTCACTACAGTTGGTCCTTTAGATTTGAGGTTTTCAGATTGGTAAATTCGATAATCTGTGGATTGTCATGCCCCATATTATTAAACAGCAGTGCTGAAGCACATTCATATTGCCACAGTTTAATAATATGGAGTGTGATCATTCATTAATTTACTAATGTAAATTGAACTGTGTATAATATATATGCAAGAGATGAGCAGGAATGACTCATCCGAATACTATACCATGTGAAAGCCAACCACTAGAATTTGATGTTACATGTTCCAAAGATGTATGGAAAGGCAGAAAAGTCTGTGACGATCAAAGTTTTTATGAAAATATTGACTGCTTCAAAAATGTCATTTTTAAAAAAAATCAAAACTAGATAAGAAGGCCTGGTTTTTTTGAAATCCAAAATGTAAATATTTGTGTCTTATTTTTTATATATACAAATGACTGTTTGCAACATTTTCTTTCCCACTGCATGAAAATGCAAAAGGTTCTGCACAAATTTCAAAGACTGTTCACATTTCAGGGATATTGTTTTCCCCCAAGTAAATTGATTTGTACATTTTTTTCTATGCAGAAACTACTTTTGTTAGGAAGAAATAGTGTGTGGTACGCACAAAAATTTCTTGTATCAAAATGTTTTTGTATATAAAACTTTTTTTTTCTGAATGGTTACATTATCTGAGCAAAAATACTGATGCTTCATTCATTTTCTAGTAACAAGCCCTAAAGAATCTTGCACATGTTCTTCATTTCCTCAGTGTAGTGCATCTTTCTTTCATCAAGGATATTCAAACATGGCAAAACATATATCCTAGCCTTGAAATCAAGTATAAAGATCAAACTCACACACCACTCACAGTACTTACATTTAAGGGCCACCTACAAAATTGGTAACCAACAGAAGAGCAGAAGAGCCATGCTGGATCCTACCAAAGAAATATCTGTTTCCATACAATCTCCGTAGACACTTGCAAACAGGACATAAGTGCAATATCAGCCTTCAGTATCTATGTGGGACCCAAGGATATTGGGTTTACTGATTTACAGAAGTATCTTGATTTGATTTCCAGCAACTGTATAGTTTCTGTGCATAGAGAAACACACTGACTGTCATGATGGCACTAAAGTATTGCAGTTATGACTAGGAGCCACTGGTACACTCATCCTCTGTAGATATGTCTAGTTTCTTTTCAAAGTAATTCATGTGAGGTGAAGCCTCTCTGAAGTGTGGCATAAAGCTACAGTTTTCAATACAAGAAGGGGTGAGCAACCTCTTCTAGATATGAGGGGGGGGGGATTATTCTTGCAGAGCCACTATAGCTTGTACTGTCCCCCAAGATGTTTGAAGTCAAGCAAATATGCACTTCAGGTTTTTAATGGTATAAGGTATTTAATTTAGGGAACTTTAGATAATTGACTGTATCTGCATGGAAGAAATAATCCAGTTTGGCATCACTCTAACTGCCGCAATTTTGAGAGATATTTGTGAGGTATTTGGACTTCTCTGTCAGGAATCTTCAGTTACCCCCCCCCCCAAATAAACCCTACAAATCTCCATATTCCAAAGCATTAAGCCATGTCAATTAAAGTGGTGTTGGACTGGATTATTTCTGCTGTGCAGATGCAGCCAATGTGCTGAATGTCCACTTCTGAAGCAGTGAGTAACTGAGAGTTTTTAAATATTTTTAACTTGAAAAATATTGTATGAGGGATGTTGTAGGGCCCAGGCTAATTCCAATGTGGGTGGCCTCTCATGCTCCCTGCTGTTTTTAATAGAGAAGCAGATGAACAACAACATTGCTATTATTCTGCCCTCTCTTTAGCAAATTGCAGGAGGATTAGACAGCTCCTTTTCCCCTCTAGGCTCATTCAGTACAAGGAGCAGGGGCCACATGTGACTTGGATGTGGCTGGGGAGGCAAGCAGGCACAGCACTACATATACATAGATTACTTAGACCCCATGGCAGCCACATAGGATCTTAGCACATGTGTGCTATGGGGACTATGTTTTTTGTGAGAGAATGGAGAAATATATGTGCATTTGTGAGTCCTTTTGTATATAAGGGAGGAAGGAAGATAATGTTCCTCAGTAACGCATGTTCCAGTTTTCATCTGTGAAATATTGATTATATTGTTTATAACATTACAACAGAAAGGTGGTCAAGTATCCAATAATATCAAGCTAGGTTTCTTAGTAAATAGATTTGGGGTCACAATTCATGTTTTCAGATATTTAAAACACAATGTAATAAAGATATCCAACAAAGAATGAAATATTTTAACTATACTGTTAGAAACATTTTAATTAAACCTCTAAGCATCTTAGTTCTGATGCATTTGTCCAAAACCTAACACTTCACTATCATTTAAGTTTTCACTAAAAAAAAAATATGTGGATTTCTTCATGTAATTCTTAAGAAATTTCAACTGCATTTGGAGGCATGTTTTCATGTGTGCTTTCAATTCATGAATTTAGGTGGGATACAGACCGCCCAAAGCAGGTGGTCTCCCACTGCCCTAGTTTGCTCTGTGGGGAAGCCGCAGCTTCCAGACTGCAGGGCTTCCCCGTGGAGCAAAAAGAACCCTTAAAAATCAGGTGCACTTGCGGAGTCACAGTGGCACCGGGATGTGCGGACACTAAGCATCCACCACATTAAAATGATGGCGCCCATGTGTACTGGTTGCCGCCATTTTGATGTACAGATTATGTACTAGTGTTGCAGGGCATATATAAACAGCGCCCCGAGGCAACCCTAGTGCGTATGCAGGCTGGTGATTTCGTCGGTCTGTACAGCGCCATAGTTGTTCTGCACTGTATCCAATTCATCTGATTTGGTTTCCAAGCCAACAACATTTTGGGATTGAAAAAATACTATTTAGCTACTTGTCATTAAAGATTTCCTATCAAGACAGTATGTTTCATCATTTTTGGGCTATACAAATGGGCTAGCAAATGGGCTGAGACCCAGTATAGTTTAGTGGTTTCAGTATTGGACTATGACTCCAGAGACCAGGGTTTAAATCCCTGATTGGGTGACATTGGACAGGTCACAATCTCTCAGCCTCAGAGGAAGGCAAAGGCAAACCACCTATGAAAAAATCTTGATAAGTTCACCATAAATTGGAAAGGATCTGAAGTCACACAACAACAACAAACAGTGACCGGGTTATTTGAAGTTGCCACTCCTAATACTAATGAAGAGAAATATTTGTATGGTGGAGAAAATATAAGCGAACTGAAAGAATTGGAAAATTGTGACAAAAATGGCAAGACTCTGTACAAAATTTTCAAAGCAGTCCATGGTGGCAACAGGGGTGGGAAATCATTGGTGGCTGAACTACTACCATATTTGTATAAAGAAAATGACATAATGGTTATTTGTAACTATTTCTATTATTTTTGAATTTCAGTATTTACTGATGTCAATATGTTGTGAGATGCTTTGCAAGCACAACACAGATGAGATTCTAAAACCACTGCTGAGCTTGCAGATGCAGAGAAGAAGTGGAGGAGCTGGATGTGATCCACCAGTATCTCTCACATTTATTTCCCAACACATTGCTAGTTAAAAAATAAAATATAAAAAAGTAAGAGCTGTTGTTTCTTTCTTGTCTACTGTGTGAATTCTGGTGGTGTGGCAATTATCAGCATGTCTACTCAGAAGTAAGTCCCAAGGAGTTTTGTTCAATGGGATTTATTCTCTGCTAACTGTGCTTAGGCTTGTAGTCTTAGAGTTCCTTGCCTAGAAAAAACAGTTACACACAATTTTAAATGCTAAAATGCTTGCAGTTATCCTACTCCCCAGCCCAGAAAGTAATTGTAAAAATTTTCATAGACTTGCACATTTATAAGTTTGTAGTATGTCTGTAGTGTGTTATTGAAGTGGTTCAATCGTTATTGAAATAAAGAAGCAAACTATATAGTTGTGTTGTTGGTTTTCTCTATACCATGTAAAATATTTAAAAAACATAATGAAATTACAGGACATAAATATGTCCTTGTGATAAAGGCAAATAAAAGCAATTCAATTGAGATGCAGCATATAACATCTTGTTTTCTGTGCTGAAAGGGCATGTCCTCTTTTGCATGTGCTCTTTTTTTTAATCTTAAAAGTAATGAAAGCTTTGGCAGTTGACAAGAAAAATATGCAAAATGTCCTTTTTCAGAGGGGTACAATCTTTGGTTAGGAAAATGAGACACAACATTACAAAGGTTATAGACAAAATTCACACTTTTTTCTATATGGAGCCTTATTAGAATCTATGTGGAAAACATCAGTAATTTTCATTAATTTAAATGGTTCCACTCTAAGCATTACTAAGCCTGGACACTGTGCATGTTTCTACAAGTTGCTCATTCTGAATTTAGAAAATGGTTGATGGAACAAAACATATCATTAAATGTTTCTTGATGTCTTCAGAGCTAAGTTCATTTTATTCAAGAGATACTGTCAAACTGTTTCTGTGATAGAACGTGACCTTTGCATTTGAAACTGAATGAACCTTTACATTCTGCACTCAGGATGGGGTTTGTTTTGTGATTTTTTTTTTTTTTGGTTTATTTTGTTTTACAAAGTACAATGAATTTTATAATTTAAACCAGCTATCTCCAAGGACAGCTAAGTGCATCTGCCAATTTAAGGCATAGGCTACTCTCAGCCATTACAGCTGCCAATCATCCACTCAAATGCCCCCCCCCCAAATTGCTTATGGAATAAAACTAATGTTACTGAAATCTAATAATATTTTCTTTAATTCAATAATAAAATTTTGTTCATCCAGTCTAAAAGTAAGCCTCTGTAGCCTGGTGAGCTGTTGTTTGATCACCATATTTGAGCTTTTGGCAGTGGTAACAGAAATTGCTAAACCACATCAGGCTAGGATTTGTTCAGTAAAGATTGAGTAATAACCTGCTGTTCCTAGAAATGTTAGTGCCATTTTGGTCAAAAGACTATTCTGGATAACAAGGTGTTAATAATGCCATTTATTTGCCTAAGCTATGTACATTTTTTGGGTAGGGGAGCTGTGGACACTGCTCATTTTTTTAAATCACCAAAAAGTAACTATATGTCACTCAAATGCCAAAACTTTATGTCAAAACTGACATAAAGAGGCAGCAACTAGGAAAAAATGACAGCTAAAACAAAAAAGGCAAAGGGGGGGGGGGGGAGTTGTAATTATTACTAGTGCAGAAAAGCTTTTAGATATTACTTGCTACAGTGGGTATATATTGCTGGATTGGATGTTGTGGAACTCCTCCACATAGCATAAAAGAAGTAGTTTTGAACTTTGGGATTCCTCAAATGCAAGCAAGATTTTTGAATGACAAATTACAGAATTATTGTTGCATCAGTCATATACCTCCTGTATGCACACTGCTGTGGCATTAGAATATATGGAGGTCAAACCTTTTGCCTGACCAGAGCTGCAATTGCAGGGCAGCTCAGCATGGACATTATTTTGATTTAATTATAGAAATTTTGGCTCAAAAGTTCCACACTACTAAATTTGTATTAAAAGATCTACTAAGTCTTTAACAAAACTCCAGTGCATTAACGTATCCTCCAACATTTCATAGATGAAAAAAGTGACATGTGTGGTCATGTAACATCCCAGTGTGGTCATGTAGTTATTAATACTTGTATACTTGTATTAATAATACAAAGAAATGTTGCAGCAGTTTGCTTTTGACTGAGTCTATTGGGAAGAGCAAGATTCTACTATTCTCCTCCCCCGCTGAGTAACTTGAGTGGAAACTACTTGTACACTTTGAACCCCATTAGCAGCACCTGAAGTAAGTAAGCTGAAGATAGAGGGAAGTGGGAGATGGAGAAAAGAAGTGGAATATTTTAAAAGCAATTGAAAAAGTGTAATGAGAAAAGATTAAGCAAGACTGCCACTACCAAGTTTGGACAGTTGACTACCAAGTTGGGACAGTTCTCATTCAGATTTCTTTTGTTCCCAAGGCATTTTTCTCTAAGGCATTTTGTTGACTAAATAACATGGTCCCATGTACAAAAGCTGACTGGACTGGAAATTAATTCTGTTCAACACCTATGATGGAATATCTGCCCTCTTATCTGAGGATAGGACACTAGTTTGGGTGTGAAGTACTGGCAGAAAGATGCATGTATCTTTCCAATACATTTGTTGCCACTCCTGGCATATAGTTCCCAAAGTAACCACCTCACTTTGCTTTATATTTCCAGCCTGCAAAATTGCAAGTGATGTTAACATATATTTACTGTTCCTGTTGAATGCTCATACCCATTGGTTATGCACTGGAGACTGATTTACCTGCTCACTTCCATCGTCTTCACAGATGATTGCTATGTCTTGCTGTCCTGCCTCTGCTTATCCACTATACTTTATTCCTACTTGTCCTACAATCTATTTTCCCTGTGCTTTTAGTATTCTGAGACTCAAATACTTCAACACACACACACACACACACACACACACACACACCAACTGCTCTAAAGTTCTAATCTTGAGCACAGAATACATTTGCAAAGTAACATGACAGAACACAATGCAGATGTACTTGATATGCATAACTCATTCTAAAAAAGCAACAGCAACAAAACACCCAGCAGTGTTTGAACATCCTTGGATTAGAATGTGGATTCCTTTGGTGTAGAATGCACTCAACCCTGGTTACAACCTGAGCATACTCGAATTGCGTTCACAGCAAGAGTTATATTGTTTTGTCATGCTGATCATCTTGTTACTCTCTTGCATGCAGTTACACTCTATGTATAATAATTGTGCTGCATTCTAAATTCTAAACTCTTTGCAATGAGACAACATTTGCTAGCAATCCAAGGTGGAAGGGTCAATTATTCTGTTTTCACTGAGTTTACATACCTCCACAAGTGTAATGTAATATAATCTGAAGATGTGAATAATATTGCATTTGTTCAGATTGCTTAGCTAACAGCTGAAAAATTTGTTCTGTTCTAGCAAGGTGCAATTGTTTTTTTTTTTAAAAAAAAAATCTTTGCAGAAAATATCTGAACATTGAGGCAGCCTAAATATATCAATATAGACAAAAAAGCCATAGAAACATAGTGAAAGCTACAAAAGCATAATGCATAATCTTTTCTTTCTGAATGGATAATTATGTGCTTTCTTGACCAGGGGCATTTATATTCAACACAGCGAAGTTAAGCTTAACTTCATGTTAATGGAAACTTTGCATCAGAAGCTTTATTGAAATCCATGTTTATAAAGTGATCTGATTGTCGTTACAAATAATATATCAGCTTATATCCAGGTATGAGTACTATAAATGGAAATGAAGACCAAGAGCCTTATCATACTTTCAGTGGAAGTGGCATCAAGAATGTAATGTATCAAGAACCTTTCACTAGTCTCTGGTACTAAAGTAGGGGAAAGGGCAAATGATAATGCTTTGCAAGAGATTAAGGTGCTGAGTTGCTGAGAATATGGATGTAATTCTTGACTAAATTTCTTTGTAAAAGTAGCAATGAATAATCTGAGAAATTTTCTTCCCACTGCAGGAAAGTCTTTGAACACCATGCAGCTTTCAAATGTTACTCCCTATATGAGACCTATTCTGTGCAAAATTCAAATACAGTTGTTTTGCTTAGAAAACATTTTCTACACAGAAAACAGCATGTTCTGTATAGAAAATAATATTTCAGCACATAAATATTAATTCTTGCACAGCAAATTTTCTTTCTACACAGAAACATAATCTAATTTTGCATGTGGTTGATTTGAGAGAAAACACAATTTTCTGTGAAGAAAATATTATTTCAATGCAGAAATATTAATTCATGTGGAGAAAAAGGTGTTTTCTGCACAAAACATTCATCCTAGGATTTGCAGTTCAAGGAGGGACATTAAGAATTTTCAGCCAAAAGTTCAAAAACCTCTCCAAATTGCAAAGCCCAGAATGGAACCCAAAAGATGATAAATTGCCTTTACAATTCTGAGTCAAAAGGCAAACTCCTTAAGTTAGGTTTGCCTTAACTGGGCCTCCTGGGACTTACTATTTGAATGCCCCATGTGCTACTATGTTGTTCAATAAAGCTGTGGCCAGTTTATAACCCAATAATATATTGTTCACTATCATCCTTCCAAGTAGAGGTGGGGCAATAACTCCTAGTATTGTTTAATTGTTATCAATTGTTTGTTATTTTAGGGGGGTGGGATATTGGGATTTGGGGCTGTAGTGTTTTAACTTGTAAGCTGCCCTGGTTGTCTTGGACAGAGGGGCGGGATATAAATAAAAATATATTTTATTGATTTATTAGTACTAAAAATGTACTTATGCACAGGCACACATGGTGAGTTAATTTACTAAAATGTATTTCTTCTTTAGAGAAATATCATGCATTCAGCCATATTATAAAACTCTACCTCTGCTTCCTGAAAAACACATGGACTCAGTCATCTGCAGCTAAAAGACTTCTGTAGGTATCAGACAATAGTGTGAAACACAGAAAGTCTTGGAAGCAAACAAGTAATTTAGCTGTAAATGAAACAAATATTCAAACAAGAGAGTGAGAGTGTGTGAGAGGGAAACAGTACCCATCACCAACAATGTTTTTATTTCTTCTGTAATAATAAGAGGTTATTATTACGACTCTGATTTAACCTATAGAGTGACACAATCCAATTTAGAAAGCAAAACAAACAAATCCTTTATGAAAATGCCAAATCACATCAGAATGACACTTGATTTCATTCTGCTCACTGAAGTATTTGATGACAGAGAACAGTTAATGTTCAACCAAATCCCATAGGGACTGAAGCTACAGAAATGCAATCTTCTCATGTCTGCAATGTAATTCCTTTTACATGAATAAACAGAGTATGAGATTGCCTTTGCAAACTTTTCTTTTGAAGTTCTTACTGAGAAAAACACTACAATATTATGACTTTAAATCTACTGAGATAAATGACAGCCTCCATACAAGACAAGTATGGGGATGCTTTTTGTCAGAACTATATGGGGAAAATAATTCCAGTTATATATTTTTATATTGAAAATGAGTAGATATTTTCTACTTTTTACCCAGCATGAATATTTCCTTCTGTAAATACATTAGTTATTCTCATGTGATCCCACATCTCCATGGTTAACTTTTGATGAAACTAAAGAGACAATCATACTTGGTACCAGGTCCTACACAATCATACTTTGGTAGTCAACTGTGAGCCACACCATCCCCTTTGGTCTCCAGTGACAAAGATGGATTCAAGCTATGTAGCTGTTCCCTCATACAGAATGCATCCTCAATCAGCACAAAATGTTTTCCCATTTTCTATGCCTGTGTCCTCAGAATGCTCAGTCCTCAGAATGTACATCTTGACAGAAGTCAGTTTGCTGGCTGCCCATAACAGGCACTAGTGCAGTTCAGGACCTGCACTGCTCCAGCTAATTCTGATGGCAAACAGAAACAGATGTGAGTTTTACCAGCTTACTAATGCCATCCAGCCCTCAAACGCCTAATTACCTCAGCAGTTTCAGATAGATAGCCAAACAGATAGATGGCTGAGATTATGCATCTGGAGACATAGGGGCTGTACAGACCAGCAGTAAGGGCTGGCATCGGGGTGGCATGGGGGCATGGTATTTAGATGACACATGCCTCAACGCCACCCTGATGCTGGCATCATGCCACCCACCATTATGACAGGCGGCATTGCAGAACTCTTTTAGTGCAGTATTCACACTCCACACACCAAAAGGAGTGCCGAAAAATGCCACTGCAGTAGCAAGGGCGCTCTTTTTCTGGGCCAAAATGAAGTGGCATTTTGATGCTCCTTTTTAGCCCAGAAATACAAAAGATCAGGGCCATTGCATGCGGTTGCCATGGTTCTGATCTGGTGCTCAAAGGGGCGGTGCCAAGCCACTCCTTTGGTGAGGTCTGTTTCGTCCCATAGTTATAAGAAGCTCTATCATTATAGCTATGTCTCCCAGTGGGACGCCCAAAACCATATCTTTGGCACCTGTGTCAACATAGAGATTTCCAAGGCACTGGGGAATGGGAAAGACAGTGAAGTAGAATCCAGCTCCCTCCTGACAGCAAATCACTTTGTAACAGGCAGCCATAGAGACTTCTTCAAAAATCCCTATGTTGGTGCAGCTGTCTGGCTTTTAACAACTTTATCACATTACACCTTTATAGTGTATTTATTATTTTTGTTTATTAACATATTTATATCAATATATCACTAATCCCATTTGGATTACCGTAATGCACTCTATGTGAGGAGGAAACTGTTTGGAAACTGTTCAGAAACTTCTATGAGTGCAAAATGCTGCAGCTAGAATGCTGACTGGGGCTAGTTATAGGGAGCCTGTAACTCCCTTGTTGAAACAGCTTCACTGGCTACTGGTTCATTTCCGGGCACAGGACCTATACGACCTATACGGTTTATATTTGACTATTTGAGAGATCACATCTTTCCATATGAAGCTGCTAGAGCCCTAAGATCTTCAGGGGAAGGCTTTTTCTCAGTCCTGTCACCATCCCAGGCTTGCTTGCTGAGGACACGAGAAACAGCCTTCTCAGTGGCTGCTCCCACCTTCTGGAGTGCCCTTCCATACAGACTAGTCTCACCGCTTCCCTGCTTACTTTTCACCAGCAAGTAAAAATGGTTTTTTTTTTTTAAAAAAATGTAGTTAAGCTTTTAAATATATAAACATGACAGGGTGGTATTATATGGGGTGTTTTAGTTATGTTTTTAACTTGTGTATGTTTTTGTTAGTTTTAATACTGTTTTATATAGATGATTTTAATTGTTCTAATTTTTCATTGTAAAATCTTTGTTTTATAATCTTTTTATCTTGTGAGCCATTTTGTATCCTCTTCTGGCAGAAAGGTGGCATAGAAATGAAATGAAATGAATAAAATACCCTACAGTTTATATGAAAGGCAATTAAAACAATCTTGAATAATAGAATTATAAAACATATCCAACCTGGATAAAATAAGTTTTTCCTGAATACTTTAATTAACAGCTAGGTTTAAACCTGGCATCATAATGATTCTAATATTGCTGCCAGTCAGGCCTTCAGAAGGAACCACAGAAAATGCCCTCTCCCATTTGCTCCCACAATGCATTTTTTCTACTGATGAGACTTGGAGAAAGGTCCTCCAATAGATCTATATTTCAGCTATATTCCTTTTTAACTGCCATGGCAATATCCTGTGGAATTCTTATATTTGTAGTTTAATGAGACCCAAGAGTTTGGGCTAAGAATTTTAAATGCCTTCCCTAAACTGCCAATTCCAGGACTCCATTAGATGTAGCCATGGTAGTTAAAGCACAGTATAGCACTATACAGTATAGCATACTAAAGGGGCAAAGTTGGGTTTGGGAGACACTTTCAGTCATTGCACCAGTTCAGTGATGGCAAATACGCATTCCAGTATTTACAACATGGAAAATCTTGTTTATGACTTTAAAAACACTGAACAGAACACAGAACAGGATGCCAGGCAAATGTGTGTGTGTGTCCACTCACACATATATAATACAGAGAGAGAGAGAGAATATAGTGGAAACCTGCTGCTTAATAGTAATGTGACTGAACAGAAAGCTTTTCGGTGCCATTTTCTAGAACCAGTCCTGCACCAATAATTAATAATAATAAAAGAATATTTTTAAAAATATGATCAATTGTATCAATAGCCAGCAAGTTTCATTATCAGCAAGTCTTGGGTAATCCAAGGGGAATTATAGGCTCCACAACACTAGAGCCGGTACTTGGAAGTGATTATCAGTGAGCCTTTCATATCGAAGTCCATAATGAGACCACGTTTTTGATCGAACTACTAGCTCTCTCACTTGGAAAATCTCCCAAATTTTCATATTCAAGGATTCCTTGAATTAATTGAGGAATTATTCAGATTCTATAAGTCTTCAAGGCAGATCATCTTAATAGATCCTCCATCAAGAAAGATCTGCTACCATCAAAGTAATGTTCATGACCTGAGCATAACAATGGGATTGTTGTAAATTCTCTCCTTTCCTTCCCATCCCAAACCAAAACCATCTGCCTAATTCAGGTCCAGGTACTTCCTTATGTTTTGGGACAACAATTATTGAGGCAGACCTATGGTTGTCCAGAAATCCAATTGCAACACCCACAATCAAATTATTGGAATCCCAGTTTGGGAGAACGGTGGCATATACTGTATATATACAATAAATAACTAAATAACATTTTCAAATCCCAGACATCATTTAAGGGCTGGTCTATATAACAGTATTTACTCACCTGATCGTTACCTTCATTAGGTTTGGATGTTATGGCAGATCAAATGCAATATTAATATAAATTAACATAGTTTCCATAAGGAAGAGGATCACATAACCACTAGAACCATACAGATTGTTCTTTGTTACAAGATATGTGTGTAGTTAAAGGAGAGACAATGAATGAAAACACTGGAGCTAAAAAAGCTAAATACTTTACTTTCCTGGTAAAATATGCATATGGTTGCAATTTCTAAATGCCATGCATATTATAAATTCTTGCTTGTTTCTTTCATTTCCATGAGAACAGGAAAAAAAGTATCGAAGGTTTTATGCAACATAAGGATTTTTGATCAGTTTTCAGTGCATTCCACCCACTGAGACAGAAAATATTTACAATTTTGAGAGGAACACAATAAGTGCTTCTTGTAGTCATTCAGAGGAGGTTTGCCTTTATCATTACCTTTCCCTAAGGATGAGAGCATGTGCCTTGCCCATAGCCATGCATTGGGTTTTATGGCTGAGCAGGGAATCAGACCTTGGTAGTCCAACACTCAAACCACTATGCCACACCGGCTCTCTCCAAATGTCTGAATATTATCTACATCCCTAGTGAGGAACAAAATATTGTACAGGTTCTAATTTTTTCTCCACTGCTAAAGCTCAGGTAAGAAATACATTTCCTTTTGTATTTTTTTATATACAAGCCACTGAGCAGAGTTCAGAGAGAAAAAGTGTTTACTAAAGGCTTGTTGGCATTCAGGGTTCATTTTAATATTTAATTCATAAGTGTGTGTTAAAATCTTCTCACCATTTCTGAGACTGAGATCAGAAAGTTGTGCTTCATGCAATATTCATTTTTAGAGTTTGGGAAAATATTTTTGAAGGAGACTAAATATAAAGATATGCTGAAACCATCCATAACTGAACAGACATGAGATGAATCTTAGGGTCCTAGAGCATTATTTGACCACTATTTAATTATGAATGGCTACATCATTGTATCTATTCTTCTTCAAAGTAACTTTGCACAGGCTGTATTTTTAATATTAAATTCATGGATAGCAGCAAATAGAAGTCAGTATAGATCCCTACTTTTTGCGTCCTAGAAAACAACCATGGGCCTAAATAACTGAAAGGCACCAGATCCTATCTGATCTTAGAATCTAAGCAGGATTAGACCTGCTTAGTATTTGGATGGGAGACCACCAATGATTACTAGGAGAAAAAAACTGGCAAAACCACCTGTAAGTTCATGGGCTCATTGTAGGTCAATAGGTGACTTGAAGGCACACACACAGAGGAAGCAATCATTTTAATCTTTGCATTTAAAATTAAATACTCAGTTTTATTTTATTTTTTTCTTCCATATAAATCATAGTCATGCTATTCTGTGTAACTGATAAATTTGTATAAGAAGTTAATCGTGTTTATAACTTAACCCACAAGTGATAAACACAATATGGAGTTATGAAAGATTAGTCCATTGGGGATATGACTCAACATACCCAAGCTTAATATGACTATACAACAAAGCAGTTAAAGAATATGCAGTGTCATAACTCAATCAGAGGAATCACACTCAGGACCTTGAGGGTTTATTGGTTTTATTCATCATCCATTCACACCCCATACATTGCTATTATACTTTGAAGCTTCTTTTTTAAAAAGCCATGATGGATACAATCACATAGTTTCTCTTCTATACATACTGGTATGGAAGGCTCCCCAGCAAGGTCAGAGGGTTAGCACTATAAAAAATAATAATAATAATAAATAAAACTTTTATTTGTATACCGCCCTTCCTAAGATCAGGGCGGTTAACAACAATTCAAAACAATACAATTACAACTACAGTGCAATACAAGATAACAGTGCAATACAATACATTAATATTAAAATCAACAATTAAAACCCCTAAGCCAGCAACCCTTACTGTCGGGAAGGGTTGGAGGGCAAGATGGAATTGCCATTACATTACATTGGGAATGCAGATTGGAATAGGAAGGTCTTCAGTTCCTTCCTAAAGTGGGCCAGGGAGGTGGCCGAGCAGAGCTCAATGGGCAGCTTGTTCCAGAGGGTCGGGGCGACGATAGAGTATGATCTCTTTGTTGTGGAGACCAATCTCGCCCCTGGAACCCTCAGTAATTGCTGCCCAGATGTTCTGAGGGTGCGGGGCGGAATGTATGGAGAGAGGCGGTCCTTGAGGTATCCTGGGCCCAAGCCATGTAGGGCTTTATAGGTTATAACCAACACCTTGTATTGCGCCCGGAAGCGAATAGGCAGCCAATGCAGATCTTTGAGCACAGGTGTAATATGACTGGTCCTAAAAGTACCAGTGACCAGTCTGGCTGCCATATTCTGTACCATCTGTAGCTTCCGGGTGTGGTACAAGGGTTGTCCCATGTAGAGCGCATTGCAGAAATCCAATCGAGAGGTTACCAGAGCGTGTACTATTGTTTCAAGGTCACTCTGGGCCAGGTATGGGCGCAGCTGGCGAATAAGCCAAACCTGATAACAGGCGCTTTTGATCATCGCATTCACCTGAGCTGTAAGGTGAAGCGACGAGTCAAGAAGCACCCCCAGACTGCGCACGGAGTCCTTTACAGGAAGCGTCATCCCGTTCAGGACAGGTGGAACCACCGCCATTCCTGGACCAGGGGAACCTATCACAAGTACCTCCGTTTTCTCTGGATTCAGACTGAGTCGGTTTTCCCTCATCCAGCCCATTACTGACTCCAGGCATGCCACGAGAGGAGAGACGCCATCCTCAGTCACTGCGTCAGTCGGAGACATAGAGAAAATGATTTGGGTGTCATCAGCGTACTGATAACCCCGCGCCCCA
This sequence comes from Sceloporus undulatus, assembly GCF_019175285.1. Taxonomy (NCBI): domain Eukaryota; kingdom Metazoa; phylum Chordata; class Lepidosauria; order Squamata; family Phrynosomatidae; genus Sceloporus; species Sceloporus undulatus. Next base: position 60,217,469 of record NC_056524.1, on the reverse strand, counting down.
TGTCTCCGGATGATCTCTCCCAGCGGTTTCATGTAAATGTTAAATAGCATGGGAGACAGAATGGCTCCTTGAGGGACCCCAGTTGTGAGGGCCCTCTTGTCGGAGCACACGTCTCCCAGCTGCACCATCTGGAACCTCCCAGAGAGGTAGGACCGGAACCACTGGAGTGCAGTGCCCCCGATTCCCACCTCTATCAGGCGCTCCAGAAGGATACCATGGTCTATGGTATCGAAAGCCGCTGAGATGTCCAAGAGCACCAACAGGGACACGCTTCCCCTGTCGATGCCCAGACGGAGATCATCGACCAAGGCGAGCATGGCTGTCTCAACCCCGTAACCTGCCCGAAAGCCAGTTTGAAATGGGTCCAGATAATCCGTTTCATCCAAGACCGATTGAAGCTGGATTGCAACCGCCCTCTCGATCACCTTCCCCAAAAATGGTAGCAGCGAGACTGGCCGGTAATTACTATGTATCAGGGGGTCGAGGGAGGGCTTTTTTAATAGAGGTTTTACTATGGCCAATTTGAGATCAGATGGAAATTGCCCTTCCCTCAAGGATGTATTAATAATCCGGCATAACAAGGAAACAAGGATGTTACTGCCGGTCCTCCCTGAGCCGCTAACCATGAGGGACAGGGATCGAGAGAGCAGGTTGTCTTCCAAACGCTTCCAAGGATCTTGTCCACATCATCGGTACTTACCAACTCAAACTGATCCAGTTTAATAGAATCCACGGAGGCTCTGAACGCCTCTACCCTAGGTTCTGCTGTAATGCCGGCGTTAAGACCTTCGCTTATCCGAGAGGTTTTATCCGTGAAGAAGTTGTTAAATTGGTCACAGCAGGCCTTAGAAGGTTCAAGGATCTGGTTCGGGGCAGGAGGGAGCTGAGTTAGCTCCCTGACTACCCTGAACAACTCTGCTGTACGCGACTCCGCGGACGCGACACGAGCACCATAGAACGAATTCTTAGCTGCTCGTATCGCCTCTCCATAGACCTCTAACAGTTGGTCTAGGAGAGCCTTGTCGTCTAAGCAAAGGTGTTTCCGCCAACGGTACTCTAGCAATCGCAGTTCCCGCTTCCTCGCCCGGAGATCTTCCGTATACCAGGGCTTACGTTTGGAAGCGGGTCTGAGAGGGCGCTTGGGAGCGATGCTGTGTATAGCCCTAGAGAGACCGGTATTCCAAATACCAGTCAGGGCATCAACAGAATCGCCGTCACTTCCAACCATGTATCCCTCTAAGGCTTCTTGGAACCTTTTGGGTTCCATCAGCCTTCGAGGGTGGACCATCCTAATGGGTCCACCACCCCCAGGAGGGATCTGGGTAGAAGCCTTGATTTTTGCCTCCACGAGGAAATGATACGTCCATGACAGGGGGAAAATATTAGTTATTTCCGCCCACGGATTTTCCGCATCCGAGCAGAAGACCATATCAAGTGTATTTCCCGCAAAATGCGTTGGACCCGCAATCAGCTGGGACAGGCCCATGGCCGCCATGGTATCCATGAATTCCCAAGCTGCACCAGATGGAACATAGTTGGCCGTGAGGGCGATGTTGAAGTCCCCCAGGACAAGTAGCCTGGGTGTCTCCAGCATCAACTCAGTGACCAGCTGTGTCAGCTCGTTAAGGGAATCCGCTAGTGCACGGGTGGCCGATACACTAACAGAATCCCTAGACTGTCCCTAGCCTTGAGGGTCAGGTAAATGCACTCAATAAAGGACGTCTGTCGGATGTTGTTCCTGGTGAGAGACAAGATGTTCCTATGTATCAAGGCCACACACCCCCCGCCCACCTAACCTGGGCTGGTCCTTCACAGAGAACCCAGCAGGAAGGGCCTGTGCCCACACAGCATCCCCCTCAGGCCCAAGCCAGGTCTCTGTAATGCAAGCCAGGTCGCAGTTGGTGTCCTCCAACAGATCATGGAGGATGTGGGACTTGTTGTTAATCGACCTGGCATTGCACAGGAGCAGCGACAGGGTTTGTGGCATGGTTGGAGTGACCCTCAGGTCCCTTTGGTTGGGAGGGGGACAGGAAGGAGAGATAGATATAACACATCGATCTCGCCTTCCTCTGTAACGCTAGTCCCTACTCCCACCGCCATACCTCCCCTTGCCCCACACTACCTCAATATGAGCTCTGCTTAAGCTGGTGTTATCCTCCCCCTCCCTGGCCAAAGCATTCCCCACAACCATATCCCCCCCTTCCCCTCTCCCAGCTGCAGAAAGAGCAGAGGTAAGTCACCGCAGACAGACCGCTTGGACACACTCCTTTCGCCCTGCGCAGCCAGAAATACGCAGCTGCGGAGCTGCGGACCTGCGGAGTCCTCCAAACTTAGTCCGTGGGCAGCCTCTCTGGGGCGGTGCGCAGATGCGCACCTCCAACACCCCAAAGAGAGCCGCCCCGCAACAGCACAACTCCCAGCCCAAGGTCCGGTGGCAAAAAGGAGGTGCGGCGAAGGAGGAGACAAGCAAGCCGGCTTTTGAGCGTGCCGCTGCCCCGGCACGCCCCTCTCTTCGCCCTCCTCCCAGGTGGTCCGAATTCAGGGCCTCCGGAGGTGCTGTGGAGCTGGCGATGGCAAAGCAGGAGTCCTCCAAACTTAGTCCGTGGGCGGCCTCTCTGGGGCGGTGCGCAGATGCGCACCTCCAACACCCCAAAGAGAGCCGCCCGGCAACAGCACAACTCCCAGCCCACGGTCCGGTGGCAAAAAGGAGGCGCGGCGAAGGAGGAGACCAGCAAGCCAGCTTTTGAGCGTGCCGCTGCCCCGGCACGCCCCTCTCTTCGCCCTCCTCCCAGGTGGTCCGAATTCAGGGCCTCCGGAGGTGCTGTGGAGCTGGCGATGGCAAAGCAGGAGTCCTCCAAACTTAGTCCGTGGGCGGCCTCTCTGGGGCGGTGCGCAGATGCGCACCTCCAACACCCCAAAGAGAGCCGCCCGGCAACAGCACAACTCCCAGCCCACGGTCCGGTGGCAAAAAGGAGGCGCGGCGAAGGAGGAGACCAGCAAGCCAGCTTTTGAGCGTGCCGCTGCCCCGGCACGCCCCTCTCTTCGCCCTCCTCCCAGGTGGTCCGAATTCAGGGCCTCCGGAGCTGCTGTGGAGCTGGCGATGGCAAAGCAGGAGTCCTCCAAACTTAGTCCGTGGGCGGCCTCTCTGGGGCGGTGCACAGATGCACACCTCCGACACCCCAAAGAGAGCCCCCCGGCAACAGCACAACTCCCAGCCCAAGGTCCGGTGGCAAAAAGGAGGCGCGGCTCTTCACAGATGTGTAGCCTTGCATGTTCAAGTGGATGGGGTTAGAGATGTCAAAGTATGCAAGGTTTTATCAAGCATGTCTAGAGTCTTGGCCTTTTAATCATAAAAAGAGATTCACTGACTTCATGGATAACTGAAAATAACTGCAAATGTTTACCATGTTTAATAGCTTAAGCTTTTCATTGTCCTTTTCAAATTCAGGGCAATGAAGAAAAAAAACTTCTTCAAAGTGCTCCACAATTATTTTAGGTATAATATACTTTGTGAAGATTTCAACCTACATCAGAATTGTTGAAGTATACATGTATTTAAGTGCATGTTACATGTGTGCAAGTCTCTTTCTGGACAGGGTATAGAAAATTATTCTCTTCCTTTTGCAATATGTTTTTTTAAAAAATCCTACTCTTAGCAGTTGTCAAGCTCCAGGAGAAGTTACTACTTCCTCAGTGGAAAGAAGAGGGAGGGAAGAGGCAGTTCAGATCATGAAGAGCCAACTGCAGTGAGCTCCTGGAGAAAGGAAAGGATGGGTGCACTGCATTTTTTCCATTTCCAGCTAAGGCCAGCTTGTTCTTAATGGTCTGAATTGCCCCTCTCCTTTCCCGATCAGTAAATGACAGCAGGAAGGGCCCCTCTCAGGAGGTGACAACTCCCAGCATGTGGGAGAATGAAAAACTGTAGTGGGGATGGTACACACACACATAGAATCTTAGCAAGAATATGTTGTTGTTCCTTGGCAAAGCTGTATGAATGCAATGATCACTTGACTGAATTTGAGTGGCTTATTCTTCTTTGTCCACTACAAACCACATTTTAAACAACAACAAAAATTGGAGATTACTAGATGCAAGTGACAAACCATGATATAGTAATAGCTTGTTGTAGCAGCTTTGAAAGCAATTATGTAGACACTGATCCATGTTGATATTTTCTCTTCAGAAAAGCTACTTCAAAAGAGTAATCTCAAAATATCTATATAAAGAATCATTTTTGAAATTAGATTTAGTAATGTGATGATAAGATTATATTCACAGTGCTGTTTGATTAATGACAGACTTCATAGATTCAGACAGGAGAGGTTATGCTTAACCAGCCTTTAAAAAAAATTACTCCCATGATAACTAAGGAAAATTCAGTTTCTATAGTATATTTAGGTTTCCAGAGGAAATTTGACATCAAAGATTAATGGAGAAATTAAACAACCACAGCACAGAAAGTAAAAATAGTGTTTTGAATAAAAGCTATTTTATATATAAAGGAGTTTAGAAAGAAAGGATTTCAGGCTCCAAAACTGGGAAGCAAATAGAATTATAAATCTGAATGTTGTACCAAGTGTTGTTTCACTCATTGTTGCAGTAGGGATGGATGACAAATTTTGTTTGCTCTTCGGTGCAAATGTGTCAGCTTAGTATTTTAAAACCAGAACACAATAAGATAGTAAAAAAGATACCAAAATGCACATATTGGGGAGGGGGAGCACATAAACATGTATAATTTTATGTATCAGTAAAAAGCAAATCACAATCCAATGTGCTACTGTGACAAAACAAAGTAGCAGTGACCAAATAAGAACCTGAATGAAATGAACTTCGACATGATCACCCATCCTTACATTGTGGAGCTATGATATGCAAAACTATATCTTCTGAAATTCTATCTCCTCTCCCACAACAGTACAGAAGTCTTGCTAGGATCCGGACTTGGCAATTCTACTTCGATTGTCAGTGCTTGGAAATGCTACCTATTTATTAATTTAGTATATGGTCCTCTTTTCTCCAAGGACTGGGAAGAAAAGTGATATTCAACAAGATTAAAGCATTAAAGATTAAAACAACTAAGTGTTAAAACAGCAGTATTTTCGCTTTATATCAGATTTCAGAGAAACACTAACATTTTGCTACAAAGAGATTTTGCAGCACCTTTGGAACTAACACACTAGTGTTATAGCAACAGCAATAGCATTTATATTTCTGTACCACTTCTCAGTGAACTCAATACTCTCTAATGGTTTACAGTCTGGAGGCCAATTGCCCCCAACAAGCTGGGAACTCATTTTACTAACCTACAAAAGGATGGAAGGTTGAGTAAACCTTGTTGCTGCAGTACTGATATTTAACCACTGCACCAGGTCTCCTTAGTTAGTGTACAACAACAAATTTTGTGTCACATAAATTAACTTATTAAAATTAACATATTAGTTACAATCTAATCTGTACTGTGGTGGTGTATTCAGCAGTTACTAATTCTAACTTAAATGCATGCTGTATATGAAAAGACACATTTTTTCTGGTGTTATTTTGAAGGTGATACCCAATGATATACCTTACCTTATGACTTACATTATGAATATCATCAAGATGATTTTTGTTTATTTCGCTTGCTCTCAAAAATGCGAAAGTAAATCAACATTTAATATATGTGAATATACAAGCTAGTCCTAAGTACTTTCCTTGCAGCAGTTTAGCTGCAGTCTAGATGAAATGAATGAAGATTGCAAAAAGGCTAACCAAAAATAGAAATTATTCATTGCCTTGAATGTACTGTGTCTACAAAATAATAGGAATTCACCAAAGCAAATTATACAAATAGCATCAGAATACACTCTTGCACATGAACACCACTGTTCCATTATAATTTAGCATACATTTTAAGTTTCAGAAGACTTTCACTTTTATGATATGGTTCATATCTAGAATACTTTTAACAAAACTGTATTATTATGAGCCATTCAGTCAAGACAGCTTTGTACCTTTTGTAGCGGCACTGAACATATGTTCTCCCACACATACAATATTATGTCAATTATTTCAGGAATAAAGTGTTCAAAGCTGAGAGCCTTGCCATTCCGTGTCATGTATCTCCTCAGAGATAGGCTTATTACAAAATGCAGAATGCAATTTGAATGAAGTACAATTCACAATATGTTTTCTAAAGTTGTAATGCAACTTGAGGTTTCATGCAAAATGAGTTTTTGCATAACTCATATCTTCCAATTTGGCAGGGACAGTACCAAGTAATCCTCTGTCATCCTAATTTTCAGCTGCTTTAAAAATGTCCCAGTTTCTCTCTCCTCTTCCAAGCCCCATCCCCTCACCCTCATCGTCCTCTCCTAACTACAACTGCTGCAAAGTCTATTCAAATTGAAAAAGTACTTTGCACTCAGAGGATGGGGATGAGCAGAAAGAATCTTGCCCTTTCAAGTAGACTCAGGAAAAAACAGTTGCTTCAGCCTCTACTAGCTTATGTGTATTTTTCCCATAAATAACTTTTGCCATCTTGACCACACTCTGATAGTACTTTGCCACATGTGTGTTCATGTTCATTTGAGAAATATTGGAGGGTGTGATACATACTTAAAAATATAGTACAGTTGTATAGACTGAAAATTCATGGTAGGATGCCACCTTATACTGAGTTACATCCTCGTCCCTCTAGCCCACTATTAGAAACACTATTGGTAACATTGACTGGCAGGAGATCTGCAGAGCTTCTTTCCTATCTATGTATCAAGAGCTCTGCTCTTGTAGTCTTTTGTACAAGTACTAACCACAGTCAACACTACAAAATCAAATGAGAAAAGATATGCTCTTTGTAGTATCCCAATATTATTTATATCCGAGTAAATAAAAATGTAACCAGTCATATACATATCAGCATCATATTATTTCAATCAGCTTTTATATTTTATATCCCATCATCAGATGAACCTTATGATGAATCATTCATTAACTATATTTTAGTCACTGGTATTTCATAGCAGCTCTAGATCTGCTGGATTAACTTCACATGACTTGATTGACAACATTTACATTATTGCCGCCCTGGTTGTGTTGCACAGAGAGGTGCAATATAAATAATTTATTATTATTATTATTATTATTATTATTATTGTTGTTGTTGTTGTTGTTGTTGTTGTTGTAACGGGTTCAAAAGTGGAAAAATGATCTTAATAGAAGATTATTTATGGGACTCATTTGTCAGGACCATGTGCCACACTGGTCTGAAAATGACATGGATGTGACCACTAGGAGGAACTGGAGCAGATGTTACTACAGTTCAAGTGGCAGGTGCATGAGTCAGCATTTGGTAAGCTGTGCATCATGGGAAATCCGATGCAACATGCACAGTAGGTGAAATCAGCCAGCAGTGCATCATGGGCAATGTTCTGATCCAACAGGTACTGCATATGAAACCAGTCAGGTTTCATTGGTGGCATGACTGTCACATGACTTCCAAGAAGACCACCTATAAAAGGGAGAATGTGACTATCTCCATTGTTGGGTTGTTATAGTCGGTGGTTGGCGAAGCACTTTGTTAGTTTGTATAGCTGTGAGTATTCAAGAAGGCTGTCTGATTCTCTGTGTAATCTTTCTAAATAGTTTGCAACAAAGATTAAAAGCCCTTGTGTTGAGTGAAGTCTCGCTGTCCAGAGAATTATTTCTCAGGCTGCAAGGTAACGTGGCAGCCTGTGTATGGGAGGAAATTTGTTGTGCAGCTGCAAGCCTCACAGAATCTTTGCTCTTCACAGACCTTCTTTTAGGCATGCTGCCTATGTGCATCAATTCTGCTTCTGGTCGTAGGGGACACAGCTCGCTTCTCAATGCCCCAACATCATTATGGAAAGCTACTCCATTAAAATAAATTTCAACTAAACTATGTGAACATTATTTTAAAAACTGATTTATCAGTGCTGTAGTATTTCATTGAAACTCAGTTATATAAATAACTAAAAATGTGCCAAAAGTTGAAGAAATGGCAGTGCTCTGGGTACTTTTTTCACATGTGGGAGGGCAGTCCAAAACTGCAAAGATTTTGGTTCAAGATTTTTTAATTATGAGAGAGCAATAAAAAGCCATATCAACTCTCATTTCTCCGGCATCTGAGGGAAAATAGAACAGCCAGGCACAGCACCATTGTTCCTTGATTCCAGTGGTTGAGGAAGACCCTCCCTTCAAACCAACGTCTATGGCTTTGTTATATGAAGGAGAAAGGGCAGCAAGTACTTGCTGGATTTAGTTCCCTCCCCCACTGACATCCTCCTTTCCTTTGTTTTTCCAAATTAGTAATTTGTAAGCCACTCTGGGAATCCTTTTGGCTGAAGTGTGGGGTATAAATACTCCAAAAAATACCACACACACACACACACACACACACACACACACACCACCACCACCACCACCACCAGTACTGAGTATACTTATTTTGTTTAAAAAAATATCTCTTAGCAGAAACCTAGGATCATTCTTTTCTCTGGCAGCTCATATGGTGTTTGTCTTTGGACTTTCACTAGCAAAGGTTACACTCTCTCAGGGGCTGTACAGACAACCTGTGAAGGGGTGGCTCTATGCTGCCCCTGGAAACGCTGGGTTGGGGATGAGAAACCATATGCCATGCTACCAACCCAATTCAAAAAGGAGCCATGAAAAGGGTCTCCTTTTTGCACCATAGAAGGTGTATCATAAGCGCTGTGGCACAATGTTATGACGTTTGGGTGCTGCTCACAAGGGACATTATCATGGCATGCACCATGTAAATGGGTGCGTGCCAAGATGGTGCTTGGTCAGTGTGGTAAGGACTTTGAGTATGTGAATGCTAAGCCCTAGAGCAGCCCTAGTCTGCCTGCAGGCCAGCACAAAGTGCCGGTCTGTACAAGCTTTCAATGTAATAGAAAAACTGAGAAGTTCACAATTTAAAAATGAAATCCATTATGACTTGTTTATTACTGATTGGTTTCCATTTATTCCTTTTGTTAAAAGAAACAGATAATCTAGATCCATCTAGTTCTCATGTGAGTCTTTGGAATGATATCTTAACTTGAAGGCAAGAAAAATAAGTATGTGTATATATGCATTTATTACATTTTGCCAAGGAATACTGGCAGGTATACATTTTATTTTGTTCTGTTACTTCAATAAATGTTTTTAAAATGTTACAACCTCAGTGTTATGGCTTCTTTAAAGATGTCTGATGTTTCATTATCAGGGCTCATAGAGGAAAACAGAAAAGGAGAAATCAAATGAAGATTTAAAAGATGGAGGAAATTTTCATATATTATGAAATATATGTGATATTTGAAAAATGTAATAACTGTAGTTTTTTGTGGGTTTTTCGGGCTATGTGGCCTTGTTGTTCTAGAACATGGCCACATGGCCTGAAAAACCCACAAAAAACTATGGATGCCGGCCATGAAAGCCTTTGACTTCACAATGTAATAGCTGGTTTACTCTTAAGACTAAATTGCATAAATAAGAATTCATAAATCTGAAATGTCATCACAATAAACATGATTAAACAGGTTTACCTTGAATTAACACAGTTGCCATGATTACATGCAGTATTGATTAACTATGATGTCAGATTGGGTTTACACATACTAGGTCTTATTTTATTCAAGATAATACTTCAGTTGCTACAGTTTCTGAAATCTAGCTAATTATTTCCAGTAATGAATCAAATTGAGTGAGGATGTGGGAGGTGGTGGTATGCTATATAAATGTTACTGTTATTTCAAAAACAAACAAACATTAAACACTTCTTTCTTATTTTGCAAGGAAATTGTAAAACACAAATAGATAGGATTCCTTTCCTATTCTATTCTAGAATAATTATTTTAAACATGTTTTTAGATATGTGAGTCCCTTATCTTTTGAGTCATCCCCTCAAGATATAACAGATATAACATTTTAGAACTAATTTTATTACTGCTTTTTGAAAACCGGTCACGGGGGGGGGGGGGGGGGGGGGGGAGGACAGACAGCATAATACAAAAGTGTAATTGCTTTGATGTGAATTGCCATTGAGGAAAAATGCAAATATTCATGGAGGGGTAACCTCCATTATTTTCAATGGGGCGTTGCATGCTGCGTGCGTGCTCATAAGCATGTGCCCCACTCAAGTCTATGAGGCTTGAATATTGGCGAGTCCATTTTTGTATGTGGGGTGTGTGTGTGTGTCCGGAATGGATCCCCCGTGAAAATAGAGGACTGACTGTAATGTGATGGAAAGTTTACTCTCTTCATGGAGTTGACTTGAAAAATGGTCCCAGAACACTTCCACTCTCCCTCTAAAGTAAGATATAATAAAACAAGATAGATATGACATGTAGGTACTTCTTGTGAACAGTTTATAATAATTACACAAAAAGAGATACATTCAGAGTTTAATTTTACATTTATCTAACATAGAATTAAGTCACTCTGAGTCTTAAGGACAAGAAAGTCAACATAGTAACTTAGGGGCCCGGCACACAGGCGTTAAGAGGTGGTGCTGCTCCACCCCTGGAAGGCCTGGGTTGGGGATGTGGCAACCACACACTACATCCCCAACCTGGCAGTTCTATGGCACAAAAAGAAGCTGCAAAAAGTGGGTACTTTTTGCACCATGGAAACAGTGCACTAGCCACCACTACCATGACTTTTCCATAGCTCTTTGACACAGAATGTCTACAAGCTGTGCCAAAGACATGGCGTGATGCCCACCTCATGTGCAGTTAGATGGACAGCATGATGCTGCCATGACCCTGGCATGGAGGTGGGCAGCAGGTGGTCACCATACTCTCAAGCTAGCATATTTTGTTGGTCTGTTCAGGGCCAAAGTTTTAATTACACATATTACAGTCAGCCCTCCCCATAGGCAGGCTTGCCTTCTGTGGCTTTGAGCTTATGCGAAAGGCAAGCCCTGGCATAAGAAATGGGGCACATACCTGTGGTGTACGCCACCATGAGCACAGCCCCATTATTTTATATGAGGCTTGAGTATATGCTCTTTCCCCATATGTGGGGGGGGGGCGGTCTGGAATAGATCTTATGGGGAGGGCAGACTGTATTACAATTATAGACTTCATATGGGAGTGGGATCATTTGAGAACTTATCTCTTGGCTGGAAAAATGAAGCGATTGTGGTACTTGCCTCCACCCCAACATAGGCTCAACCAGTTACTGCAGTGTTTTTGCTTTTTATAAATCACATTTTAAATCTCATGAAATTTATGAATTAGCCAATATTGCAAAGACATGAAAAGTAACCAGTGCTATCTTTGTCACTACAAGGAAAACAAATCCAATAAATATGTTCTACTTGCAGAATATTCTGCTATTCAAAGCACCAATGTGCTTGAACATCCCCCTTTCTATAACAATATAAATCAGTGCTAAAACCCATTTAGCAGCATTTCTCCTTCTCCTCCCCCTTTGACTGTTATCAGCATACTAAATGAATACAATATTGATTAAATCATTTCTAAAGAATGATGTATTGTTATTACCTGATGTTCTTCAGATTCATCTATTATATAGAAAAATCTTTAATTTTAATGATACAGGGGGAAAAATGATACCACACCAATTTAGGTTAACATGATCTGGCATATTAATATATAACGGATTACTATGATTACACAGTTTTCTCTTTTAGCTAATCCTTTTTGCAAAACTTCATCAACTAAACAGCTGGATATTATTATCAGAAGACAAATAATAAAATGGATTATTGAAAGGTCTAATATTTGAAAAAATTATTATGTTAAAACAGCTGAGAAGGAAAATTGTTTTGTCCTTTTGTGGAAATACTGATGAAGATGGACAAAATAAAAATTGGATGAAACTCTTGGAGGGAAGTGAGAAGTGAATGAAAGAATCAAATACAATAATCTGAGACAACGTCAAGACTACAGTACTTAACATCAGTTTCATCCTTAACTCTGATCAGCAGTCATATGGAAGGTTATTTTTTTAAAAAAAAAAACCTACTACAGCCAAAATGAGGATAATAATGTTCACAAAGGCGGGTTACAAACCACCAAAAATACGTATGGAATATGTATTAGGGTTAGGAAGGGGTGGTGCTTCTGCACCCCCCTAACCCTAGTACGTATTCCATACGTACAGCGCCCCTTCCACATGGGGGCTGCCATGTTTACGTATTGGACACTGGGCGTCCGCACGTGTCGCGGCGTCTATGACGTCGCGAGTCCGCCCCGGTGCCTCGCGATGTCATAGAGGCACCGTTTAAAGAAGCTCCATTTTGGAGCTTCTTTTTTGCTCCGCAAAGGAGACACGCGGTGTGGCTGCGGCGGCTCCCTTACGGAGCAAATGGCGGCGGCGGCAGACCACCTCAAAGCGGCGGTCTATAACCCGCCAAAGTTTGACAGAAACATTTAACCCTATGTGTAAATGAAAATGTTAAGCAATATATGGGATGAAAAGTGCCACACCATTGTTTGCAACTTATCTGCAACAGGAAGAGTGTGGAGCGGGAAAAAAGCTTTCCATGTTAATACTGCTTTTTCAAAAAATAATGAGACCTTCTCATCCTTGTCAGATGAGCCACTCTTTCACTTATCCTGAGATGTGTGAGTGTCCCCTTCCTTCCTTCCTTCCTTCCTTCCTTCCTTCCTTCCTTCCTTCCGTCCTTCCTTATTTATTTATTTCTGATCGTCAACCTATTCAAGATGATGGAGAAGTTGTAGGCAGTGTCATAAACATGAGGACATCAGATATATGCAAAGGCAATATAGTTCAAGAGGAATACCTTTTGTATGTAGATTCCTGATTTTTTCCCCTTGCTCTGGCTCATGTTATGAACCACTGTTGCTCTCCTCTTCAGAAATGTCGCTACCATATGAGGAAAACAATGACACAGTGGGGCAAGACTAGTAAACTCACCTCCTTGTGTGTGGAGAAACACTAAATGAATACTTGAAGAACTTGCAGCTTTAAGGTTAATAAAAATGCTCATGTCTTAAGACCTCGAGTGAGCCAATCCCCATTTATCCATGCTGAACTATGTACTGGACTGCACATTTTCCCCTCCCCAACAGTGTTGGCAGAACATGATCACCAGTATTATCTAGCTAATTTCTCTCCTACCTTTTTTATACCTGCCACCTGTGACCCCACTGTCAAGACTACAGTATTTAACATCCGTTTCATCCTTAACTCTGATCAGCAGTAAAAACTAGGCCAAAAAAGCCAGCCCTAAAAATGGACAAGAAGACTAGGGATGGGAAGGGCAGTTATGAAAGAACTAGATAAGATCTTAAAGAATAAATACATACAAGCACTAAATTGTCCTAGTCATAGTATTCTCCATCACCATGGACAGATGTGAGAGCTGGAAAGTAAAAAAAAAGGTTTAAAAAATCAACTCATTTGAGATATAGTGCTGGAGAAAAATACTGAGGATATGTACAGCCAAAAAGATAAACAAATGAGTGCTTGAACAGATCAAGCCAAGATGACAAAACTGAGACTATTGTACTTTGGCCACATCATGAGAAGACACGACTCCCTTGAAAACACATTAATGCTTGGAAAGGTTGAGGGTAGTAGACAGAGAAGAAGACTGCACACCAGATGGTTAGGGAAGTAATGCGCCTGAATCTATAGGACTTAAGCAGAGCAGTGGAGGATGAGGGAGAGTTGGAGATGCCTCATTCACAGAATCACTATGAGCCAAGGTCACCTTGGGAGCAATTAATAACAACAATAAACGTAAGTGTTATATTCAGCAACTGATTTAATGGATCTAATTTTAGTTGGAACCAGCATGTGGACTGGGAGCAATATATCTAAATGCAATATTGCTTACTACTTGGTGTGTGGAGGGATAGTTTAATTGTATGCCTTTATACTTTATACTTACTTCTGATTCTTTGTAAGTGTAGTTGGATAATATAATTAATTCAGAAATGTGATGGGCATTAGCATATTAAACATTCTGGATGCTTACTGGAATGTCCTTTCTTTATCTGGAGCAATGTAACAAGTCAATATTTTATCAAACAGTCATTTCATATTACAATTGCTTAACAAAATTTTGGGAACAAAGTTCATTAAAATCTCTTTCACTGAATTATTTCCTGTGACTGCCAGACAAAAGGAATGTAAAATAAGCAAAAAGTATTTGAAGACAAAATCAGTGTTCATTCAGCTTTAAATAAAAGTGGCTTAACCATTACTATTGTTCTGTCAATCAACCATTTAACAATTATGTCACCATTTGTAGTGCTTATTGATGTTAGCCAGAATATAAAGGGATAAGAGACAGAGCTGTGTTTAGACAAGGGAGTTTCATGGAAAGCCCTAAATTATGTTATTATTTTACTTTATCTTATTTTATTGCTCCACTCTTTATATGAGTGTTCTACAGAGGACCATGCTGAATAGTGTATTGCTAATCGAAGTGGTAGTCAGTGAACAGGTGTCAGTCCATTAGTCACTAGCTGGAGATAGTATTGTCTGGATGAGTTTTCAGGAAAGACAAACAGTTGTAGTCAATGAACACAAATCCTGTTAGACTGGAAAGAGAAAAACCCCAGTCTCCCATGTAGTTTAGGAAGGCCTGTGATTAACAGGGTAAACTGTCTGACACTGCTCTGCCATTCACTAATTTTCTGTCAGAGTTAGCTGTCAAAAAAAGCTGGTGCTTCATTCTGTCGAATGGTAGGACTGGCCGAGAAAGTAAAGAACATTGGAAGGAGTCCAGTAAGATCGGAAGGATCCTTGACACTGTATCTAGATTCAGAGTAAAGCTATGCTTAGTTCTCTATTTTGTTTGTGGAAAGTTGCTCCAAGATGTTCATTGCAGTATCAAGGGAGGTACACATAGTCTGCTCAGCAGTTTATTGTTAATCATATCATGTGCTTGAGAGTGTAAAATGACACCTTACAAAACCTATTATAATTTTAATATATCAATTACATAGTACTTTCCTTCTACTGATACTCCCAGATAACATTACAGCAATCACTCCAGCTAAGGGTTTTACCCTTCTTGTATGAGTGACAGGGAAAGATTTAAATCAAAAAGCTTGCTGTAATCATGCACTGCACATTCTATAAAGAGCACCTGAAAATTACCACAGTTGTACAGTTTATCTTTGGCAGTCAATGATCTGAACTACTCAAAAAAATCTCCTTAAAAATTGTCAGACTGATCTAGTCATTTCTTGCAAGTTTTTAGTGATTTAGGCATTCCCATGGATACAAAAATATCTTGAAATACTGTTTAAGGAAAATAATTTGTTTTAACCAGATTTCATTTGCTTACATGTTCATAATAAAAATCTTGCAAACTTAATTGCTGACATAGCTTTGGCTACTATTCTTGCACAAATAAAAGGGATATATGGATTAAAACTGCTTAGCATTCTGGTCAGCTGTACACAGAGTGGTAGCATGAAAACAAAAGATTTTTTCTAATTAGAAAGGCTCTTTTTAATGGATTCCATGGAGTCCTGAAAAAGCCCACCTTCACAAAATGAAAGATATAAGAAAAACCAGCAGCAAAATCCAAAGATATAAGATTTATGCAGTAACTAGCAAATTAAAAGTATCAGTGTCCAGGTCACTGTGTATTTTATTTTTCAGGAGGATTTATTTATAAAAATACAATAGTTTTACTTCAAAGAATCTAATGAATCAAACTGCAAAAACAACCACCTTCTGCTTTATCAGCAGAAATGGACACATCAGCTAACTACTTGTTTATGCTAATGTCATACGTACAGCCTTGGATCCTGTATTTTCAATAAGTAAATGTGTTTACCAACAAGTCCATCTCATGCTATTTCTCCTGTGAATGGTTATTTAAGAATGATTAGAAAAATATTAAATTTAAATGTACCTTTTAAACAAAGTTTGGTAAAGTGACAGACAGGAGGAATCATAGGCGGGATATAGGCCAACCCTTTTGGGTGGCCTGGACCCCCCTTTCCCCGATGGATCGGTGCCTGACCTGTCACAGTGGCAGCCCCAAAGGCCCTGATCCACCGCTTTTCCTGGTCTCAGGGAAGCAGCAAAATGCCTCTTCCCCATGGCTTGGAAAGGGGTGTCCTTGGGGCTTTATGTGCCAGCGGCACAAATGGTAAAAGAAGCTCCAAAATGGAGCTCCTTCTGGCACCACTGAAAGGGCGCCACAAGCTCCCTGCAGCAGCCCCCTTGCGTCACGCCCACACCGCTCCATTTGGAGGCAGCATGGCCATGACGTTGTAATGTAGACAGGGCACCACCATTACAACTCGGCAGGTATGTGCTAGGGTTGCAGGGCATCTGGAAAGGACGCCCCAAGGCAACCCTAGCATGTATCCAGTCCGGCACTTTGCGCTGGTCTGGATACCACCATAGAATCATAGAATCATAGAGTTGGAAGAGACCACAAGGGCCATCCAGTCCAACCCCCTGCCATGCAGGAACTCCCAATGAAAGCATCCCTGACAGATGACCATGCAGCCTCTCTTTAAAGACCTCCAAGGAAGGAGACTCCACCACACTCCAAGGGAGTGTGTTCCACTGTAGAACTGCCCTTTCTGTCAGGAACTTCCTCCTAATGTTGAGATGGAATCTCTTTTCCTGTAGCTTGCATCCATTGTTCCAGGTCCTGTTCTCTGGAGCAGGAGAAAATAAGCTTGTTCCCTCCTCAGTATGATATCCCTTCAAATATTTAAACAGGGCTATCATATCACCTCTTAACCTTCTCTTCTTCAGGCTAAACATCCCCAGCTCCCTAAGTCGTCCCTCATAGGACATGGTTTCCAGAGCCTTCAACCATTTTAGTCGCCCTCCTTTGGACATGCTCCAGTTTTTCAACATCTTTTTTGAATTGTGGTGCCCAGAACCAGACACAATATTCCAGGTGGGGCCTGACCAAAGCAGAATAGAGTGGCACTATTACTTCTCTTGATCTAGACACTATACTTTTATTGATGCAGCCTAAAATTGCATTGGCCTTTTTAGCTGCCGCATCACACTGTTGATTCATGTTCAACTTGTGGTCTACTTGGACTTCTAGATCCCATTCACATGTAGGAAAAGAGGAAGACCTCTGTGTTTGCTGACCAACTCCGGAAATAATGAGACAAGACACAATAAGAAGAAGACACCAGAAAATGGGTTGAAAATTGGGCAATTTATTAACTTGACCTATTTATTACTGCCTTAAGTCCCTATGTTGGGAGAAAGGTGGGATATAAGAAAATAAAATAATAATAATAAAATAATAATTTCTTAAGAGAACTGCAACTAAGAGGAGAGTAGCCTAATGTGGGAGCAGCTACAGACCACCTCTGCAAATTCCTCTGGGCAATCACACCTGAGCTCTAAAGAGAACCCAAAAGCTGGATTACTGGCCAGCCTGCATCAGGAAGACCAGTGAGAAAGTCCCTCCCCCAAGCCCAAGGATTAAAGAGAGGGTTTATCTTTCAGGCCAGCCTCAAGGGCATCCTCTTTCTCCACCTCCCTGGTCCCAAGACGTAAAGAGGTAGTTTCACAGACATTTCTTCCACCAAAATAGTGACCTGTGTGCTCACCAAACTCTAACCTATCATTCCAGTTCTGCCAAATGAGAACCTGTTTAGACTCCACCCTTAGTCAATTGTTCATGTCTGACTTGAAACAGTATGAGGTAGGCAGAAAGGTCCATGGAAAGGGGACCAGGCCCAGAAGCACCCAAGATAACTTCATACTATACCAGCAGCAGGAGGGTAGATCGATCTCCTTAACCAGAATGAGAAGCTGGGTGTTGCAGGGCTCAAATTACTTCCAGCCACATACCCTAGCCTCCTCTTATCATGACATAACTGCCATGGCTAAATTTAAACTTGTCCCCCTATTTCGGGGAGGCCAGCAAACTTTGCATCACTACCCAATGTCTCTGTTGTGAGGGATGCACAATCTATCCACTTATGACTGTGGCGAGAATAACATTCACAGGATAAGGACTTTAGTTGTAACTCCTCTACAGTTGATAATAGACAAATTTAGTCTTTTGTATTTGAATGAAAATCTGTTTCATGTAGCAAGACACCTGCAAAGCTTTGCAAGATTTATTTTATCAAACTTTTATGTGCCAAGGTTTCATAGACTAATAAATGGTGAAGATGTATGCTATGCTACAGTTCTGCTACTAAAGAAATGCATACCAAACCCTCTTAATTGCTTGAATGAATAGCTATCCAAAAAGGATTTAAATTTTATTCTGAGCTATTTTATATTAAGTTAAAATACTTAGGTATCTGAATTCAGATGCCTAAAAGTTATCAGCCTGGTTCCTAGGCTGGCAACATAAGATTCTTTCCTTCTCTACCTGAAAACTAACAGAAATATATTCCATAGGCCTGTGGTACCCAGTTCCTTACATGAGAACTGGATCATTAGACATTAGATGTAGCTAGTAAGATGTTTGCTGAACCTAACAGGCACCACAGACTAGAACTCATTTTATTTTCATGTGTCATTATGTCTATGATTTCAGGGAAATTTGATAGGTCACTATGTACCAAAAATAACAACGCAGAGGAGTATGAATGAGAAATGTGATGCTGGTATAAAAAAGAAGAAGAGGAAAAGAAATCCACTTGACATCTCACTAGGAAATCGCATACTGGTCCCAAAGATAGAATTTATGTCAAACTGATATAAAGAACAATGCACAGAATCAGCTCAGTGAATATCTAGGAAGGAATATCTCTTCACTATACTCATATTTTCTTCTTTTTCTTCTTCTGGCATAATGGCAATTCAGCTACTGGGGAAGAGTGAAAAAAGGAAAATTAGGACATTGACTCCCTCCCAAATTATTTTCCTTCAGTTCCCAAATTTCTTGCATTGTAGAGTAAGACATTGAAAACCAATCACATCTAGAACTCTTATATTTGTTGTGTCATATTTCCTTGGTAATTTTGCCTGTCTTTTTTCTTTTGATGTCTTAACTGTAATTCTATATGTTCAACTGAAGTTTTAAGATACTGCAAAGCTAAAAATTTGGTGACTAAAGGGCAAAATTGTTATTGTGGGGGCAATGCCCTCCTTTCGTCTTCTCTGTAGCTATATTCCTGGGGATACTGAAAATGAGACTTACATGCACATCCCTTCTACCTCTGTTTTCAAGACATTCACTAGAAATCTGCAGAAAATATCCAACTACTGTCAAAAGAAGGGGAAAATATCAGGTTTCAGGGGGGGGGGGAAAAGTACTATCAATTCAAATTTTCTTTAAGGTTTTGTTAAGGTAACAACAATGTTAACAACACCTAAAACTCTTGCTGATGCAAAGCATGGAGGAGGCTTCCTGAGAAATTCAGCGGGCTCTTCCTAACAAAAGGGTTTGTGGCCTCACAGAGGATTTCAGACAAACTGGATCAAACTGAGCAAACTAGGTTTTTGTCTTGCAAATGAAATTTAAAGTTTTTTTCCTGGACTGAATCTCCCAGCACTCACATGGCCTGAAAGAGGAAGGGCTCATCTGAATGAATACACTTCCCTAACATCTGAACTGAGAACAATTACAACATCTTGACTAGTTGTAGGGCTAGAACTAACATTGTATCATTTTTAACACCTGCACCTGATGAATCAGAATTGCAAGAAACCAGAAGAGTCATCCATTCCAGCCCTCAGTGGAAGAGGCCAGTGGAGCTTTGAAAGTTTACAATATGTATGGTGTTTATTTTGGTTGGTCTCATAAAGTTATCACTGTCTTCTGGATCATACTGTACATCTTTGTTGTGAAAATCATGGGTGAAATTACAAACTTTATTATACACCATCAGCATTTCTAGCATCTAATTGTACTAGACTAAGCATGCACCACTAATATTTAGATATCTCAGTGCTATAAATGTTAGTGTTCCTAAATATAGCTTAGAACCATTATTGATGTCTGAGCTTTCCCTCCCCAGTAGTGAAATAATGGGGCAGGGCTCTTATGATGTTCAGAAGAGAGAATTTCAGCAGGTGCTGCTTGTCACACAAATAACACCAGCTTAAATTTCTTCGTCCACATAACCACTAAAAGGTGGTTTTAGAGCTGTCAGACTGAAAACAGGAGAGGTCTCCTATACCATTAACTGCTGTACAGAAGAGGGACTTTCAGAAAGTGTTGCTTTTGCTACAACCAGGTAACAAGCAACACCTGCTGAAATTCCCTTTTCTACACAGTGACAGGTGCCCTCTCCAGTTCTCACTCCAAAAACTCTAGACATAAGCCCTGTCCTTTATTTAATCTACCAGCCCTACTTCCCAGTTGTGGATCTCCCCAACCTCCTACCCCACAAGATGTAGAAAAACCTATTTTTGGCAGGCTTCCATGAATTCTAAAGGAAACCTAATAGTACAGGGACGGGCAGAACTGAAAATGATAAACAAAAGTCAGAATGAAGAAAACACAAGAAATATCTAACCTACAGGCCATAGGTTCCCTATATGTGATGTAGGCTATGAAGAATTTATATAAAGGTCCACTTGCATTCATTAGTGAATGTAAAACCAAGTATGCATACATTTTATTACACTTTTGACACACAACTTATTTATCACTAATATTAATGTTAATTAAATTAAAATTTCAGTTTGCATTTACTGCTCATATTTCATGTTTCTATTTCATGAGTTATATATGAATATGAGTGGAAAGATGTGGTTCAACCAAAGCTGGTAATGATAAAATGGATAAATTATAAATTTACATATTTTGCTGGTGGGCTGTAGAGCAAGAACAAGAAATGAAAAAGAATTAAAATCAAAGATATATGGGGAAAATGTGATCTATTTATCAGATTTTAGTCAAAGCTTATTCATGCAAAACATTCCCAGAAATGGGCTATACAACACCAAGCACTGCTATAAAAATATCACAGATCTTTTAAAAAATCCAGAGTATTGCACCATAATCCAAAAAATACACAGGATTTATCAGCAAAAATATTTATAGAAATCAAATGCAAATCTACAGGAAAATCCATCGAAGCGCTTAGCCATTGTTGGAATCACAGCCCAGAGCTGCCATAAATGGCATAAAGCCATTTAATATTGAATCACCTAGCCCAAATGCTTCAGTGACTAGCATCATGATTTGAATACTGAACATTCCGAAACAGGCTTAACCTGTAACTATAAGCTAAAACACAAAACTTACATGTTTTTTTTTTAATCTTTATTTTTTACATCAACAAATTTAGTTTATGAATGATTGAATGTAACAAGATGTTCCTTGGATCAAATAGTTACAGACCTATATTGATTTTGTTAGACATGCACACATGTATACATGAATGAAATATGTTTAAATGTAAACAGAAATTACTTTTAAAAAGTAAAACTAAACTAAACCCACCACCTGCAAATCAAGAATTAGTTGTTTCTTTCACATTGAGATTTAGCATTCAGCTCCATCACTTTCACTGCCTTTTGGTCCATGTTGCCACCTAGGAGCTGTCAGACCAAAACCCAGAGACTAGAATTTAAGTTTCATCTGCCAAAATTACCAGCTGGAGTTGGACGCGAGTGCTACGTATATCCCTTGGGTCAAACAACTCTTTACTCTATTGGGTCTAATAATGCACAGTCCTCTATGTTGTTCTGTTCTTTCTTTAGCCATACCTGAATTCTTTTTCGTTGTTGTTCTTATTTTTTTTGCAGCAGGTGTTGACTACCCATTGCTTTACTGAGGTCCTCATTTTCATCCACTTCTCTCTTTGTTCCACATCACTATGACTTGGCTCCTAAAACAACTCAAGGGAGTTCAAATAAAAAGCTTTCTGACCACTTATCCCCTTTACAGAAATTTGCAGCCATCACAAAGTTTCACTGTAGGTTGAGAGGTGGTGGTCTGGACAAAATGCAGCAAAATGGGATGTAACATGAGGGACTGCTATGAGAAGAAGGAAAACACGAAGTGCCATAGCTTTTGAGGGGAAAAGAAAGAGAAGTGAATTGGGACAAACTCAGGTGTCAAGCTGTCTTCTGGGACTTCCTGTCTTGACAGACCAGTGATATAGGGCAGCATCAGGGTGGAGTGGAGGTATGGTGTCTGCATGATACATGCCCCAACTCCACCCCCATGCTGGCATGATGCTGCGTGCCCACCACACAGTGGGTGACATCACAGCGCTCCTCTGGTGCTCCATTCAGATGACACAGTGCCAAAAGAGCACTGAAAAGCAATCACACTGGCAGCTATGGTGCCCTTTCCACAGCACAAAAACAAACAAACAAAAAAAAAACAGCTTCATTTATATACCATTTCATACTAAACTAACAATATCTAAGTGGTTTACAACTGTAAGCTAATTGCACCCAACAATCTGGGTACTCATTTTAGTGACCTCAGAAAGATGCAAGCCTGAGTCAAACTTGAGCTCTTTTGCTGGTATTGCACTCGCAACCTTATGATTTGTGAGTGAGTGGTTGCAGTACAGGCATTTAACCACTGCATCACCAGTGCAGCTCCTCTTTGCACCACAGAAAGGCCAATTGGGGCCATGGCATGTAGTTGCCATGGCCCCAATCCAGTGCTGAAAGAGATGGTCTGTTCAGACCCTTTATTTCCTTGTGCCATGCACCCAATGCTCATCTAGTAAATACTTGGTTGAGCTCTGTTCATGAAAGACATATTTGAAATACAGGCTATGATATCAGATAAGAAAGAAATGTATACATCTAGAAAACAGATAATTTCTCACATTCATCTCTGTTGTACAGATAGTCCTTCTGAAAATGCAGAGGATGACTTAGACCCTAAACAGACTGATATTCTGTGCTGGCCTGTGACCAAAAGTAGGGTTAGATAGGGCTGAGCAGTTACATGTGGCCAGCCCTACTTTTGCCACCCATGCATCATCTTGACATGTGCTTATCCATACAGGGCACACCAGGATGACACACAGGCATCCGAATGCCCAAACAGCACTGGCTGGAAGTGGTGATATCATGGCATGCAAGCGCGCCTATCACGCCCCTTCAAAGAAGCTGCAGCACGGACCAGGGGCAAAGATGGGAGGCTCTTAGCCACCTATCTATATAGCAGCTTAATTAGTTTTCCTGATGACTATGAGTTTAAGACTGTGTGTTTCCATTAAAATTCAAGGCTGGATCCAAGCAACTCTTCTTCACACTACAGTAGCCGAAGACAAAGAAATACAAATAGCAGTACTGTAAGGACTATCCTAACCACCTACTGTCTGGAGCTCTGGATGACTGTGGAAGCTACTAATCTTCTGCCTTTGGAGGTGATGGTGACTTGCAATGCTTCCTGGGAAACTTGATACATAATCAACTAATGCAACTGATTTACTCAATAGGCTTGGAAGGACTTGGTGGTCCTGTTTTAGCTAGTCTGCTGGGAAGTCTCCCAACTAGCAGCTCTTCTTCATGTTTCCCAGCCAGTCATCAGCCATAACATTATCCAGTACTTCCTCTACATGGGTAGTGTCTGCACCTCCTGCAGGTATTCCTAGTTCTCTTCCAAGGTCAGAGAACTAAACCAACACACCAACATGCCCTACCCAGCCCATCCAACTGAACACACTCCAGATTTTCTTAGCAGCCATGAACATACCAGTGGGAATAGGAGGACAGCAAGCTGACTCAAGAAATAATAGCACACATTTTGGAAAACGCTGAGATTTAAAAGTACCTGCTTACCTTCCTTCATGGGATCTCCTGTCATAGGGTTGAGAAAATATCCACTAAGCATATTATGAGTAAGTGTAAAAATTAAATAATTGCATATTTGCCCTCCCACACCAGCCTCTGCAGTAGTTTTGTTTTTATGTCTCCTCGTGTGGTCATGAACTTCCATGGCAAAAACTGTGAAACCCTTTAGCTGGCTTATCATTCATAGCTTTACTTCTATAATATTCTTTCTGTACAATGTGCGTGAACTATGGGTGTCTATCACCAATCCTTGCATATTGAAATGAACTAGAGTGTCTGTCCCACATTAAATAGCATCTTAATTTGCATAAACAGGTCATATACTTGCATATACTGTATGGACACTGAATTTCACAAGGTTACTTGACTCATATGGGAATAGTAAATTGGTAGCAATACAAATGATAATAAAAGAGACAAGCCTGTTGTGTGTATTTAGGTACAAGGATATCAGACTTACAGTACCTGTCCAAAGAAGGTTGACCAGCTCCCCCCCCCCTCCCAACTAAGATGTTTAACTAAAACCTCTTGGAAGTTGAGTCAAATGGGTTTGGAGATCTCTTTCAGAAGCCCTCGTGTAGTATGTAACAGCATGATACCTTAATTTGTTAGCTCCCCATCATCTGCAGTAAAGTACTCTGTACTGTATTCTGCACACATTTTTACAAAGTATAGACTATAAAAATTTATTTTGAAGGAGAAAGGGGAAAATTTGTGTATTAATTCATTTAACTCAATTTATATCCTGCCTTCTGCCAAAAATCCTATTCAAGATGGCTAACAGTAATAAACTCAAATAGACATAAACACAATTAAAGAGATTTAAAACAGTTGAAAACACATCAGTAAAAAAAATACCGTGTGCATAATAAAAGCTTGCTTTATCAACACTTTGATTGACAAAGCTTATTTGTTGTTGTTTGAAGGAATAGAGAGAAAAGACTAGCATAATTCCTGGAAGAAGTTTCCAGAGCCTGGAAATAACAGGACCAAGCAAAGACTATATTTAAAAACAGCTTAAAGCCCAGGAAGTCTGTATGGGAGAATACTGTCCTTTAATATCCTGGCCTGACCTCATATTTAGATGGATTGTAGTAGTGTCATTGGAAGTTACCAGGCTTGAAGTAAAGTGTGAGGTTATCCATATCCAGGAAATGCCATAGTTGCCAGAACAATTAAAACTGGCCTCAGAAACTCCAAGCCCATCCAGGGCATGCTACTTACTTAATTTCCACAGCTGGCAGCCACCACTCTAGAGAGTGTTTGTCTTATAAGTATTCAGCTTCAGTTTTTGGCCCTCATCAGTTCTACTACAGCATCCAGACACTAGTCTCTGCATAGCCCTAGCTGAAACTAGTGATGGTAGTTGTTGTTGTTAGCCTTCAAGTCATTTCTGAGTTATGGCGAACCGAAGGTGAACCTATCATACAGTTTTCTTGGCATACCTCATCAGAGGGGGTTTGGCATTGTCAAATGAAATAGAACAATATACTAGTAATACTGGGGGGGGAGTGACTAGGGGTAGCAAAATACAATACTAAAATAAAATCAGCCACAAATTATAAAAATGTTACAGATATCAATCCAAAATAAAGAGGTCTTTGAGAGTACCCTTAAAGGATTTCACAGACTGTGCAAGGGTCAGCTTATGTCTGGGTAAATTATGGATACACTTCCACCCATTCTGCACCAAATCAGCGTTCCCTTTTCAGTCCCACAATATGGCAAGTGTAGCATTATGTTACATCATCAAGATCTCAACCTATTACCATAAATATCTAACATGTATGAAGTTCACTAGTCACAATTTCCTGCAGTATAAATCCTAGTCTGAATAATTGCAAAAATGTCCCAACTCTTATTATTTTTATGCCAATTTAATTGAAATGGTTTCCCTGAAAGAGTATTTGGCACTGTCCTTGATGAAAGTGCTAAGATTTCCACTCTATGGGTCCCTGTTCCCCTCCAAAATAGAATTGCCAGCTGTGATAGACATCGAAGCATTGTTCAGTTAACCAATCACCAGCATCAGAAAGTCAAAAAGGTAGGTTGAGAGGAAAAATTAATGGCGAACTCTTGCAATTTAACTTTCATTTTGGAATTCTGCATTTGTTTTGGTAGAAGGTTGAGAAGATGGATGGACGTGGAGTCCCAGGGGGAAAGAGTAGACACAATACAAATTGTAACATTGTAACATTGAAAGACATGGCCAGTATCTATGCTTGATTTTTTTTTTTAAAAAAAAGCCATTTTATTTAATAAATCATTTATTATAGTTTTAAACTTTGTCTAAATGTAATTTATTCAGAGGACTGGTCACATGCACTCATACAGCTCAGCCTAGAACACACATGCTGGTTGATAGTTGTAGCCATTTATGGTACAGTAAACCCAATATGTGATTAAGGTAAAACGGCTAACAAGAGCCCAGGTGGAGTTTGTGTGAGCAATCTAGTATAGGCAATCTACCACATTCTCCAAGAAGGATAAATATTTTTTATGCTCATTTAAATGTGTACGGTAACTGTGGCGGGTTACACACTGCCATTAAAGTACGGAGTCAGTCCGTAATAGGGTTAGGAAGGTGCGGTGCTTCCGCACCCCCCTAACCCTAGTACGGACTGAGTCCGTACAAAATGGCGGCTCCCCTTCCACATGGGCGCCGCCATGACGACGTCACGACTGTGCCGCCTCTATACGGGGCTGTGCGGACGTGACGTCGTCAGTCCGCGGCAGGGCGCTTAGTGCGCCCTTTCAGCGGATCAGGAAGGAGCTCCGTTTCAGAGCTCCTTCCTGGTTTGCGGTGCCGCTTTGCCTTGCTGGGCGCAGCCTTCAGACGGCTGCGTCCAGCGAAGCAAGGGAGAAAGGGGCCAAGTGGCCCCTTTCTCCTTCTCCCCGCCGCCGCGGGGTGTCCTTGGGGCTTGAAGCCCCAAGGACACCCCTTTTCAGGCTGCGGGGAAGTGGCGTTTTGCCGCTTCCCCGCAGCCTGAAAAGCGGCGGATTGGGGCCTCAGCGGCTGCCGTTCTAGCAGCTGAGGACCCGATACACCAGGGAAAGGGGCGGCTGCAGCCCGCCCCAAATGGGCGGTCTATAACCCGCCTGTATAAACTAGAAAGGAGCTATTGTGTTGCACATATTTCCCAAGTACATGATATCTTTAAAAAAAATTCAGCAATTACATACAGTACAGTCATGTTGTGCCTCTAGTGTAATTCCAGAGAAAATGCAGCCTATAACTTTGAAACTAATGTTTGTCCTTTGTTTTAAAAGTTGTACATAAACTGCAATGCAAAAAGGTCATGATGGATGCAAAATCTTTTTTTTAGAACTGAAGACTAATGTCATAATATCAGTGCTAGCACACATGTTTTAGCAAGGATAAATATACCAACATGGCCTCTGAATTATAGTTGTTTTTGTTGTTGTTTTTTTCTATAAAAATGTAAAGTATTGATATACCTCAGTTAACATAGTAAATGTGTTCTTGGGCTTTACTCCTTTGATCTGGTACTAGAAGCATGGAAAAAATAGAGATGGAGCAGTACAACATATTTCAGCATTTTCCCCCAAAGCTAAACAGTGGGAATAGCTATGCTTATTTTTAAGTGACATGATATGAATATACTATAGCATCATGTTCCAGAGATAATAATTCTGTGTATATAGTCCTAAATAAAGATTCTAATTTGCCCCCCAAATACTTCCATTATTGATAGAGAAGAGGAAATAATTAGGAATGTGATAAATGATTCTATATACCAATTAGAGCAAACAACAAAGGAAGGATTACAAACTAATTGACTCAGTCAGTTTTGCCTTGCAAGAGACAAATAGGTAAAACTATTACAAAGGAGATATCACAGTACACTTCTGGAAGAGCAAGCATGCCATCATTGGTCATCATTTCGCTCTTGTATCTAAAACAGTGAGATGATTATAGGTTATTATGAAAGACAGATTGGACTAAATTCAGATCATTCAAATCTACCTGGAACACCTATATCACTTGAATGCATGTTAGTGCATTTTAGTGTGATGACAGTGGTTCATCGATCAAGAAAGATAAAACAATTGGCCAAGATGATGAGTAGCTTTGCAAACTGGTACTAGAAATGTCAGGTAAGGTAAAGGTATTCTCCTTTAACAAGGTTTTCAAGTTGTGTCTGACTGTAGAGGGTGGTGCTCATCTCTGTTACTAAGCCGAAGAGCTAGCATTGTCAAAGACTACTCTGTGGGTCATGTGGCTGGCATGACTACCCAGAACACTATTTACCTTCCCACCGAAGTGGTACCTATTTATATACTTTTTTCTAGAAATGTCACGGTTCCCAATTCTGCTTGTTAACTACCAAGGTATTCAGATATGATCACTGAAATGGGCCAGTACAGAGCTACTTGAATATTATTTCTCCCAATATAGTTTCCTCACATGAAATACTGAGGGCACATGATGACACAGCAAATGGAATGTGGAAACTGGATAGCTATATCTATCTCTCTGTCTACACTGTTGGCCCTTGGAATCCATTGGGGGTTGGCTCCAGGACCCCCAGTGAATAACAAAATCAATGAATGTTAAAATCCCATTAAATACAATGGCATAGTAAAATGGAATATTTTATATAAAATTGCAAAATCAAAGTTTGCTTTTTGTAATTTATATTTTGAATATTTTCAAACTGTGGAGGGCTGAATCCATGGATAAATAATCTATGAATATGGAGAACCAACTGTATAGGCATAAGGAACTCTTACATGAACTCTTGCCAATGCACATGTAGCAAATGTACTCTGTACATGTAAGTGCATGTGCAAGAAAATTTAGTACTGCTTATGATTACAGAAAAAACTTTCATGCATATCAATTCCTACCTTTACATACAACTGAATACATTGCCAAAATGTGATGCTGTTTTTGGAATTTTATTGATCTGTGTGGTGTTAAAATATATCCATCATCATCATCACAATCAATCTAACCCATCATCATCACTATATTTATATCCTATCCTATATTGTAAAATCTCTGGCTAGCTTACAGCACCATCAGTTTAATGAATTTAAAATTTAAAACAATAAAAATATTACAAACAAACTAAAAACATATTCAAAAGAACGGTTTAAAATCATGTATATGCACAGATTTGGTTGGAAATCAAGAGGCCTCAAAGGCTTTAGTTAGAAACCCAAGTTTTAACCTGGTTGCAGAAACTGGTGTCAATCAGTCATTCCACAACTATGGTTCCACAGCACAGAAGTCCCTCTCCCATGTCATCATGTACAATTCTCACGGTGTTTGAAACCCTTCAGAAATCTGGGGTGAAATTGATAAAACCACTTGATATTTAAATAGCATAAATTGTAGCTTAAAAATGGGCCTGCTTGTAAACTGACACAAATTCACTAGAAGAAAAGTTTCATACCAAGTACATTTATCATAACTCCTCACAGGTTTCCATCAGAAGAAACTATACAGAATCAATATTGTAACATCTCAGCCTTATAAAAAATATTTTCATACCTCTTTGTACACACTGAAACTCTATCCATAGTTAATCTTAACTGCACTGCAACAATTAACACTATTTAAAAAAAATATTCTTGCAGAGATGTCCTTTTTGGCTTTTGGAGTGATGGGACATGGTAGCAAAACACATGCATGTGTGTGTTTATTTATTTATTTAAAAACAAAAATATATTTCTGCTACCAATTGTAATCTTCATTTACTCTTTCTTCAACATAGCGTAAACACTTCTTTAGAGTTCGTTTGTGTGTTTGTTTCTAAGAGGGCATGATGTTCTTATTTCCAGCCAAAAGAGTACTCTTCACTTGGCACATTACGATCTTCCATTATTACCTTTCAACACAGCCTGATTCTCTTTTCAGGAAGAAGTGTAGAAAGATACTTGCCTGTGATGCCATTTTAGAGAAATGTAATGAGGAAAAAATAGAAGGCCTGACAAGATTTCACAATGTGTAGCTGTGTTTTGCCAATCGGTTGTGCGTAAAGGCAAAAAGAGCTGGAATGGCTACTTTTTTTCCTTTCTTTTTTCATGGAAGGGATGGAGGAGGTAATTGTGCAAAATTCTATGAAGTCAGCTGCATTGTTATTTATAGACAAGATTATTCTTTTGTACTTCAATTAAGTAAAAGAGATAAAAGGTTTTTTTCTAACCTTATTCTAACATTATAGATGGATGCTTGTTCAAGCCTCTTTTGAAGAGATGCTTCTAACTGGTAACTGCATTTCTTGCAGTCAACTGGTGCATTTCAGGAGCAGATGGAGGAGGGCCCTCCAATGAGCTGCACTATTCGTACATTTTACATGTTACTATTTTTACATTTTACTACATTTACTACATTTTACTCAGCAAAATAATGTCTGTTTTTATGCTATACTCTGCACAGCAGGAATATTAAAACTTACTGCAGATGTACATCACAACTGTATGGAAATTTCCTCCTCTAATCCTTTATAAAATTATACATAATGCAAATTTCCAAAGATGCCTAAAACAGAGTATCATGACACTTAAAATGCAATCCCCTCATCTTCCCTAATTCAGGATTTGTGTGTGTGTGTGTGTGTGTGTGTGTGTGTGTGGTTACAATTGGTTAAATCACTTCTTCTATGAGCATTTTTTTACACATGTGTAGTAAGAGCTGCTTAAATGTTTTGTGTCATCTTTTTCTGAGCTTCTAATTAAATGTTGGCCTTCAGAGGTTACCAACCTCCCTCCCCACGTGTCTTCAAGCAATCTTTTTGGTTGCATTTAATAAGAACATTTCAAATATAATAACATTTGTTCATCTGTGATACAACTTAAGTGCGACTGTTGGGCCTCCTCATCCAATTAGACCATTGATACTGCACTTAGATTTGTCCATTTCTTTCATTCCTGTCATTTTGAGCATCTAACTGCAGAAGCTCAAAAGACTATGACTGCTTAAAAAGAAATATATTCTCCTTTCACCAGCCTAACAACAACACTTCCCAAGAAATAAGCTTCAATCATGCTTCATAAAGTCCATAGCAACTATATTGCCAACATAAAATCTGAACCTTGGGGGTTTGTATACTGAAAGCAAATGACCCTGGTGATTACTACCTATTTTATTTGTGCCTCCCCTATGCTCCCACATTTTCAAATATTGTCAGAGGGAGGGGGGGGAGAAATACAGAGGTAGAGACAGGATTGTAAGAGTCCAGATGAGAGTCTAGAGCAGCCTCTCTCCTGTAGTTCATAGCACTCCCAAATAATTGTTATGTCCCCTTTCCCTGCAAATTGTTCCCAAATTGGTGCCTTGTAGTTTTATTTCTCATTTATGAGATTGTTTTTTATTTGCCTAGGATACCTCCATTCTGTGTTACTGTATAATGTTCTCGCAATCCTTCTTGCTTCTTATTTAACTAAGGGACGGAGGCCATTAAGTGAGATCTATAACAATTCTTGCTGATGTCAACCATATTTTCAGTTACGTTGTCTTCATGAACTTGTCTATCTGTAGTGAACTTGATGCAGCCACCAATGTTCCAAAATAATACACAGCAGAAAAATATGATGTTGTATTTGTGGGTCTGGATGAGAGGGATTATTCTGAATGAAGATGCACATGCCAATTAAAAAGACCTGCATAAATTGGCTAAATCTAGACCTATACAATGGACTGTCTTGCATGCTGTCACTATCTTGCATTCCTGAAAGACCTTCAGATTTTAATAAATATGCAGTCCCTTTCCATAGTCCTTGATGCCAAATTTCACCACTACCAAATGCAATCTAATCCAACGAAGTGGTTTTGACTGACGGAACACGATTCAGTCCTATTATTGAAGCTAGGAAGGTCTGGTCCAGGATCTGAGACCACCTGGAACCCATACATTAGCTTTCCTGGGTTCTCTAGAAGAAAAAGGAGGAATTTGTGTGACAAATGAATAAGCAATATGGTCTTTGCAACAATTCCATTTAAGAATATACACTTCCCCCTCAATTCGGAAATAATAACAGTTTTCAACCTTGCACACTCCTATTATTTAAACTTATTCTTTGGCAACAGCATCACTGACAAACAACCTCACAAAGCAGATACTCCAAGCTAGTCCTCTTCAGTATTGCTTATATCTGTCTGTTGTTCTGCTGAAAAATCCTCAGAGCTCTTTCAAATTACTGATTGTATTCCTTCCACAACCCACCCAGAGAGAGTAAAAAAAAATTCCACACAGCTGTATTTCTGCATAAAAAAAAAATAGCATCCAGTAACTTATATCCAAAGAAAATGATGTAGAATTCTGTATGATAAATAATTCTGTGTGATAAAATTCTGAACGCCTTGTGTATTGTTGACCTAAACGTGTGCAACAGCTTTTAGGCACGTAGGCATTTAATAAGACTGTATTTTTATAAATTTATCTTTTTGAACAACCTACATATCTTAATTTCTGGAAGAGAATAGAGGCAGGGAAATGGCCTTTGCATCTAATTTGCATGCTATTATGTGGGCTCAGCTCCTTGGTTTGGGTGGGGCTGGGAGAGGAAAACAGAAAACTGAAGAAGTCACATCCCAAATGTCAAGCTGTGCTTGAAGAATGACAGAAGACAAACTCACTCTCTCTCTGTGTGTGTGTGTGTGTGTTAAGGGGGGAGGGAGAGAAAAAAGCTTCCGTTTCAGACAGAAAGAAATTACACAAACTGAGCCATTTCAGTGGAACTCTGTCACCCCCTGCTGGACAGAATAACTCAGTGAAAAGAACAGCCTTTATGGTGTGATCAAGCCCAGAAGCAACACCAATTGAGGTTTTAGGTGTCTGTTTCCTATTAAAATATGTATTTTATACATATAAAATATGATGGATTCCCATTACTTGCTTTTCCTTTATGCCTCTTCCTAAAATATCTAAATTCCAGCCTAAAATTGCAGTGACAGACATCCATCCATCCACCAGGAGTAGACAGTGAGAATTCTTTAGCAATTTAGCCTCGTCTTTAAGTCGTGCCAAAAACTTGTCTGAACAGTTTGAAACGCTGCAATTAATTTGCACAAAGAGAGTCTGTCAGTGTGTCACAGTCGCACAGTTCAACGCTCCCTGTCCTCCGTCAAAAGGAGCGGAAGCCTGAAGTAACCTAGGAGTAAGCAAGCACATGAACAAGGCACATTTGGATTTCTGTTTGGAGGGAAGGGTGCCTCAAATCTCCCATTTCAGCCCACCACACAAGCCAGACCACAGGTGGAGGCCATGCCTTTGGCGGTCTCTTGTGCAGCTGCCATTCCTTCCTAAAGGCTGTGTAGATGAGCTATACACTCCATTGCATCAAAACAGCTGTATGCATACCTTCAGTTGCACAGAGGTGTCACAACCAACACAGCCCCCAAATAGCTGCTGATGGCCAATTCAGAAGCATTTTTAAAAAGTCTCCTTCACAGAATCAGAGAACCAAAGCAATCTGACAGAAGAGATACAGAATTGACATGCATTGTCCTCACACAATATTATTATTATTGTTATTGTTATTATTAAAAACCAAGCTTCATCACTGTGTTCAGAAACGCTTTGCCTTCAGCCCCAATCGTTTTACTGCATTAAAAAAGAAGAAGTAAAGAGAGGAGGACAAATGTGGATGCAAAGAAGAAGGCAGGGAGGGAGGGAAGGAGGGGGAAAAACCAAGCTCCCAAGAAAAGCTCTATTACAACCTCTCCTTTCTTCGCCCTCTTCCTTCCCCTGTATCTTTTCTCTCCAAAGTAAAGAAAAGCAGCAATATTCCTTCTGAGGGTATCCCTTTCCTTCTGAGGGAGACCAAAGGCACAGGTCAGAATGCGAAGTCGAGTGTTAATTTTTTTCCTGTGGGTTGTGGGTGGATACGTATACACACACACACACATATGAGGGTTTCCTTTTATTTGCTGTAGAAGCTATCTAGCCAGAGGAAGAACTGGAGGATAAATGGGGGGAAAGGGATGGGGGGAGAGAGAGAGAGAAGGAGAAGCCGCCTTCCTCCCTTCTTTCCTACCTTGCCCTCCGCTGAGGAAGAATCCCAGCAGGTAGACGACAGCCAGCAGCTTCATTTTTCAGGAGGTTTCTCCAGTGGACAGTTCCCAAGTTTGCGAGGGGCTGGAGCCAGGGAAGGGCAGCCCGGGCTGCTGGTGCTGGTGGTGGTGCCTTGAGCCTGAGCCCCTGCCTTGCTTCCTTCTCAGGTCGCCTTCCCTCCCTTCTTCCACCGAGCGAGGAGAGAGGAGGAAGAGAGAAGTCCCAGCGCCTCTCGCCAAGCGACTGCCGGCGCCTCTCTGCGCTCGCCTTTTTCAAGGAGGAGGCAGCCAGAGCAGGGAAAGAGGAGCAGCAGCAGCAGCAGGA